>NC_056461.1:24410894-24717894 GCF_018296145.1 Oncorhynchus tshawytscha
TTACTGTTCTCAGATTTTTATTCGTAGATGTGTATGATTATTATTTTTTTTGTGGAAAACGCTACATATCCTGTATATTTGACTGTGATATGTGGTTGTCTCACCTAGGTATTTTAAGATTAATGCACTGACTGTAAGTCACTCTGGATAAGAGCATCTGCTAAATGACTCAAATGTGAAATGTACAGTAAATGTTTTTCATACAGATCTCATATTACTTTATTGCAGGATTTTCCAGAAACGGTTCTCAGCACATTTAGTTTTTTTCCCCCAAGCACTACACAGCTGATTCAAATAATAACTAAGCATCAAGCTTTGATTTTTTTAATCAAGTGTGTAGTACTAGGGCAAAAAACAAAACATTCACCCCTTGGGGTCCATAGGACCGAGTTTGGGAAACAATACTGCATATTGATTTCACAAATGTATCATTTGTAAATTTGTTTATTAAACATGTTATTTGTTATGTTTGACTGTGTAAAACCTAGCAGTACTACATGTTTCTCTGAGAGTGAGGCAGATATATACTGTATATGTATGTATTTGCAAAAAAACATGATTATTTGTCTCTGAAATTAAACCATAAGTGATAGATTTAAAAAAAGTAATGTCATTAAAAAAAAACATGCCATGATTAAATAGTGGAAAAAAAGACATTCCAATGGGGATCTTTTCATTATGCTAATTTATCTTCAGCGGGATGCGGAAATTGGCTCGAGGGTTAAACAATAAAAGCAAATTTACCAACATTTCATAAAATGGATATATAGCATTTTGGAATTAAACTCTTCATGTCCACTTTCCCCCCTTTGTATTTACATTGAAAACAAATGTCCACTAGAAAGTTATTTTCATTGAAAGTACTTCAGTTTTAGTTGTTGAATTGTCTCCTATAATGTCTTCACCTCACAGAAACCCGCCATCATCCACAGCGGAGACACCCCTTTCTCCAGCCACACTGAATCTATCTATGGACATCAAAATACCTTATGTTATCCTACAATCCACAATGAAAGGCCCTTTCCCATCTTCATGTCAGAAGGACAAGATATATATGGGGCAACAAAATATGTAGGAGATTGTCCTGAGGCAATTTATTCAATTTTTGATCTCAACAGTATAGGATTACTGTGCAAAAAAAAAACACCTTGGTTTACAATTTTTTTTGCAACTGTGTGTTGTTTCATCATCTGTGAATTCTTATTTTCAATTAAAAGGTCCCTATTTAAATTCTTTCAATTAGATGTTATCATCTGAATCTCATCAGCAGGCTCCTCAATAACTTTGCTCCAAGGCATTTAGCCCCCTGGCAAACCTCCGCTGGGTATACATTAAAGCTAACTTCTCAGGGATGTTGGTCTGATTTTTATCTATGTTCTGCCTAAGCATCTTATGCTGATGAATAAATATGTGTCTTGTATTGAGCCCTGAATAGTAAGAACCGTTTCAGGATATGTTGTCCTTTGTATGATACCATGTGTATACGTCTTTGCTATGCTGGTGGCATGAGTATTGCATTCCTGTGTGTGGATGTGTGAAACAATATAACATCCCTTTGTTAGAATAGAAAGCAGGTTTTTATCCTGACCTCTGGGGAAATAATGCTCTGAGTGATGAAATGGTTATGTTATTCATCCTGAAATACAAAAAATATATAGTTTCATTGCAAAATCCTTTATTTCTTTATCTGATACATCACTAAATGCTTATCTCTGATTAAATCTCACCAGAACCTCAGTGGAATGTTGTTTCATCACGTCATGTCAAATATTATTGTGTGGCTTCTCTATGGATTAGTAGTGAGTAAAAAGACAGTTGTGACACAGGAAGAAAGAAACATTATTCCCTGTGAGGTTTGGAGATATTGTTCTATCTCTGCTATAATACTCTCAGAGAGTGGATTATTAGTAGTGTTGCTAAGTAACAGAATGGAACTTTGTGGGAAGATACATTGTCTCATTTATTAAAAAGGAGTTCATTGAACACATTCTTGTCTTTCTTTAAGGAAGTTATGGGTAGTCCCATTTCTCAAGCGGATAGTATCCACCTTGCTGTTCCATGTAATTCCCATCGCCACAAAAGTTGAATTGATGCACATTGGCATCTTGTAATGTTATACTATACACTTTAGTGTGTTAGTTTACTTTATCTACCATTACCTGACATTTCCTGGAAGTCATGTCAATGGCAGAGTTGAGAACAAGCTTTGACACTGTTACCCAGAGTGACACAACAGATGTTCTACACAACTACAGCATGGGGACAATCAGAGGACAGCAAGACAGGGAGTAGGGAACAGCAACACAGAACAATGTAAGACCTAAAATAGCAACTACCAGGACTCATTATAAGATGCCCTATCAAATCGTTTACCCAGGAAACAAAGCTGAACGGCCTGCATCTGTTGAGACTGGCACTTGACAAGCTCTCAAAGAGAAAGTCTACTTGCTTGTCACCAATACCCACACTCTCCTGTGACAGAAAATGGTGGAGGTGGATAGAACATTGGGTCCACAGCTAACTGACAGCATCAAGGTCTTAGTGTGTAAGTAAGATGGGGAGCGAAGGAAAGCTGTCAAATGTAAGGATACAAACAACAAGGAGGAGTTTGAGCAACTTGTTGATGACATAACGGCTGTTTTGGAGACAAAAAACAAAAACTGGGACTCGCTACCAAAAGTCACTATCAAAAAGAAAGACCACAAGCTGTCCCAATCTCTGACTAGGCTTTGATTCAAAATCAGGCTCCTCAAAAATAGCATCCTTACAGTATGTTTATTGCCAGACTCCATTTGAAATCTTGTCACTCTTCAAATTATTTTTTTTACGGTGTCAGAATATAGCATGCAGTTTTCATTTGTTTTTCAATGCAATCTTAATATGTACCAGCTTATACTTTTATTTTGCACATATATTAATAAGTAGTTAATACCTTGTTCCCCTAAGCAAATGGCTGTTGATCCACAATAATGATTAAAAGAACTGGACTATACATTACTGTATTTTAACACCCAATAATTCGTTCCCATTGTATTAAGTGATGGTTAAAATGAGAGCTAACATACTTTGCCTGCCATTGAAATGGACAACAGTTTAGGGTAATAGTTGATTTGCATTTGAAGTAACTGAGTTCAAAGGCAGGAATTATATAGCAGATTTAGTGCATTGTTCTGTGAAAAGCTACTCTGCACTGCCACCTAACATTTATTGGCAAAGACTGGTAAAGAATTTGAAGAGAGCAAGTCATATTGCGTGACGGTGCACTGATAAAAAGATCTGGGCACCTTTCCACATGGGATTCAATAAACGAGTAGGGCATCATTTAATATTTAGAGCATACTTTAATATATTGGCATCCGTATAACAACCCTATAGAGCATGACACTTGACTTATGGTTTAGCCTCAAAGTAATCGAGTTTGTCCACTAATTGAATGCATTTAAAGACTAACATTGTGCCTCAGATAAGTCAATCTGTCACTCACACTTAAAACCAAATGACAGGCAAAAATGATTGTAGTAATTGACTTCAGCTCAGAGGGAGAGACAACTTTTTTTTTAATGTTCAGGAAATAAAAGAGCCTCTCCCCAATACAGGGTCTGATAAACAGGACACACGCCATATCCCAGTAGCACAGATGAACCGTCTTTTCCCAAAGATGAATAGGCTTGTGATGTAGGGCAAGAGTTAACGCTCTTCTTTATGCCTGGATCCCTGTACTCATGATACAGGTGTAAGACCCATACAATTTAACGTTCATATTCTGCATCTTCTCTGTATGTTCTCCAGCATCACAACTGAGATCAGACAATTGTTTTACTATTGTGCCAATGTAATCACTATAGTCATTGCCCAGTGACAGCCCAGTGACACATAATGATTCAAGTTATCTTACTTTGCGTACACTTGGGAATTAGCTATCTTCACAAAAAAGCAGAGCTTCAAAATGTTCATTTATATCAACTTCTTCTTTTAAGTTAAGTTTGTTTCTTACGCTTCTCAAAACACTGTGAAGACAAGTGACATAACTTTTTAATGAGAGCTTAGTGTACACAGCTGTGGCCGACAAAAAAAACGTGTGCCCTGCTTGATGCAAAACAAAAAAAAAGACGGTCTGAAATTACCTCAAACCCCCAAATCTGTTTTTGTTAAATCCCCATGGAATTTGTGACGTGTTGAATGCTCCCCCTGGGGGAACGTCTGCTGCTACCAGGGGAATGTGTTATTCCATCTCACTGTCTCACTGTGCAACCTTTCCAATGTGAACCCTCTTGTTAGGATCAGGCCAAAAATACACTTCATGTGGGAAAATAGCAGCTTTCCTCTGTTGGTTTAACTGCATATGTGAAAGCCGTAATTGTGTCAACACTAAAGTGGGCAGACAGTTGGTGTGACATGTTTTTCTTCTTTCAGTGCTAGAACTTTCTCACAAAGCTTCTGTAACTTTCATTTATGTCCCACAGTAGATGTAGGGTAAGGCAGTGTTTCTGTAACTCTGAAAAGAGACTGCAGCTTGTCTGCTACAGCTGACAACCAGGAATATACACTTCAAAGAGAGAGGCAATGTGACTGGAAAACAAAATGTCCACACACAGCATGGCTCTTTGGGAAAGATGAAATCATGTGTTACATTAGAAGCAGTGTATAGTGAACGAATATTGTAAAATCATGGTATTATTGTTCCCGTCATTGTGATAATACAAAAGTGTCTACAGTATTGTGCATATTGACATGGTGGACAACACTATTACCAGTATCTAAATCATCCATGACAGAAGTAATGAAAATCAATCCAGATTGATGAGAAGGCGAGAGGCTGCTGTGCTCACACACTGTCAGATATGCAGAGCTCTTAACTCCCACTCATCCCTGGAGTTTCATAGATTCAAGAGCAATTAATGCCCTTAGGTTGCCATGGAGGATCTGGAAGGAGGTGGGGAATTGACGCAGTGTTCAGTGTCTGAGGTAAGCACAAACGCTGGGCGATTACGACGAAAGGGATGGGGAAAGGACTGTTCATGGTGAGCGTGTGCCACAGATGTGTCCCAACGTGCAGGTGGCAAAAACATGTTGATGTAATATAGAGTTGAGCTGTACACAAAATATGTTGCAGAACCAGGTAAAAAAAAAACTTGCCCACACCTTTTTATGTGTGAGATATTGTGTAGACTACCAATTTATACATTTTACATATTTTTTTTAGCAACAGTTTTATGAGGTTGCGTTCCGCCTCCACATTCATTCACATAGAAGTAGCCCATTTCACTGTGGTTGCCAATTTACGATTGAGTCATGATATTCTACTGTAAGAAGAGGATTAGCTAGATGAGTTGGACAAACCTCTCTCTTCGATGAAAGCCCACGCACAACCCCAGTGTTTCCTCAGGTCAAGTATGCAGGCATTTGCGCATCTCCAGTCAGAACAGAACCTGCCCAAACCTTTCCCCACTGGCTTTTCTGGCTGGCGCCCACATTGCCTTCTTGTTGTTTCCATATTAATAATTACTCTGTGCGTTCCTATCAAAATAAGTGCCTTATTGCATTATGAGTTTCTGTATATCGTGTTATGTAATTTCTACTGTAGCAGACCGTATTTATGTATGGAGCATAACGTATTCTGTGTGTATTCATTTATGAGCGCGGACACACGAGGTACTGACTTCATAACCTTTATGGTGTTATACTCAATTGTTCTTATGCAGTTACATTTTTCAATTAATTCTGTAAAACAATGCTAATGGCGTCAAATAAGTATTAGCTTGTGTTGTATCCTTTGAAGCTGCCCTGGCCTTATCATTACTATTGCATTGGACTGTGTATTAATTTGGCCTATTTAGCATAGCGCTGCCTGTCCCTGATCCCTTGTGGTGCTCTTTTAGAGCTCTTCAGTTATTACGTTACTTCATTATAATACTGTTTTCTTGCTATGTCCTGATATTTTATTCTAATTACTAGTAATTCCTCCTTATTCTGTACTTTCAGAAACCACACACAGACAGTAAAGAACATAACCTGCCAACATCACAACTGGAACTGGACATATTGAGGACAGATTGAGGACAGCTTTTGTATGCTAGCAACATACCGTTTGGAGAGGGAGTAGGAGGGAGTGGAGAGGATGATGAGGGAGTGGGGAGGTGGGTGAGATATTGTCAATTTAATTGCATAACGGAACTGTATTTGATTTGTATGTAAACTGTATGTCCAATAGCACAGCACAGGGAATGCGGTATTATACCCATAAAACCTAGCGGTAAAACCCGGTAATGGTTTTTTCACCATTCATTTTTGCATCTATGATTTTAGAACTACTTCATATAAGGTCTGTATTTCATGTAGGCGCTTACCCTGGTGTTATGTTTTGATAACTGTGTAATTCTCTCTTGGACAAGGTGAGTTTTATCAGTATTTCACCTCAATTTACTTTCAACATTTTTAAATGCAAATTAGCAACAGAGAAGACCTCAGCAAGACTACAAATTCCTGCAGGAAGCTCCTGCACGTCATCTCTAGCTGACACTTTCAGCTACCTTTATTTAGACTTCCAGCTTCTATTCTACTTGCATGACCAGAGACTTCAAAGACACAGTATTTATTTATATGGAGTGGTACATGCTTTCACACAGTCTTGATTTATAGGATCCTTCCTATTACAGTAAATGATCGATATGTCAAGGGATAACATGCCAAGTTATCAAAAAAATCTGATTGAAAATCTTATCCTCATTAAAATTAGTTAAATAAATATTCTACATCTTAATGTCATTTATCTAATCTAATTTATTTATATGGAACATATACAAAAAAATGCATTTTAAGGTGTTCAAAGTTATGCATTGAAAGGCATATGACACTTAACATCCTTCCTCTTGGCAGGTCTGTATAGGTGACCAGGGGATTGTCTTTACCAAATGTGAATGCCTCCGTGGAGCCCATAAGTTTAGCCATGTGGCTGCATTGGCTATTTTTGCGGTTCACAATATCGGCTGAACGGATGTGGAATGCAAGTAGAGGAAGCCAGCCGTGCGCAGCCAGGTGCAGTCAGTGGAGGAAGAATTTCTATATCCAGGAGGAGGAAGGGTATTACAACCTCCGTGAAGACCATCATCACTGGCACCAAGTCAGCTCCATATCACTGGAAGGGAGCCCCTGCTTCTTCGTTGTGTGGACCTCCAAAGCCTCCATCACCATCCCATCCAGCGTGACGACCTCTGGCAGACTCATATTGCTGGACTCGAGGAGTTTTTCAAAGACCACATGCTCCCAAATATGGCACTGCAACAGTAAACATCTGAAAATGTCTTGTAAATAATTGTTGCACTTAAATCAGTTTTTGTGCACTGGATCAGTGTTCTCAATGCGCCTCCTGTCAGTGAAGCCAGTAGTCCAAAAAATATTCCATAGTTCACACACTAGGCTCCCAGAATTCAATCACAAAGGCTGGTCTGAGTGCATATCCTCACAGTTTCATTCAATAGTATAACACAATTCACATTGCATTTTGTCATGGTCACAGTGGGAGTTGATATCTATGATGTTTAAATCATTTCTTACACCATTTGTTGTGTGGAGCTTTACTTTTCAGGTAAATGCAGGCCCATTTTTCTTTCCCAATGGAAAATGGCAGCTGCCTGTGCATTTGCAATAATGCAATGATTAAAGTAGTTAGCAGATGTTTCAGTTTAGCACATTTTTCTGTTATACCAGGTCATTTACAAATGTAACAACAACGAATTATGTCGCTCCTCCTCAAACTATCAATTAGCCAGGTGAATTTGTAGATGTACAATATCTGCACAGTATGTTTGTTAGCCAACTAGCCAAAAGGAAAGGGGATACCTATTCAGTTGTACAACTGAATGCATTCAACTGAAATGTGTCTTCCACATTTAACCCAACCCCTGTGTTAAGTTCAATTGATTGGACATGAATTGGATAGGCACACGCCTGTCTATATAAGGTCCACAGTTGACAGTGCATGTCAGAGCAAAAGTCAAGCCATGATGTCAAAGGAATTGGCCATAGAGCTCCGAGACAGGATTGTGTCGAAGCACAGGTCTGGGGAAGGGAACAAAAAAATGTCTGCAGCATTTGAACTCTTTGGCCTGAATGCCAATCATCAAGTCAGGCAGAAACCTGGCACCATAGCAGGTGAAGCATGGTAATGGCACCATCATACCGTGTGGATATTTTTCAGCGGCAGGGACTGGGAGACTAGTCAGGATCAAGGGAAAGATGAACGGAGCAAAGTACAGAGACCTGCTCCAGAGCTCTCAAGACCTCAGACTGGCGCGAAGGTTCACCTTCCAACTGGACAATGACACTAAGCACTCACCCTAGAGAATGCAGGAGTGGCTTCAGGAGAAGTCTCTGAATGTCCTTGAGTGGCCCAGCCACAGACCAGATTGAACCCGATCAAACATCTCTGGAGAGACCTGGAAATAGCTGTGCAATGATTCTCCCCATCCGACCTGACAGAGCTTGAGAGGATCTGCAGAGAAGAATGGAGAAACTCCCCTAATACAGGTGTGCCATGCTTGTCGTGTCATACCAAAAAAGACACAAGACTGTAATCACAGCCAAAGGTGCTTCAACAAAGTGCTGAGTATTTTTGTGACTACCTGGACCTACCAATTGGTTTAAAAGTACTGAAACCAAAACATATGGATTTTAATAAAATTTATTTCAATAAACACGAAAAGCTGACTGTAAGAAGAACACATCATTTCAGGCTACATATGACACTAAACAGCATATAAACACTCTAAATAGGTCAGGATCCAGACAGGGAGTCTAAGGAATGAAAATGGAAGGGACGAAAATGAATTATTTAGGCTAAATTATCTCAGTTATTTCAAATCGATAGCCTACAAAGAAATTCATTGTGAAAAATGTGTAAGTGCGACACAACTGGCTGGTAAAGACAAAGCACTAAGCATTTAAACAAGATTTTGTTGAATTAAATTATTATTGTCTATAAATTGCTACTATAGGCTGTTTATATATTTATTTCAAATTAAATGATAGATTACTCATTAGTGCCTTTGAATACATTTTTACAATACATTTTTAGAAACAATATCTAATATTCTCTCCACCAGGGGTTCTTAAACGTTTTCAGCCTAGGACCCAAATGACAAATTCTGTGTTTTCCTGGGACCCAAGCGTAGGAAAATATGCAACTATACGTAAATATCGGAGCATTTCATTGCCCCTATGCCTATAAAAAATATAGACCAAAACAATTAACAATGAAATATAGTTTGCTTATTTTCCCCCATTGAAAACACTCTTACATACCTGTCTAGGTTGGAATTGTTATGGTTAAAATACAATAAATAATGTAATTCTGAACTGGAATAAATGCCTCACAAGTCCTTAACTGGCAGCTTCATTAAATAGCACCCGCAAAACACCAGTCTCAACGTCAACAGTGAAGAGGTGACACCAGGATGCTGGCCTTCTAGGCAGAGTTCCTCTGTCCAGTGTCTGTGTTCTTTTATTTTTATTGGCCAGTCTGAGATCCCGGAGTCGACTCTTCACTGTTGACTATGAGACTGGTGTTTTGAAGGTACTATTTAATGAAACTGCCAGTTGAGGACTTGTGAGGAGTCTCTTTCTCAAACTTGACACTCTAATGTACTTGTCCTCCTGCTCAGTTGTGCACCGGGGCCTCTGACTTCTCTTTCTATTCTGGTTCGAGCCAGTTTACCCCATTCTGTGAAGGGAGTAGTAAACAGCGTTGGACGAGATCTTCAATTTCTTGGCAATTTCTCGCATTGAAGAGCCTTCATTTCTCAGAAAAATAATAGACTGACAAGTTTCAGAAGAAAGTTATTTGTGTTTCTGGCCATTTTGAGCCTGTAATCGAACCCACAAATGCTGATGCTCCTCCAGATACTCAACTAGTCTAAAGAAGGCCAGATTTATTGCTTCTTTAATCAGAACAACAGTTTTCAGCTCTGCTAACATAATTGCAAAAGGGTTTTATAATGATCAATTAGCCTTTTAAAATTCTAAACTTGTATTAGCTAACACAACGTGATGGTTGCTGATAATGGGCGTCTGTACGCCTCTATAGATGGGCCTCTGTACGCCTATGTAGATATTCCATAAAAAATCAGCTGTTTCCAGCTAAAAGTCATTTACAACATTAACAATGTCTACACTGTATTTCAGATCAATTTGATGTTATTTTAATGGACAAAAAATGTGCTTTATTTTCAAAAACAAGGACATTTCAAATTACCCCAAACTTTTGAACGGTAGTGTAAGTATTCAGACCCTTTACTCAGTACTTTGTTGAAGCACCTTTGCCAGTGATTACAGCATCGGGTCTTCTTGGGTATGACGCTAAATGCTAGGCACACTTGTATTTGGGGAGTTTCTCCCATTCTTCTCTGCAGATCCTCTCAAGTTTTGTCAGTTTGGGTGATGAGAGTTGCTGCACAGCTATTTCCAGGTCTCTCCAGAGATGTTTGATCGGGTTCAAGTCCGGGCTCTGGCTGGGCCATTCAAGGACATTCAGAGACTTGTCCCGAAGACACTCCTGGCTGTGTGCTTAGGGTCATTGTCCAGTTGGATGGTAAACCTTCACCCCAGTCTGAGGTCCTGAGCACTCTGCTGCAGATTTCCATCTCTTTGGCAAACTCCAAGTGGGCTGTCGTGCCTTTTACTGAGGAGTGGCTTCCGTCTGGCCGCTGTACCATAAAGGCCTGATTGGTGGAGTGCTGCAGAGATAGTTGTACTTCTGGAAGGTTCTCCTAGCTCCACAGAGGACCTCTGGAGCTCTGTCAGGATGACCATCAGGATGACTTGGACCAATGCACTGTCAACTATGGGACCTTACATAGACAAGTGTGTTCCTTTCCAAATCATGTTATATCTATTGAATTTACCACAGGTCGACTCCAATCAAGTTGTAGAAACATCTCAAGGATGATCAATGGAAACAGGATGCACCTGAGCTCAATTTCAAGTCTCATAGGAAAGGTTCTGAATGCTTATGTAAATAAGATATTTCTATTTATTTTTAAAACATTTGTTAAAATGTCTAAAAACCTGTTTTTGCTTTGTCATTATGGGGTATTTTGTGTATATTGTTGAGGACTTTCTTTTAATTAAATTCAATTTAGAATAAGGCTGTAATGTAACAAAATGTGTAAATAGTCAAGGCGTCTGAATACCTTTCGAAGGCACTGTATATACCCACATCGTTCCTTTCTTTTAGCATGTGCACATATTAAGTACAGCATCATGCTTTCGGGACATGTGTCTTTTCAGATTCCACAATGATTCTTTAGTTGTGGACACTACATCGCCAACACTCCCTCTCTTACTCTTGGTCCTCATCTTTTTAAGGTACCTTGATTTAGCACCTGTGCGTTCTATCAGTATCTTTATGAAAATATTTAGTGAACTCCATCACAGTAGCTAAAGCAAGGGGCTATAGCAGCACACAAGTAGACTACCAATGCATGCTGGGCCGGGCATGCCCTGAGCTGGTGAAGTGAGCGCTACTGGAGTGAAATTGGAGAGGGTAAGAAGGCTGACTCTTCAGCCTTTGGGAATCTCGCTCCGCGCTTCAGTCGAATTGGGCACGCTCCCCTCACATACTTTGGTTGAAATGAATTGGCTAGCTAGCTAACATTAGCTAGCAGTGATCTTCTTAGCTAGCCAGTTTGAGTTCAAACATTATCAATAGCAAGCTGGCTATTATTACATTCTATCACTTTTGAATTTTTATTTTGTATAAATATTTTTTTACCTTTTTATTTAACGAGGCAAGTCAGTTAAGAACAAATTATTTTTTACAATGGATGGCCTACACTGGCCAAACCCGGATGGCACTGGGCCAATTGTGCGCCGCCCTACAGGACTCCCAATCACGGCCAGATGTGATGCAGACTAGATTCAAACCAGGGACTGCAGTGACTCCTCGTGCATTAGACCGTTGCGCTACTCGGGAGCCGTTAGCTATGCAAATGACATAACATCACATTACACATTAGGGAGAGGCTATGTATACTGAACCAAAATATAAATGCAAAATGCAATAATTTTAACGATTTTTTTCTGAGTTACAGTTCATGTAAGGAAATCAGTCAATTTAAATGAATTCATTAGGCTCTAATCAATAGATTCCACATGACTGGGCCAGGGCCCAGCCATGGGTGGGCCTGGGAGGTAATAGGCCTAACCACTTGGGAGCCAGGCCCAGCCAATAAGAACTAGTTTTTCCCCACAAAAGGGCTCTATTATAGACCGAAATACTCCTGTTTCATTCGCTGTCCGGTGGCTGGTCTCAGACGATCCCGCATGTGAAGATCCTGGGCTGGCGTGGTTACACATGGTCTGCGGTTGAGGCCAGTTGGACGTACTGCCAAATTCTCAAAAACAACATTGGAGGCTTATGACAGAGAAATTAACATTCAATTATCTGGCAACAGCTCTGGTGGACATTCCTGCAGTCAGCATGTCCATTGCACACCCCCCAAAACTTGGCATTCTGTTGTGTGACAAAATTGCACATTTTAGAGTGGCCTTATTGTCCCCAGTACAAGGAGCACCTGTGTAATGATCATGCTGTTAAATCAGCTTCTTGATGTGACACATGCATATGTTCTGCCAACAATGCCTCATTATATGTCATGGTCTATTGAGTAAAATAGAACCAATTTTTGTACAACCTCTTATTAAGTTGATTTTGAAGCATAAACTGGGAATTTTATATTTTTTACATATATGATTGTCTGTTTCATATCTGCAAAGTATTTAAAACGCTGTCAGTTCCACTATGGATGGTGCATCATACAGTTGCTGCAGAGGAAGGAAACTGCTCAGTGATTCCACCATGAGGCCAATGGTGACTTTAAAAAAGTTAGAGTTTAATGACTGTGATAGAAAACTAAGGATGAATCAACATTGTAGTTACTCCACAATACTAATCTAATTGACAGAATGAAAATATTCCAAAACAAGCATCCTGTTAACAACAAGGCACTAAAGTAATACTGCAAAAATTGTGGAAAAGCAATGTCCTGAATACAAAGTGTTAAGTTTTGGACAAATCCAGTACTTATTACCACTCTCCATATTTTCAAGAATAGTGGTGGCTGCATCATGTTATGGGTGTGCTTGTAATCATTAAGGACTGGGGAGTTGTTCAGGATAAACTAAACGGAATGGAGCGAAGCACAAGCAAAATTCTAGAGGAAATTCTGGTTCAGTCTGCCTTCCATCCTACAGATCACTTTTCAGCAGGTCAATAATCTAAAACACAAGGCCAAATCTACACTGGAGTTGCTTAACAAAACGACAATGAATGTTCCTGAGTGGCCAGTAACAGTTAACTTAAATCTGTTTGACAATCTACGGCAAGATCTGAAAATGGTTGTCTTGCAATGATCAACAAACACTTTTTCACAGAACTGTGAGAAGAATGGGCAAATGTTGCACAATCCAGTTGTGGAAAGCTCTAACAGATTTACCCAAAACGACTCAGGGTTGTAGTTGCTGCCAAAGCTGATTCTATTGATGTCACCGCATGAAGAGGCATAAACAGACTTAACCCCCATTACAACCAGCATGTCCAGAGATACAACCTCTCTTATCATCACCCAGTGCCTGGGCTTACCTCCGCTGTACCCGCACCCCACCATACCCCTGTCTGCGCATTATGCCCTGAATATATTCTACCATGCCCAGAAATCTGCTCCTTTTATTCTTTGTCCCCAACGCTCTAGGCAACCAGTTTTGATAGCCTTTAGCCGCACCCTCATAATACTCCTCCTCTGTTCCGAGGGTGATGTGGAGGTAAACCCAGGCCCGGCATGTCCCCAGGCACCCTCATTTGTTGACTTCTGTGATCGAAAAAGCCTTGGTTTCATGCATGTCAACATCAGAAGCCTCCTCCCTAAGTTTGTTTTACTCACTGCTTTAGCACACTCTGCTAACCCTGATGTCCTTGTCGTGTCTAAATCCTGGCTCAGGAAGGCCACCAAAAATTCAGAGATTTCCATACCCAACTATAACATTTTCCGTCAAGATAGAACTGCCAAAGGGGAGGAGTTGCAGTCTACTGCAGAGATAGCCTGCAAAGTAATGTCATACTTTCCAGGTCCATACCCAAACAGTTCGAACTACTCATTTTAAAAATTACTCTCTCTAGAAATAAGTCTCTCACTGTTGCCGCCTGCTACCGACCCCCCTCAGCTCCCAGCTGTGCCCTGGACACCATTTGTGAATTGATTGCCACCCATCTAGCTTCAGAGTTTGTTCTGTTAGGTGACCTAAACTGGGATATGCTTAACACCACCCCGGCAGTCCTACAATCTAAGCTAGATGACCTCAATCTCACACAAATCATCAAGGAACCCACCAGGTACAACCCTAAATCTGTAAACAAGGGCACCCTCATAGACGTCATCCTGACCAACTGGCCCTCCAAATACATCTCCGCTGTGTTCAACCAGGATCTCAGCGATCACTGCCTCATTGCCTGTATCCGCTACAGATCCGCAGTCAAACGACCACCCCTCATCACTGTCAAACGCTCCCTAAAACACTTCTGTGAGCAGGCCTTTCTAATCGACCTGGAAGGACATTGACCTCATCCCGTCAGTTGAGGATGCCTGGTCATTCTTTAAAATTAACTTCCTCACCATTTTAGATAAGCATGCTCTGTTCAAAAAAAATGCAGAACTAAGAACAGATATAGCCCTTGGTTCAATCCAGACCTGACTGCCCTCGACCAGCACAGAAACATCCTGTGGCGGACTGCAATAGCATCGAATAGTCCCCGCGATATGCAACTGTTCAGGGAAGTCAGGAACCAATACACGCAGTCAGTCAGGAAAGCAAAGGCCAGCTTCTTCAGGCAGAAATTTGCATCCTGTAGCTCTAACTCCAAAACGTTCTGGGACACTGTGAAGTCCATAGAGAACAAGAGCACCTCCTCCCAGCTGCCCACTGCACTGAGGCTAGGTAACACTGTCACCACCGATAAATCCATGATTATCGAAAACTTCAACAAGTATTTCTCTACGGCTGGCCATGCCTTCCTCCTGGCTACTCCAACCTCGGCCAACAGCTCTGTCCCCCCCGCAACTAATCGCCCAAGTCTCTCCAGGTTCTCCTTTACCCAAATCCAGATAGCAGATGTTCTGAAAGAGCTGCAAAACCTGGACCCGTACAAATCAGCTATGCTTGACAATCTGGACCCTCTATTTCTGAAACTATCTGCCGCCATTGTCGCAACCCCTATTACCAGCCTGTTCAACCTCTCTTTCATATTGTCTGAGATCGCCAAGGATTGGAAAGCTGCCGCAGTCATCCCCCTCTTCAAAGGGGAGACACCCTGGACCCAAACTGTTACAGACCTATATCCATCCTGCCCTGCCTATCTAAGGTCTTCGAAAGCCAAGTCAACAAACAGGTCACTGACAATTTTTAATCCCACCGTACCTTCTCCGCTGTGCAATCTGGTTTCCGAGCCGGTCACGGTTGTACCTCAGCCACGCTCAAGGTACTAAACGATATCATAACTGGCATCGATAAAATACAGTACTGTGCAGCCGTCTTCATCGACCTTGCCAAGGCTTTCGACTCTGTCAATCACCATATTCTTATCGGCAGACTCAGCAGCCTCGGTTTTTCTGATGACTGCCTTGCATGGTTCACCAACTACTTTGCAGACAGAGTTCAGTGTGTCAAATCGGAAAGCATGCTGTCCGGTCCTCTGGCAGTCTCTATGGGATGCCACAGGGTTCAATTCTCGGGCCGACTCTTTTCTTGGTATATATCAATGATGTTGCTCTTGCTGCGGGCGATTCCCTGATCCACCTCTACGCAGACGACACCATTCTGTATACTTCCGGCCCGTCCTTGGACACTGTGCTATCTAACCTCCAAACGAGCTGCAATGCCATACAACACTCCTTCCGTGGCCTCCAACTGCTTTTAAACGCTAGTAAAATCAAATGCATGCTTTTCAACCGTTTGCTGCCTGCACCCGCACGTCCGACTAGCATCATCACCCTGGATGGTTCCGACCTAGAATATGTGGATATCTATAAGTACCTAGGTGTCTGGCTAGACTGTAAACTCTCCTTCCAGACTCATATCAAACATCTCCAATCTAAAATCAAATCTAGAGTCGGCTTTCTATTCCGCAACAAAGCCTCCTTCACTCACGCCACCAAACTTACCCTAGTAAAACTGACTATCCTACCGATCCTCGACTTCGGAGATGTCATCTACAAAATAGCTTCCAACACTCTACTCAGCAAACTGGATGCAGTTTATCACAGTGCCATCCGTTTTGTTACTAAAGCACCTTATACCACCCACCACTGCGACCTGTATGTTCTAGTCGGCTGGCCCTCGCTACATATTCGTCGCCAGACCCACTGGCTCCAGGTCATCTACAATTCCATGCTGGATAAAGCTCCGCCTTATCTCAGTTCACTGGTCACGATGGCAACACCCACCCGTAGCACGCGCTCCAGCAGGTGTATCTCACTGATCATCCCTAAAGCCAACACCTCATTTGGCCGCCTTTCGTTCCAGTTCTCTGCTGCCTGTGACTGGAACGAATTGCAATAATCGCTGAAGTTGGAGACTTTTTTCTCCCTCACCAACTTCAAACATCTGCTATCTGAGCAGCTAACCGATCGCTGCAGCTGTACATAGTCTCGGTAAATAGCCCACCCAATTTGACCTACCTCATCCCCATACTGTTTATATTTATTTAATTTTCTGCTCTTTTGCACACCAATATCTCTACCTGTACATGACCATCTGATCATTTATCACTCCAGTGTTAATCTGCAAAATTGTAATTATTCGCCTACCTCCTCATGCCTTTTACACACAATGTATATAGACTCTCTTTTTTTTCCTACTGTGTTATTGACTTGTTAATTGTTTACTCCATGTGTAGCTCTGTGTTGTCTGTTCACACTGCTATGCTTTATCTTGGCCAGGTCGCAGTTGCAAATGAGAACTTGTTCTCAACTAGCCTACCTAGTTAAATAAAGGTGAAATAATAAAAAAATAAAAATAATAATACAGTATGTATTGACTCAGGAGGTTGAATACTTATCTAATCAGTGTTTTATTTTTTCAATTTGTTAGTATACATTTTTGAAATTAATATTTGCTGCAGATCATTGGCAAAAAATGAACTATAAATCCATTTGAATCCCACTTTGTATAAATGATTGGAGACAGGCACAGGAATATGTAATATGGGGCTTTAATACTCCTCCCCAAATTACACAATACGCCATGAAAGGCATGGAGACGAACCCCAAAGCAAACACATATACGAAACACACAGCGATGTAATCCAAATAAAAGAGTGATGTTGAACCTCAAACCACACACAAGTCAGAGTTATCATAAAGTCCATCTTTAATTATCTGAGCTCCATCACAACCTTGTGACTCTCAGATCAATTCAGTGTCTATAAATGACATCTCTGAGAGTCCTTACACATTGCAACTGAGATCCTTTATAGCAAAGATACACATAGCCAGACAGCATTGGCTATAAATTATCGTTCAGCTTTGTCTCCTAAACTATGTTCTTATCTCACTCTCAGGACCATAAAACAAAACCTATATTAACAGGCATATATTAAATACACCCCTCCTGAACAAGATCACAGAGACACAGTGACTGGCACACAGACATTGTGGAGCCAAGAGATAATTGGTTTAAAAGATATGTTTACATATGAAGACAATCTTGACCTCTCCCCTCTCTGCGGACCAAGTAACTGAAACCTTGACAGAGAACAGATAACTGCAACCGGCCAACAGTATTATCCAAAGATGAGAAGTAACTCACAAGCATATAATGAAAATAAAACATCTTATCTATGTTACCCAACTAATTCTGATTATTCCCCCACAACCCGCAATAACAATTGCGCGGGACAAGCCCGTAATAACAATTGCACGGGACGAGACCCGTAATAACAATTGCGCAGGACGAGACCCGTAATAACAATTGCGCGGGACAAGACCCATAGTAACAATTGCGCGGGACAAGACCCGTAATAACAATTGCATGGGATGAGACCTGTAATAACAATTGCACTAGATGAGACAATTGATAAGAATTGCACGGGACGAGACCCGTAATAGCAATTGCGTGGGACGAGACCCATAATAACAATTGCGCGGGACGAGACCCGTAATAACAATTGCACGGGACGAGACCATTGATAACAATTGCACGGGATGAGACCATTGATAACAATTGCACAGGACGAGACCCGTAATAACAATTGCACAAAACACGCAAGCTGAAATAACAACACAGGTACTCAATAATCGACAAGACAATGGTGAACAGATGGCACATACATGTATATACAATTACTAATCGGGGGAAATAGGAACCAGGTGTGCTTAATTAGACAAGACAGTCCGGGGTTGGTGGTAAGGAACCAGTTCAGTGACACCTAGAAGCCTGTGATGTAGAACTCCGGAACTGGTGCACGAAATGAGCAGCAGTACTGGAGGGAACCGTGACGCACTTTGTAACACAACAAAATGTGGAAAAAGTCAAGGGGTGTTAGTACTTTCTGAAGGCACTGCATGTCACCTTATCCCTTATGGTAAGAATACTGTAAAGATTAAAATAAACAGGAGAACATAACATTCAAATCAAATTGAATTTCTCACATTCGTACAACAACTTACCGTTAAATGCTTGCTTACAAGCCCTTATCCAACAATGCAGTTTTAAGAAAAACAAGAGTTAAGAAAATATTTTTGAAATAAACAAACAATAATGAGGCTATATACAGGGGGTACCGGTACAGAGTCAATGTGCTGAGGTACAGCTTAGTCAAGGTAATTGAGGTAATATGTGCATGTAGGTAGGGGTGAAGTGACAATGCATAAATAAATAAACAGCAAGTAGCAGAAGTGCACAAAAAGGGGGTTTCAATGTAAATATTCCGAGTAGCCATTTGATGAACTGTTTAGCAGTTTTATGGCTTGGGGGTAGTTTTTATGGCTTAGGATACTTTCGGACATAGACTTGGCAGTCTGGTACCGCTTGCCATGTGGTAGCAGAGAGAACAGTCTATGACTAGGCTGGCTGGAGACTTTGACAATTGTTTGGGCCTTCCTCCGACACCGCCTGCTATAGACGTCCTGGATGGCAGGAAGATTGTACTGGGCCATACTCACTACACTCTGTAGTGCCTTGCGGTCGGATGCCGAGCAGTTGCCATACCAGGCAGTGATGCAACCAGTCAGTATGCCTTTGATGGTGCAGATTTAGAACTTTTTGAGGATCTGAGGACCCATGCTAAATAATTTCAGTCTCCTGAGGGGGAATAGTCATTGTTGTGTCATCTTCACAACTGTCTTGGTGTGTTTGGACCATGATAGTTTGTTGGTGATGTGGACACCAAGGAACTTTGAAGCTCTCGACCTGCTCCACTACAGCATTTTCGATGTGGATGGGGGCATGCTCGACCCTCTTTTTCCTGTAGTCCACGATCATCTCCTTTATCTTGGTCACATTGAGGGAGAGGTTGTTGTCCTGGCACCACACTGCCAGCTCTCTGACCTCCTCCCTATAGGCTGTCTCCTCATTTTCGGTGATCAGCCCTACTGCCATTGTTTTGTCTGCAAACTTAATGATGGTGTTGGAGTCATGCTTGGCCACGCAGTCGTGGGTGAACAGGGATTACAGTAGGGGACTAAGCACTTACCCCTGAGGGGCCCCCATGTTGAGGATCAGCATGGCAGATGTGTTGTTACCTATCCTTACCACCTGGGGGTGGACAGTCAGGAAGTCCAGGATGCAGTTACAGAAGAAGGTGTTTAGTCCCAGGATCTTTAGCTTAGTGATGAGCTTTGAGCGCACTATGGTGTTGAACGCTGAGCTGTAGTCAATGAACAGCATTCTTACGCAGGTGTTCCTTTTGTCCAGGTGGGTAAGGGAAGTGTGGAGTAAAATAGAGATTGTGTCATCTGTAGATCTGTTGGGGCGGTATGTGAATTGGGTCTAGTGTTTCTGGGATGATGTTGACGATGTGAGCCATGACCAGCTTTTCAAAACACTTAATGGCTACAGATGTGAATGCTATGGGTCAGTAGTCATTAAGGCTGCTTACCTTGGCGTTCTTGGTCACAAGGACTATGGTTGTCTTCTTGAAACATGTAGGTATTACAGACTCTGGGACAGGTTCAAAATGTCAGTCTGCGCATGCTCTTGAGTACATGTCGTGGTAATGCGTCTGGCCCTGTGGCCTTGTGAATGTTGACCTATTTAACGGTCTTACTCAAGTCAGCTATGGAGAGTGTGATCACACAGTCATCCAGAAGAGCTGGTGCTCTCATGCATGCTTCAGTGTTGCGTTTCTCGAAGCGCGCATATAAGACATTGAGCTCATCTGGTAGGCTGGGGTTCCCTTTGTGGTCCGTAATAGTTTGCAAGCCCTGCCACATCAGGTCATCTACTGTATAGTTCAGCCACTGTTTCCCAATTTTTGACCAATGATGATTGTTAGAAAATGGCGTTATTATGTTTTTAAGTCTGGGCTACTTAAAAGGCCCGTGAGAGTATTTGCCTATCTTGAAAAACAACAGCTTGGAAACAGCTTTCCTGTCTAGTGAGATTGGCTGGGTGGACTCTCCAGTCTAATCTTCAAACAGCCATGCAGACATAGTTTTAATTAATGGCTTAAACACTTCAAAATCTATTGATGATTGTGCTTTATGATGGAAATGGCTAAGATAACCAACAAAATACAATGAATTTCCAAATGTGGTGGGAAAATAACATTAAAAAGGAATGTTCGCACATAATATTGATAACTTATCTGGTCAACATATTCAATCATCTATGTAAGATAGGACACTGTGGGTTCAGACAAAGTTCAAGTTTAATGACATTCAGTCTTCATGTGTGACTTTGTACCTTGATGAGGTGAATCATTTGAATTTCTGACCCTAACAGTTAGACATTGTATTAATTTAAAATGTCATTGTTGAAATTATATTACAGAGAATGGCATGTCCTTCTAGGAATGAAATAGAGCATCACAAAGCTCTGTTCTAAACTACTAAAGAAATCCATGGTTAACGCTAAGCTAGATGTCAAACAAATCATTGACTACTATTCCTTTCTATGTGGAAAAAAGAGCACGTTGAAATGCCTAAGTTTGTGTAAATCTGTGCATGGCTAAAAACCAGAAATACAGTGCCACCCTCATAACTCCCGACTGACGTCTGAAGCCCTGTATGCAAGCACAAATTATTACTGGGCAGAAAATAACCTAAAACAATGATTGAAATGATTTGAAAACAATGATAACAGTTAGTCAAGTAGAATATGATCTAATTCAAATACATGACGTACAATGAGAATTTGTGAGTCATCTCCAATTATTCGGATCTGCGACCTATGGAGGCGCCAGTTTCTTAGGTGGTGGTAGTAATTGCGAGACATAGCACACATTTTACACTGACTCTAGACAAGGTCATTAAAAACAGAGGCAACCAGTAGCTACACTCCTAGTGAAAGAACCAAGGAAGCAGTGGCAAGGAGATTGCTGCTGCAGCAACATGAACTTCACACTGACAGCACAAGGCAAATACGTTTCTTTGGGATTAGCAGTGATTGGCTGGTCCTGATACCGTCTATCAGTCCTGCCTGTGTGTTGTGTTTTTAGTACTGGAGCTGTGGCCCTGCAACACACCGAGGCAGTTGACTTGCCTGTTCAGCACTGACCTCCTGTCTGTAGGCAAACAGCCCATAATTAATGCTTGTTCTGTTTGAAATATGACAGATTGGCAGTTTTAAATCTGAGTACTTATTATTTCCCTCTCGGCCCCCCTCTCTATGTGGAAAAAAGAGCACATTAAAATGTCTAATTTAGCTTGTGTAAATCTGTGCATGGCTAAAAACCTGAAATACAGTGCCACCCTGATAACTCCCGACTGACGTCTGAAGCCCTGTATGCAAGCACAAATTATTACTGGGCAGAAAATGACCTAATTTGAAAACAATGATTACAATCAGTCAAGTAGAATATGATCTAATTCAAACACATGACGTACAATAAGAATTTGTGAGTTATCTCCAATTATTCAGATCTGCGACCTATGGAGGCGCCAGTTTCTTAGGTGGTGGTGGTAATTGCGAGACACAGCACACATTTTACACTGACTCTAGACAAGGTAATTAAAAACAGAGGCAACCAGTAGCTACACTCCTAGTGAAAGAACCAAGGAAGCAGTGGCAAGGAGATTGCTGCTGCAGCAACAAGAACTTCACACTGACAGCACAAGGCAAATACGTTTCTTTGGGATTAGCAGTGATTGGCTGGTCCTGATACTGTCTATTAGTCCTGCCTGTGTGTTGTGTCTTTAGTACTGGAGCTGTGGCCCTGCAACACACCGAGGCAGTTGACTTGCCTCTTCAGCACTGACCTCCTGTCTGTAGGCAAATAGCCCATAATGAATGCTTGTTCCATTTGGAATGTGACAGATTGGCAGTTTTAAATCTGAGTACTTATTATTTCCCTCTCGGCCCCTCCTCTCTATGCAATGCAATGCAGTGACAGGTCTGAAAGACGGATTCTGTGGAGTTCTGTCCTTGCTCTCTTATGCATGTGCCTTAGGGCAATAGTCTCTACGTTAGTGTGCATCCCCTCTCGCTCTCTCTCTTCGCTGCCCATGAAAATATATTATTTTTGACAGATACTCAATAAAAATGCATATTAATGGATGTTTCAGAGCTAGGCTTGTCCTGTTGTAGTTCTCTCCGTAAGGCCAACAAGTGATTCAGCTCTGGCTTCATCAAGTTAGAACTTCCATTTACCATTTTGAACTGTACTATCTGTTCACTTAGAAATTGTTAGGCTATATATTGCTCTCCTGCTCCTTTTCTTGCATGCTATCCTCCATTTGTAATGCACACCATTCCATTTACTTTAAATCATGATCTTACAAACAGTAACTGTATTCAAGTGCGATGGATACATCCACATGTCTTGCAGCATGATATTGAGTGGCAGCCCATGTTTGCCTAGTTCTCTCAGGAAATTACAAAGCCAATCTAACAGCTTGACACACAGCTCCCGTCTGTTCTATTCCATAATGAATACCACATATAACTCTGCCGTAGTGTTTCTTTCTTCTGTTCATCTAATTGCTTTTTCCTAGCACAATCCCCTACTTAAAGATCACTACATTCTGTAACTTGTATCCCTCCCTTAATTAGAAATGTCATGTAATACTGGCTGACAATCAAACATTGCAGTTTAATGACAGTATGTCATATTTTGCATACAGTATGTCGTCGTTTGAATAATTTGTAATATGATTTAACTCAAAAGTCAGACTAAAGGTGTGTGCTCAATGTGACAACTATGTGCGTCGGTGTGACTGGTTTGATGTAGAAAATTAGAGAAAATGGGATTGAATTTATAGATTTTAGAGCTGAACATAGTGCAATCGATGTCCAATATTTACTCAGTGCCTCAATGTTACTTACGTCACAGCCGTGTCAGAGGTGGGACTCTGGCTCCGGGGGTCACGCAACAATTGATCAAGTTCTATTTTCACACACAATCACACTCGTGTACTCCGGAGACTCTATTGTGATCATTCCTCCTACTAGGTCTAATTCACCTTCTTGTCCAAGGCTAGTGGTCAGGGACCAAGACATTAGTAATGAAATACAACATCCTTGGAAGGAGCTGTAGGCTGTGGAGAGACACAGACATTAAATTATTTCGAAGAGAACAAAGTAGATGTCTGCTTGGGCAATGAATAGGCTCTGCTAGTTGCGCCTGAGAATCAAGTGACAGTTGTGACATTATTAATTCTTCAATACGGGACCTTGCCATAATTATGGAGACAAAATGGCAGAGCTGTCAGTCACGAAGCAGAATTATGAATGTGAATGCTGTGTCTGATGACAGGGGATGTCGTTGAGATTCTTGGATGGGGGACAACAACTGCTGTTGTCATAGACAGTTCTTATCAACATAATTAAGGGAGAAACGCATAAACAATTCCACTGCTTCCAGTACAAGCCAGCCGAGCTGGAAAATACATCTATTTACATTATTTATATACTCAGTGTTATTAAGTCTCACAAATTCTGTTCTGATACAATATACAACAATTTGGTGCACTGTGTGGTGATCCACTACAGGTAATCCATGTGTTATTTCTCAGTCTGTTTGGTTGATTTCATTCCTCTTCAACTCAACAACATTTATGATTACTGTTTGAACAGTGAGCTTGAATCGTAATTGGGTCTATTTTTCTCAGGGAAACAACGACCAAATAAAACAATGCGTTGTCAATGAGATGCTATATTACATTGTAACTGAAGAACATTTGACAGTTAAAACAAACTATGGGAATTACAAAAATTGAGAGAAGATGCCATAAATTGACCCAAGCTCCACTCACTGACCTAAGAGTTTTTACCTTATAGCGCCTCTCAGCATGAAGCTTCTCTGAAACTTCACGAGCCACATCTGGCCCTAAAGGAGAAAACAAAAAGCGCAACCTCATGCTTTCTCTCTGTGGAGAGAATTCTCCTGTGGCTGCGTTGAGGGTTACAGTATGACCTGAACAGGCCAGTGCAGTGAGACAAGAAGGGAGGGGGCAAATAATGCTTGTATGTAGATTAATGATGCTTTGCATGCAGGTTTCCCTTCCTATGCCTATAGGGAGAATAATGCATACTAAGTAAGTCATGTCTAATATGCTAAATCGGTTCAGGTGTACAGGGAGGGACTCTTTGCTTTGGCCGGGACACATGACGAATAGACTTACTAATGGGGATAAAATGTGACTCTTGTTTACAATAGGTGCAGAAATGTTTGTGTTGTCTTTCTATAGCCACTTTATTTTTTTCTGCACATTATAGACTGAAACCTTCATTCACATTCCTCCTTTTTTAGTAAGTAAATGATGCATTACAAAATGTGAGTCCTATCTAATGAAATGGTATGACCATGCCCTGATTAGTAAAGTTGTCTGAAATTGTATGTGCAATCTTAAAACAGATTTGTTTCCCTGTGAGGCATTAGGTTTACAGAGAAACCAGGATTAGGCACTGCATGGGAGTAAACACTTTGGAACTGAAGAGGTACTACCTCAACACCACTAAGAATGTTCATGCTAATTTTCCTTTTAAAAACATGTTCTAATGAACATGACCCAGTTCTCTTATGAGAATCAACAAGTAGTAAGTTGATGACACTAGCAATATTTGAAAATAGGCCAGAGTAGGGGAAAATTTAAATATGGTACGCCTATATTGGTAATTGTTGCATGAATTAAGACATGATATTGTGGAATTTAAAAAATGTATTTACCAAACAAAGTGGTTCATGTCCAACATCTTAATTGCACCATGTGTGTCTTCTCCATTTTCCTCACTGCAGGATATGTCCATGTGCGTGTGTGTTCGAGGTCATGATAATGAAATTATTTTACACATTACATTCTGGGGTCAGTAGATTAGGTACCGCTTTCCGTGTTATCGTAATGTTTTACCAGGGTCATCCCACTGTCCCAAGGGATGCAGAAATTGGTGGATCAAAATTATTCCTGAAGGACAATATCCACACTATATTCAAATGTCACTTCAACTTCAGCACTCGATTAGAGCAGCTCATTTTATGCGATTTTAAAGCGCTTTTACAATGGGCTACCAATTATATTAGAAACATTATTTTGATATGTATTCATAGGCTACTATCCCTTACAAAGATGTACCATGGTAATGAAAAAATACCATGGTACTATCATGTTTTTTTGTTCACTGCCATGGCAGGAAAATACCATTGGTACTGGAGCAAATAACATGGTATTTTCCTGCCATTGTAGTGACCAAATAAACATAGTACCATGGTCGTTTTTTCATTGTACTATCATGTTTTTTTGGTCACTACCATGGCAGAAAAATACCTTGGTATTTGCACCAGTACTATGGTATTATCCTGCCATGGCAGTGACCCAAAAAACATTATATATGTTTTAATTGTACTAGCTACCATGGTACACAAATAAAACACGGTAAAAATACCATGATTTTGTACTAGCAGCATATCGTGAAACATGAAATCATGGTAGCTGTTTACAATGTATTATTATGGTCTATGTGAAGGGCTGTGGCGGCCATGAAATTTTGTTAGCCGGGGATTGTTGAGTAAATAACTGCAGGTCTTGCGGTAATTGACAGTTAATTAACATAAACACATATATCATCTCCTGGCTTCCACGCATAGCCTACAAGCCACTGATGCAGACCTTAGGAACATCTACATTTTAAAAAGTCTAATAAATCCATATAATATAAGCTACACCATCACAATAAATATATGATTGATTTTTAGACAGGTCTAAAGAAACATGATATGAAGAAAATGTAGTCTATTTCATAAGATCAGAATTGCATACTCTGAGTTGTTGATTAGATTAGAATTCCGTGGCATTATTTTATAGTATGAAGAATACAATTGAACAGCTGAATAAAATAGAAAGTATATTAATGCTGTCACGCCCTGGTCGAAGTATTTTGTGTTTATCTTTATTTATTTGGTCAGGCCAGGGTGTGGCATGGGTTTTTGTATGTGGTATTGTGATGTATTGGGATTGTAGCTAGTGGGGTGTTCTAGTTAAGTCTATGGCTGTCTGAAGTGGTTCTCAATCAGAGGCAGGTGTTTATCGTTGTCTCTGATTGGGAACCATATTTAGGCAGCCATATTCTTTGAGTTTGTCGTGGGTGATTGTCCTTAGTGTCCTTGTTTTTGTTAGTTTACACAAGTATAGGCTGTTTCGGTTTTCGTTTCGTTCGTTACGTTTATTGTTTGTAGTGTTTGTATTTAGATTCATGTTACGTTTGTTCATTAAACATGGATCGCAATCTACACGCTGCATTTTGGTCCGACTCTCCTTCACACCTAGAAAACCGTTACAGAATCACCCACCACAACCGGACCAAGCAGCGTGTCAACAGGCAGGAGCCGCAGGAGAGGCAACAGAGGCAGCAGCAGCAGGAGCAGCAGCAACTACAGTGGGAGAGGCTGCACTACTTGGAGAAATGGACTTGGGAGGAGATTCTAGACGGGAAAGGACCCTGGGAACAGCCTGGAGATTATTGTCGCCCCAAAGCCGAGCTGGAGGCAGCAAAAGCAGAGAGGCGACATTATGAGGAGCTAGCACGGCAGAGCGGATGGAAGCCCGAGAGTCAGCCCCCAAAAATGTTTTTGGGGGGGCTCACAGGGAGTATGGCTATGCCAGGTAGGAGATCGGTGCAAACTCCCTGTGCTTACCGGGGGGCTAGAGAGACCGGGCAGGCACCGTGTTATGCAGTGGTGCGCACGGTGTCCCCAGTGCAGGTGCATAGCCCGGGTGCGGTATATTCCAGCTTCTCGTATCAGCCGGGCTAGAGTGGGCATCGAGCCAGGTAAGGTTGGGCAGGCTCGGTGCTCAAGAGCTCCAGTGCGCCTGCACGGTCCGGTCTATCCAGTACCACCTCCACACCCCAGCCCTCCGGTAGCAGCTTCCTGCACCAGGCTTCCTGTGCGTGTCCTCGGTCCAGTACCACCAGTACCAGCACCACGCATCAGGCCTACAGTGCGCCTCGCCTCTCCTGCGCTGTCGGAGTCTCCCGCCTCTCTAGCGCTGGCGGAGCCTTTCTCCTCTCCTGCGCTGCCGGAGTCTCCCGCCTGTTCAGCGCAGCTAGAGCCTTCTTCCTCTACAGCGCTGCTGGAGTCTCCTGCCTGTTCAGCGCAGCCAGAGCTGCCAGCCTGCATGGAGCAGCCAGAGATGTCGGTCTGCATGGAGCAGCCAGAGCTGTCGGTCTGCATGGAGCAGCCAGAGCTGTCAGTCTACATGGAGCAGCCAGAGCTGTCAGTCTACATGGAGCAGCCAGAGCTGTCAGTCTGCATGAAGCAGCCAGAGCTGTCAGTCTGCATGAATTAGCCAGAGCTGTCAGTCTGCATGAAGCAGCCAGAGCTGTCAGTCTGCATGAAGCAGCCAGAGCTGTCAGTCTGCATGGAGCAGCCAGAGCTGCCAGTCTGCAAGGAGCTGCCAGTCTGCAAGGAGCTGCCAGTCTGCAAGGAGCTGTCAGTCTGCAAGGAGCTGCCAGTCTGCACGGAGCCGCCAGCGCTGTCAGTCTGTAAGAAGCCGCCAGAGCTGTCAGCCTACATGGAGCAGCCAGAGCCGCCAGTCAGCGTGGAGCAGCCAGAGCCGCCAGTCAGCATGGAGCAGCCAGATCTTTCAGTCTGCCAGGTTCCGCCAGTCAGCCAGACTCTTCCAGATCCGCCAGTCGGCCAGACTCTTCCAGATCCGCCAGTCGGCCAGACTCTTCCAGATCCGCCAGTCGGCCAGACCCTTCCAGATCCGCCAGTCGGCCAGACTCTTCCAGATCCGCCAGTCGGCCAGACTCTTCCAGATCCGCCAGTCGGCCAGACTCTTCCAGATCCGCCAGACTCTTCCAGATCTGCCGATCCGCCAGACTCTTCCAGATCCGCCAGTCGGCCAGACTCTTCCAGATCCGCCAGTCAGACTCTTCCAGATCCGCCGGTCGGCCAGACTCTTCCAGATCCGCCATTCGGCCAGACTCTTCCAGATCCGCCAGTCGGCCAGACTCTTCCAGATCCGCCAGTCCAGACTCTTCCAGATCCGCCAGTCGGCCAGACCCTTCCAGATCCGCCAGTCGGCCAGACTTCCAGATCCGCCAGTCGGCAGACCCTTCCAGATCCGCCAGTCGGCCAGACTCTTCCAGATCCGCCCAGTCCGCCAGGCCAGACCTTCCAGATCCGCCAGTCGGCCAGACCCTTCCAGATCCGCCAGTCGCCAGACCCTTCCAGATCCGCCAGTCGGCCAGACCCTTCCAGATCCGCCAGTCGGCCAGACTCTTCCAGATCCGCCAGTCGGCCAGACTCTTCCAGATCCGCCAGTCGGCCAGACTCTTCCAGATCCGCCAGTCGGCCAGACTCTTCCAGATCCGCCAGTCGGCCAGACTCTTCCAGATCCGACAGTCGGCCAGGATCTGCCAGTCAGCCAGGATCTGCCGAAACCGCCAGCCAGCCAGGATCTGGTAGATCCATCAACCTTCCTGAGCTTCCTCATACTCCCGAGCTTCCTCTCACACCCGAGCTTCCCCTCAGTCCCGAGCTGCCTTAGTCCCGAGCTGCCCCTCAGTCCCGATCTGCTCCTCAGTCCAGTGGGGTTCAGGGTGAGGACTACTAGGCCATGGTCGGCAGCGAGGGTGGACTATCCAAGGACGCGAGGAGAGGGGACTAAGACATTGATTGAGTGGGGTCCATGTCCCGCGCCGGAGCCCCCACCATGGACAGACGCCCACCCGGACCCTCCCTATTGTTTTGAGGTGCGTTCAGGAGTCCGCACCTTAGGGGGGGGTTCTGTCACGCCCTGGTCGAAGTATTTTGTGTTTATCTTTATTTATTTGGTCAGGCCAGGGTGTGGCATGGGTTTTTGTATGTGGTGTGTATGTATTGGGATTGTAGCTAGTGGGGTGTTCTAGTTAAGTCTATGGCTGTCTGAAGTGGTTCTCAATCAGAGGCAGGTGTTTATCGTTGTCCCTGATTGGGAACCATATTTAGGCAGCCATATTCTTTGAGTTTGTCGTGGGTGATTGTCCTTAGTGTCCTTGTTCCTGTTTTTGTTAGTTTACACAAGTATAGGCTGTTTCGGTTTTCGTTTCGTTCGTTACGTTTATTGTTTGTAGTGTTTGTATTTAGATTCATGTTACGTTTGTTCATTAAACATGGATCGCAATCTACACGCTGCATTTTGGTCCGACTCTCCTTCACACCTAGAAAACCGTTACAAGTGCCCACATGCAACATTTCTGTGTTGAGCATTTTTCAAAGAAATATTCATTTAGAGTTATTTATGCAAATTCAATTGTGATACAAATTTTGGGCTATACGGAATGTTTTGAACTTTAATACATTCTAAGGCTGTGTGATGCAACTCTAATGATGATTTGAAAAAAGTTGCATGAAAGGCATGAGCTCTGATTTTGTTTTTTGCACAGGCTGCAAACACTTCATCAGCCTCTCATTCACAATTTCACAAGCACTTGATAATGCCTCGAATTTACTGGTGACATCCCTTTTGTGTGAACGTAATGCCCCCTAAAAAAATCCATGCCTTTTGCGGCCAGTAATCATTGTGCACTTGGGCTGAATATAATAATTATTATTCCCTTCTCCTGGCTGCATGGCTGAAGCACTTCTCACTCAAATTGTTGTATTTCTTTTTTATTTAACCTTAATTTAACCAGGTAGGCTAGTTGAGAACAAGTTCTCATTTACAACTGTGACCTGGCCAAGAATAAAGCAAAGCAGTTCGACACACAACAACACAGAGTTACACTTGGAATAAACAAACATACACTCAATAATACAGTAGGGGAAAAAAGTATATATACAGTGTGTGCAAACGAGGTAAGATAAGGGAGGTAAGGCAATAAATAGGCCATGTTGGCGAAGTAATTACAATATACCAATTAAACATTGGATTGATTGATGTGCAGAAGATGAATGTGCAAGTAGATATACTGGGGTGCAAAGGAGCAAGATAAATAAATAAATACAGCATGGGAATGAGGTAGTTGGATGGGCTATGTACAGGTGCAGTGATCTGTGAGCTGCTCTGACAGCTGGTGCTTAAAGCTAGTGAGGGAGATATGAGTCTCCAGCTTCAGAGATTTTTGCAGTTTGTTCCAGTCATTGTCAGCAGAGAACTGGAAGGAAAGGTAGCCAAAGGAGGAATTGGCTTTGGGGTGATTAGTGAGATGTACCTGCTGGAGCGCGTGCTATGGGTGGGTGCTGCTATGGTGACCAGTGAGCGGAGATAAGGTGGGACTTTACCTAGCAGAGACTTGTAGATGACCTAGAGCCAGTGGGTTTGGCGACGAGTATGAAGCGAGGGACAGCCAACGAGAGCGTACAGGCTGTAATGGTGGGTAGTATATGGTACTTTGGTGACAAAACGGATGGCACAGTGATAGACTGCACCCAATTTTTGAGTAAAATGTTGGAGGATATTTTGTAAATGACATCGCCGAAGTCGGGGATAGGTAGGATGGTCAGTTTTACGAGGGTATGTTTGGCAGCATGAGTGAAGGATGCTTTGTTCTGAAATTGTTTGGATTGGAGATGCTTAATGTGAGTCTGGAAGGAGAGTTTACAGTCTAACCAGACACCCTAGGTATTTTTAGTTTTCCACATATTCTAAGTTGGAACCATCCAGAGTAGTGACACTGGACGGGCGGGTAGGTGCCGGCAGTGATCGGTTGAAGAGCAGGCATTTAGTTTTACTTGTATTTAAGAGCAGTTAGAGGCAACGGAAGGAGAGTTGTATGGCATTGAAGCTCATCTGGAGGTTAGTTAACACAGTGTCCAAAGAAGGACCAGAAGTATACAGAATGGTGCCGTCTGCGTAGAGGTGGATAAGAGAATCACCAGCAGCAAGAGCGACGACATTGATGTATACAGTGAAGAGAGTCGGCCTGAGAATTGAACCATGTGGCACCCCCATAGAGACTGCCAGAGGTCCAAACAACATGCCCTCCAATTTGACACACTGAACTCTATCAGAAAAGTAGTTGGTGAACCAGGCGAGGCCGTCATTTGAGAAACCAAGGCTGTTAAGTCTGCCGATAAGAATGTGGTGATTGACAGAGCTATTTCTTCATATTATAAGCACAGCAATGCGCACATGGCAGTAGAGTTTAAGCAAGAATTATCCAAAATGCAGGAAAACACCATTCTGAAAAGTGACCGCAAATGCGATTATGCATGTAATGCTTTTTTTTATAAAGGTGCATTTTTTTGGGTGAAAATGATCTTCTCCAAACTTGAAAACCATGTGCTGCGTATGTATGCCAGTTTGGATCTACACCCATTGTAAAGCGGATTAATATGCTTAATTTTAAGTTATTTGGTCACTTTAGTTGTGATACAAACCTTATCTAAACACATATAGTGCCTTGGAAAGAATTCAGACCACTTGACCTTTTCAAAATGTTGTTACATTACAGCCTTATTCTAAAAAAAAAAATGTTTTTAATTCCTCAGCAATCCAAGCGCAGTACCCCATAATGACAAAGTGAAAACAGGTTTTCAGACATTTTTGCAAACGTATTAAAAATAAAAAACTGAAATACTTATTTACAAAAGTATTTAGACTCTTTACTCAGTACTTTGTTGAAGCACCTTCATCCACAATTACAGCATCGAGTCCTCTAGGGTATGGCGCTACAAGCTTGGTGTGGTGTGGTGTGCACCTGTATTTTGGAGTTTCTCCCATTCCTCTCTGCAGATCCGCTCAAGCGTTGTCAGGTTGGATGGGGAGCGTTGCTGCATAGCTATTTTCAGGTCTCTCCAGAGAGGGTTCAAGTCAGGGCTCTGGCTGGGCCACTCAAGGACATAATATATGTATGAAATTTGTTTGATTCAAAATGGATCATTGTCATGCATCTGTCTCAAACAGGGGCAGGGGGAAAATACATGCCATCTATGCTCTTATATAGTGAATGCTTTTGCCATGGTTCAGTTTCATGCCAGCCAGGTAGGCTATACTCCTGTTGTAAAGAAAAGCAATGTGCTTAATATAACGAAAGTTGAGAAATAAATATAGTAGCCCTAGCCTATAGAAATATGATGGGTTCCTCCTCTTTTTAGTAGAGGCCATCAAAACTCTGTATTCTTATGCAGTTGCATAGCCTATAGAAATGCACATGGACGCTCATGTTTGATTTGATTTTCAATTACATTTGCATTGATGTCAGAGTGATTAGAGGAATAATGGAGGACTGAGTACCAGGCAGTTAGCAAGTCTGGTAGGCCACTAATGAACATCAGCAGCATCAGAGCTTGGAGAAGACTAATTACCATGACTAAATGGTCACATGGAATTTGTCTGCCTTCATGACTCGTGACCACCGGTGTGGCGGTAATATGATCACCTTAACTGCCCTCTATGCGTCCCACCATTTTCTGAAAAAGTTATCAAAAACGTTGTGATTTATGGTACTCACATAATGCAACATTGACTACTTGCTCTGCAATGGCAAAGCGTAGGCCTCTTTATCTCATAGTGCAAAATCACAACACACATGGTCTAGTAATCAAATCAAATCAAATGTTATTTGTCACATACACATGGTTAGCAGGTGTTAATGCGAGTGTAGCGAAATGCTTGTGCTTCTAGTTCCGACAATGCAGTAATACCCAATGAGTAATCTAACCTAACAATTTCACAACAACTACCTTATACACACAAGTGTAAAGGGATGAAGAATATGTACATAAAGATATGTGAATGAGTGATGGTACAGAACGGCATAGGCAACATGCAGTAGATGGTATCGAGTACAGTATATACATATGAGATGAGTAATGTAGGGTATGTAAACATATAAAGTGGTGTACCATCTTAAACCTTGGGACCTGGATAGGATATGGTGAGAAGAATGAAGGGAGTCTGAAACCTTGAAGATTAAAATAGTTTATCTGGTGCTTCTCTCTTCAATACAGTTTTTAGTTGGTTCTCACACTTTCAACTGACTTGGCTACTCTTATACAATTCAAAATAGCCAACATACTAAAAAAAAATAGTTAAAGTATTAATTATCATCTTATTGCATGGATACATTTTCATCATGTAATTCTCAACATATCCCAAAAACAGCAAGTTACAATGTTTCCTTTTGTTTACACTCTGTGTGAAAGTTCATTGGTCCTGTCGCCACGACAAAAGGCTAGCTTGACTGGAGCTAACTTTAGCCAGCATTTGCTTCTATGCCAACAGACTTTAATAAATTAATTAAACTATCAAAACATTCTAAAAAAAATAAACAATTATATCATTACACTCTGCTTAACTTGGTGTTTCATATCCTATGCTTTAAAACTTGCTCACCGTGATGATAACGTTTAAAATATTTTCTTTATCTGGTGCTTCTCTTTTCCGTTTTCAGTTGGCTTGGCTCTCTGGTTCAACTGACTTGCTGGCTAGGATGAGAGAGTGTAGAGTGAGAGTGCGTGAAGCAACCAATGGAGCTAGTGGCTCCCTCTGCAGAACATGACAGAACAGAGAACAAGATTCCCATTTTTGCATCAGAGGCGTTTTTTTTTAGTATGGCTTAGAAACTTCTCAACCAATCACAATGCTTGTTTTGACCAACCCGTTGTAAAAAATAACATTCTGGAACCTGCTTGGAACATTCAACCAACAATATCCATATCCATTTAGACTGATTTTGTAGAATATAGAATGCCTAGTATGCTCACAAATTCATTGTGGTATAGATATTGCTAGCATACTTTATTGCTAGCATACATACTATATGTATATATTGGTGTTTTATATAATATTATTTTACAAGTGTATTGACTAGTGACTCAATTATTCCAGCTGCATCAGAAATCAATAAACTGTTGACTTCAACTTCTGGAGCAATTCTTTGTGATATTCATGAAATGTGTTTGGATAAACTAGCTTCAATCTTACAGCTAAATCGTTTAAACATGCTTCAGTAGATTAGTCTGACAATGTAGCAAATAAGTAGACCTGGCTTGTATTCAAGACAAAGTTTATTTGCTCTGGAGACTGAGGTGAGTTTACACAGCGGTATGCAGGAACAGTTATGGCAATGAATGGCATATATACAGTAGAAGGAAATGTACTAATAACGCAGAGCTACAAAGGGAAAACTTGCATATGGTGTGTTTGGGTGAGCAATGAGGTGTTCAATACAAGGGGTGTGTCACGTCTGCTCCCACTCTCCCTCTCTGACGCTCAAGGTCACCAGGCTGCTCATCATTACGCACACCTGTCGCGATCGTTAAGCGCACCAGCTCTTCATTGGACTCACCTAGACTCCATCACGTCATTGATTGCCTCCCCTATATCTGTCACTTCCTCTGTTTTATTCCCATGTCTGCATTGATGTTGTTTTGTTTCTCTTGTCCAGACGCTGTTCTTGTTAAGTTTCATGTCTATTTATTATTAAATCCTCACCCTGTACTTGTTTCCTGTCTCCCAGCGTCTGTCGTTACAGAACCGTTACAGAATGCAGACACCACGATGGAAGCATAAGGGAGTTATTTTTATTTCATACATTTTTGGGGTGACCTCCGGTACAGGTGCCACTGCCGAAGCAACCAGTGACGCCTCAGCTGGCTTGTTAGGCTCCCATGCCTCAGCTGGCTCAAGAGGCTCAAAAGCCATGCCTCAGTCGGCTCGTCAGGCTCCCATGCCTCAGCTGCTTCGATAGACTCACAAGCCTCGGTTGGCTCGGCAGGCTCTCATTCCATGCCCCAGCCAGCTCACCGGGCTCCCTCGCCTCGGCAAGCCATACGGGCTCACCTAGGTAGGACACCAGGTGGCGCCCCTAGAGTGGGGTACTGTCACGTCTGCTCCAGCTCCCCCTCTCTGGCGCTCTTGGTCACAAGGCTGCTCATCATTACGCACACCTGTTACCATCGTTACACACACCAACGCTTCATTGGATTCACCTGGACTCCATCACGTCATTGATTGCCTCCCCTATATCTGTCACTTCCTCTGTTTTATTCCCGTGTCTGCATTGATGTTGTTTTGTTTCTCTTGTCCAGACACTGTTCTTGTTTAGTTTCATGTCTTTTTATTATTAAATCCTCACCCTGTACTTGCTTCCCGTCTCCCAGCGTCTGTCATTACGGAACCATTAAAGGGAGATTGTTGTTATGGGACCTTTTACATTTCCTCTTGAGAGTCATCAACTTTTTGTATCCAAGCAATACTGTCTGTGAAAGAAACTAAAATGCTATTTGGCATTCATGGACAATCATTGTGAACTGGAAACTCAGATATATCAGACTTCTGACGTCAGTGCATTCAAAACAACTGGGAACATGAGAAAAGATGAGCTCAGACTGGGAAAAATCTATTTGAACGGTCATCCAACTCGGAATTCCAATTCGGGAACACGGGCCTCTTTCCAAGATCACTGAATATCACTGACGCCATGATTTGACCTCGTATTTTGCTAGGCTAGTTAGCTAGCAATGACATTAGACTACACTACACTTAGGTTTAGCAAACACAGATAAACTTGGCTTGTAGTGGTACTAGCAAGCCCAGTTATGGCCGAATCAATAACCTAATTGTACTGTACGTGGTAGCTACCTACAGTAAAACAACTTACTCGTTTGTCATTTGCCCTCCTGAGTCATGGTTCACCTGGTCTACACATTTTCAGTGTATTCCATCTCCAATAAATAGGGTCTGTATGTTCCCATGTCCAACAACTCTTCTTGGAAAGAGGAATCATCAGATGCAGGCTTTGTAGCTAATTATTTAGCAAGCTCGGAGACCTTCAGACTAGTCCCGTGACACTAGCTGATGTGGTGGATTGAGACGCATCCAATGCAAAAAAAAACCCAGATATCTCTAGCTTAAACTGGCAGATTTTGATGGGGATTTTTTTGTAATGTAACTTAGATTGATGCACCGGTGCGACAATTGACTCTAGGGGGTTAACATACTTCATCGCAGTTATGAAATGTTGATTTGAAATGGTAACCATTAAAATGTACAATTTCTGAGATGTGTCAATAGCTCCATTCAGAAATGGCATGTTTGTCATTATTGCACAATGTATGGCATAGTTAATTGATGTATCATTCTTAAATGAGTGCAGGTTATGCACAGTGAAATTGGACCTATGTCACAATGAATTCAGTTGTGGACTGTTATGGGGATAGGGTTAGGGAGAGGATTGCATTTTAGAGCTAATCAGATGGTTATGAATAGCATTCAACATGCACATAACATAACATGATACCACATTATACACCTCTCAATATCAGTGACCATGAATGATAGATGGAAAATTGCAGAGTTTGCCCTAATTGCCTGATCGTTACCCAAAAGGCATAGCTGCAGGTTATGGCTGAAGGCTGAAACTCAGAACATAAATATTTATTAATTTATTGACTTAAAAATGTCTAACTAAATCATAAGTTTGGCAGACTGACTTCACAGCATTTCCTCTGACAACTTCTATCTATAAAGTATCCTTGCAAGTTAAATTTTGACAGAGGAAGTCCAATAAAGTTCAGTTCAGTCCACAGAGAAGAGAAACCTATCTTAACAATGACCTTATGGGAATACTTTAGGAGTCTAGCACAACTATTGGAAAGGTCAAGTAATGATGTCTGCTTCTCCTCACCTTCTGAAAAGACACTCTGAAACATTTTCAAACTTGGTGAAGAGTTGGTGAAGAGTGGGTAATCCGTTACATGTAAGGGATTACAACAAAGCGGTAACTGTAATCCGTTACTAGCAAAAATATTGTCATCAGATTACCAATACTTTTGAAAAACTTGAGTACTTCAAGGATTACTTTTAAATTCAGAAAAGATGTTTGTGGAAAAAAATCTGACACTTCTTCTCTGTTTTCTCAATGACACTCAAATCAGCATTGAAAAAAGGCACACATTTAAGTTTGTTCCACCTAAGCAAGTCTGACCACAAGTCAGAGACTACTATGACGACACACCAAATGTGTTTGATGGATCGCAGGAAAAGAGCAGGAATAGGCTTTTGTAGGCTACAGTCCAAACCATGTATTCGAATGGTGCGACTGCTGTCGGCATTCAAAGATTATCCAACTTGAATAAATGCTTGGAGGTAAGGATGACAGTAGTGGTGTAGTCTACGGCGATACGCATATCACTTATTGTTGATATATACAGAGCGCATTGATGTGAATCACACTGCTGCTCTCTCCTTTAGCTATTTGCGCCTTACGGATTGTGGTTGTTGTGGATGGTTGTTCACAAATCTAAATGTGTATTTGAACCCAATAACGGTCGCATTGAAGAAGTTTAAACTGCCTATCAATCATTGTTTTTGAAACCAGTGGACAGCTGCATAGTGTGGATCCCAGCCTATGGAATAAAAGTGGGGCTTTTATTGCTCAATCTAATTCATGCTGATAACAAAAAAGATCCATAGGCCTAATGGACACATGCTCAAACTTTCAAACTTTTGATAGACTTAAAGGTGCAATCTTTAGTTGCTACAGCCATTTTTGGATGTATAGATTATACATACTGTACCAGTTAAAAGTTTGGACAAACTTACTTATTCAAGGGTATTTCTTTATTTAGACTTTTTTCTACATTGTAGAATAATAGTGAAGACATCAAAACTATGACCTAATGCATAAAGAATAATGTAGTAACCAAAGAAGTGTTAAACAAATGTTAGATTCTTCAAAGTAGCCCCCATTTGCCTTGATGACAGCTTTGCACACTCTTGACAAAGCATGCCATTCCATGAGTGCAACATTTATTTTTCAACTCGAATCAATGAGCCCAATCAGTCCTCCATGACAACAAAATCATAAACAACAGAGTGGGGCTGGTTAATAAGTCCTTTGCTTTACCTGTGCATGACCCCAAAACTATTTGGCTAATCTATTACTTCCATATTTCCAAGTCCTATTCTTGAAGATCAAGAGGTATAACATTTATTGGAATGACTGGAATTCTGATAGACTTTGGTTTTTAATGTTAAGATATAATTTAATCATAATATTATATGTAGTAGAAAAGCGATGGGTTAGAAGAAGCCTATGTTGGCTATGGAGATTTATACTGGTTCGATGATGTTTCCCCTTAAATTGCACAAACTGGGTTATTACATTTTTGTGTTTTTTAATTGAAACATGTTTATAGATTGTCTGCTAGAGAGAACAAGCACATATTGTTAATGTTACATTTAAAACTCAGAGCTAGGCCTTGAAGCAAGATGGTTGCCTGGTAACTGGTTGAAACGCTGAAAAACACGTACATTTCCTAATTTCACATTTTTATATTCTAATTCCATCGATGCATCGATAAACCTTTTGAATTAGGGTATAACATGCCCATTTGTTCATAATTAATCAGTTATTTCTCCATAACCACTGAAAGACTGTACTGTCAAAGATTATATTTTTGTGCTCGTAGGGACAAATTAATGTGGCACAAGTGAATCTTCCGTGAAAAGAAAACACCCTACAATGAAAAATGTGACTAGACACAAACAGACGTTGACCTTTGTTGTAAACCCATCTGTCTCTCTTTCTGCCACATTGTCAACAGGCCAGGGAATGGATTGCCAGTCCCAGTGAATATTCATTAGGAAGAGTCTATTACACAATGGCAAAGTTAATTGGAAAGGTAGCGCTGTTGACTTCCCTTCACCATGCTGTACCCATGGCAGAGCCTGCCAAGAAACGGAGACTGAATTGACTGACACAACTTAATAAACTGAGGAATTGTTCACCTTTAATATTATAGAGCAGCTCCCTCCGTTATAAATAACTACACTGGGAGGGAAAAACAAAAACATATTGTCAGTACTGCCATAGTAAGTCAGAAAGGATGGAATGGTACAGAACTGTTTACTTTGGCCTTACTGTCAATTCTGCCCTTTTTGGTGTTTTGTGGTGTACTGGCAATATTGAGCAGAATCTGTGGTGATAGAACTGCTCACAAACAGGACAAAGATGAAGCTCCACAATCAGAAAGGATCAAACAACACTGGGACACCCAGTTCAGTAACACTTTAGAAAATCAACCATGATAAGGTTGTGTGGTGTAGTCTTTATGCAGCAGGCTAGATGATATTAGACTATTCTCAAAGCAAAGTTAAGATTTAAGACAGGTTTGGCACCGCAGAATGTTTATCAACCAGCCCCTGAAGTCATCATCATCTTGTTTTGTACACAACGATGACAATCAAAATACAGATACAGTATGTTTTCATTGGACTCTGGAACCATAAGGTCAAATAAGGAGCATGAGGAACACAAAATGAATGCTGTATATCAAATATTATATATATACAATAATGATGGAAATCTCCTTGTCACATTTCTTTTAGTTTCTTTTAGTCCACCTTTTTCAGAGATCGTTACTTTAGCGTTACTCAATTTCTAAAAACATACCTCTCAACACGAAAATGTGTGAAGATAGAAACCTCATACCCAGGACAGTGTGCAGACTGTGCACGGGGAGACTGCAACCTCTTTCCTCCTTGTTTGGAGAAATGGTTCAATAGTCAGTTCAATACTGTTTGGATTAGAGTGGATGTCAGCCATGGGTATTCTCAAAAACCGGTCACGCTTTGCTGAATCACTGGATTCACAAACCTTACTGGAAGCATGCATCTCTGATACTGAATCCAGGGTACATCTCACGTTCCTGAATTCATTATGAGGAGAGAGGAAGAAAGACCAGCTTTCTGTCATTGTAGTTCTCAGAAATACAACTTGTTTTACTGTTGTGATGTGGAATGCTTTAAAATACATGACGCGAAACTGTGTTTAGCATTCAATTACATTTACATTTGAGTCATTTAGCAGATCCTCTTATCCAGAGTGACTTACAGTTTGTGCATTCATCTTAAGATAGCTAGGTGGAACAACCACATATCACAGTCAGAGTGGTATGTGAGAGTAAGTTCATTTTCCCTCAATAAAGTAGTTATCAGCAAAGCCTGCGCTAGTAAGAAAGAATGAAAAAAGTGTGTGTGTTTTTGCTCCAGGTGGTAATGGATTTGAATGTTATAATGTTTGCTTATAAAAGCTTAAATAAATCCTATTATACATACATACTATTATACATACATCTGTAAAATGTTTTGTAGATTTTATACTATACTATTTACATTTTTGAACTGTGAACCCAAATGACCTTTGCTTTATTTAGTATGCAGTTGAATAATCCAGTGGAGTTGGAATAGGAGACTAACCCAATGAATGCCTTCACATTGAACTTTAAATTTGACTCTCCAACAACCACTTAATAGGTAACCTATAACAGCACAATCTAAACTAAAGCTGAAAAACATTTAAATATTACATCAATTGATCATTGAAAGGAGCATTTCAGGGAACCGGAAGGCAAACATTGCCTTCCTCAACAAAGCAGGGCATCATGGGACAAAGAGAGAGAGAATATTAATGGACTTGGGAGCAGGCAGCGCTTTACTGCTTTTTAAATCCCTCAGCCTAATGGACTGTATTGACCACATTAATAAAACAGGATATGTGTTTCTAATGTCCCTCTTTGCAGTGCATTAGGCCTCACAGGCCGAACCCACTGGGCACACCATGTCATTTCAACTTGGAAATGTGGACATATTCAGTTGAGGCATTGATCAATGAGATATCAACCTTTATTCACCCACTCAAAAAGACAGCCATAAGTTTGTTGAATTCCCAATCTGTTATCACTATGCTTTCAACCATTTAAAAGCACAAAAAGTTCAAATGGGAATACAATGTCAGATATTTTATATTTATGCAACAACGTAATACAGTATGTTATCACTGTGCTTCATCTAATATTGCAACCAAATGACCTGGGCCCGGTTTCCCAAAAACATCTTAAGGCTACGTTCATTGTTAGAATCATCGTAGGAGCATTGTTATCTCTCCAAGCGGTTTCCCAAAACCATCGTTACTGAAGTTGCTCTTGAAACCATTCGTTATTTAACAACTGCCTCATACCACTCCTAGAACAGTGAAGTATGTTGTTAAATGCTTTTTTGCCCTTCCACGTCACTTTATCCAGAAAAGATGTCTGCTAAACACAAAATCAAGATATTTATCTGTCTTTCTGTGACCACCGATAACTTCCGAATGAATGTCACAAGTGACTACAACTACAAAGTTGCCCATTTCATTGCATAACAAGCGAAGGATATAAAGACACCTGAAATCAAAACCGAAATGACTGTATTAAAAGATAAATACAGTAAAGACTACATAAAAATATATATTTGAATGATATTAAAATAAATTTCATGTTAATTCATTTGAGTTTTACTCATCTATTTGTACGATACTCTCTGTAATTTTTGGCTCAATATATTTCATGATGTGTAATGTTATCAAATTTTGATTTAGTGCATTATTACAGGGTAACCATTAAAGCAGGAATGACTAGCTCAATGTGGAAGTGGTCAGAAGACGTGGATGCTACGCTACATGACTGTTTTGATAGCACAGACTGGAATAGGGAAAGGGTGAAAGGGAAACGGGGATACCTAGTCAGTTATAAAACAACTGAAATGTGTCTTCTGCATATGTTCCGGGATTCATCCAATGGCATTGAGGAGTATACCACCTCATCAATAAGTGCATTGACGACGTCATCCACATAGTGACCGTACGTACATATCCCAACCAGAAGCCATGGATTACAGGCAAAATCCGCATCGAGCTAAAGGCTAGAGCGGGACACTAACCCGGACGCTTATCAGAAATCCTGATATGCCCTCAGATGAACCATCAAACAAGCAAACCGTCAATACAAGATTCAGATTGAATCCTACTACACCGGTTCTGACGCTCGTGAGATGTGGCAGGCCTTGAAAACTATTACAAAGGCAAAACCCAGATGCGAGCTGCCCAGTGAAGCAACCCTACCAGATGAGTTAAATGCCTTTTATGCTCACTGCGAGGCAAGCAACACTGAAGCATGCACGAGAGCACCAGCTGTTCTGGACGACTGTGTGACAACGCTCTCGGTAGCCGATGTGAGCAAGACCTTTTAACAGGTCAAAATTCACAAAGCCGAGGGTCCAGATGGATTACCAGGATGTGTACTCAAAGAATGCGCGGACCAATTGGCAACTGTGTTCACTGACATTTTCAACCTCTCACTGACCGAGTCTGTAATACCTACATGTTTCAAGATGACCAAGGTACCCTTATTAAATGATTCACGTCGTTAGCCATGAACTCACATCTGTAGCCATTAAATTGTTTGAAAGGCTGCTCATGGCGCACATCAACACCATCATCACAGATACACTGGACCCACTCCAATTCACATACCACCCCAACAGATCCACAGATGACACAATTTATATTGCACTCCACACTGCCCTCTCCCACCTGGACAAGAGGAACACCTATGTGACAATGCTGTTCAGAGGGCCGAGCATGCCCCCATTGACACCGACGGGGCTGCAGTGGAGCAGGTCGAGAGCTTCAAGTTCCTCGGTGTCCAAATCTCTAAGGATCTATCATGCTCCACACACACCACCAAGTCGTGAAGTCGGCACAAAGTCAAGTCGGCCAAGTCCAACCCTCTTCATCAACAGGAGGCTGAAATGATTTGGCATGGGTCCCTAGAACCTCAAAAAGGTCTACAGCTGCACCATTGAGAGAATTTTGACTGGCTGCATCCCCGATTGGTATGGAAACTGCTTGGCATCTGACCGGAAGTCTGGAACCAACAGGATCCTGAACAGCTTCTACTCCTAAGCCATAACACTGCTAAATAGTTATTTAAATAGTTAACCAAATAGCGACGCGGACAAACTGCATTGACCCTTTTTTCACTAACTTTTTTGACAGTTGAAGTTGAAAGTTTACATGCACTTAGGTTGGAGTCATTAAAACAAATTTTTCAACCACTCCACAAATTTCTTGTTAACCAACTATAGATTTGGCAAGTCAGTTAGGACATCTACTTTGTACATGACACAATTCATTTTTCCAATGATTGTTTACAGACAGATGATTTAACTTATAATTCACTGTTTCACAATTCCAGTGGGTCAGAAGTTTACATACACTAAGTTGACTGTGCCTTTAAACAGCTTGGCAAATTCCAGAAAATGATGTCATGGCTTTAGAAGCTTCTGATAGGCTAATTGACATCATTTCAGTCAATTGGAGGTGTACCTGTGGATGTATTTCAAGGCCTACCTTCAAACTCAGTGCCTCTTTGCTTACCATCATTGGAAAATCAAAAGAAATCAGCGAAGACCTCAGAAACATTTTTGTAGACCTCCACATGTCTGGATCATCCTTGGGAGCAATTTCCAAATGCCTGAAGTTACCACATTCATCCGTACAAACAATAGTATGCAAGTATAAACACCATGGGACCACACAGCCGTCATACCGCTCAGGAAGGAGACGCATTCTGTCTCCTAGAGATGAACATACTTTGGTGCGAAAGTGCAAATCAATCACAGAACAACAGCAAAGGACCTTGTGTAGATGCTGGAGGAAACAGGTACAAAAATATCTATATCCACAGTAAGTCCTATATCAACATAGCCTGAAAGACCGCTCAGCATGGAAGAAGCCATTGCTCCAAAACCACCATAAAAAAGCCAGACTACATTTTGCTGCTGCACATGGGGATAAAGCTCGTACTTTTTGGAGAAATGTCATCTGGTCTGATGAAACAAAAATAGAACTGTTTGGCTATAATGACCATCATTATGTTTGGAGGAAAAAGGGGGAGGCTTGCAAGCCGAAGAACACCATCCCAACCGTGAAGCGGTTGGCAGCATCATGTTGGGGGGTGCTTTGCTGCAGGGGGGACTGGTGCACTTTGCAAAATAGATGGTGTCATGAGGCAGGAAAATGACGTGGATATATTGAAGCAACATCTCAAGACATCAGTCAGGAAGTTAAAGCTTGGTCGCAAATGGGTCTTCCAAATGGACAATGACCCCAAACATACTTCAAAAGTTGAGGCAAATTGGCAAGGAGACCTACAAACCTGACTCTGTTACACCAGTTCTGTCGGGAGGAATGGGCCAAAATTCACCCAACTTATTGTGGGAAGTTTGTAGAAGGCTACCCGACACATTTTACCAAAGTTAAACATTTTAAAGGCAATGCTACCAAATACTAATTGAGTGTATGTAAACTTCTGACCCACTGGGAATGTGATGAACGAAATTAAATCTGAAAAAGATCATTCTCTCTACTATTATTCTGACATTTCACATTCTTAAAATAAAGTGGTGATCCTAACTGTTTTAAGACAGGGAATTTTTACTTGGATTAAATGTCAGGAACTGTGACAAACTGAGTTTAATAGTATTTGGCTCAGGTGCATGTAAACCTCCGACTTCAACTGTATGTGTATGTGACCAATAACACTTGATTTCTGGAAATATCCTATGCTTGAGCATTGAATATCTACTGTGTGAACTCTGTCAGTGAGTTGCTGAGGATTGAGGGGAAAACTGTCATGAAGAGCGTTTGTACATTTCACAAAGAGAAGCATCTGGATGACAAAGACTTGTGTGAAGGTTTCACTGATGGGATCTGATCCCGAGTTTTTTCATTGCAATCCACACAACTATTCTTCATCAGTGTAACCAATAGGCCTGGACAGTTGAAGATAAACAACATTTTAAAGAGTTGAACACAATCCAAATCTGTTCACATCTGTTCTCATATCTGTCACATACAACATTTTGAAGGTATTGAATGGATGTGTAAAAAGCAACAGCAAAACGTGAAGCTGGTTATTCCTCATCATGTAGGGCAACATCCATGCGCTTGTGAATATAAACTGTGATTGGAAGCTCCTCTGTAACAGCTTAAGCTGTGCTTCGGTTTCTATGGCACTAGCTATCTCTCATTATCATGTCTTGTGTTTTTTGCTACTGCGTCAATGTCAATCCACTCATAAATACAGATGTGACTTATCATTTCTGAGAAGGAGACATCCCTCTTCATGAAAACCACTTCAATCTTGAGACGCAATTCCAAGATGATGCAGGTTGCATCAGTATGCCATTCATGTATCTTTAGGAACAGAGAATTATTATTTGTCCCCCAATTTCATCACCAAGTTGATTGTGTGCTGATTTTTGTGTAAGTGTTTTTGAAAGTGTTTTTGAATGCAATGGATTAATGGAACAAACCACCCAACATTGACTAGAATTCCTGGAGAAATGTAATTTCTTTTAGAAAAGGTACCGTGTTATCACGGTATAGAAAGTCCAGAGATGAGGTTATGGTGAAAATAAAATAGCACCTTATAATTGAAAACCGTGTTGACACAAGATTCACCAGAAAATATCTAAAATAATGTCATTACCAATGAAGCCACTTAAATGAAAAAAACTTGAAAAACAATTGAAACACATTTTTTTTTTAAAACATCCTTAAATGCTCTGTCATTTTGATTAGCTTACTCCAATTAAATATTTGGCCTTTGCAGCACATTCTATGTTTATCAGTATGTCTTTTTTCTTGCTGCACCTTCAGCGCGTTGACACCGGTTTTGGAGGCATTCACAGGTACTCTCCTTAGTAGCCTTTGATGTTTTTGAGGCAAAGATCCAAGGGAGACAAATACAAACAAGAGCATACACCTTGCGGTGGCGTTGTCGCTACACACCGCACCACCGACTGGCTTTGACATTGTGTCGACCAAACAGCATGTTAGTAGTCATTAGCATGCCATATGCACTTTGATTGGCTCGGCGTATTCTGGTCTCTTAAGTCAAAGACAAGGTACAAGATAGCACACCTTTACTGCACAAACCAATCGATGACGGGTTCTTTCTGAGTGTTGCATTCCATGCCTTTTCACCCTTGATCGAGCATCACAGACTAAAGATTTATGGGTTTGCTAATTAAATTTTGTAAACCCGGCAGAGCCTCCAGCAGGATTTTGTTTAACTGGAGCTGAATTCATTATTGTCTAGAGGTGGCGTTCGGGGCCTATAAACATCACTCCCTAATTAAAAAGAATAATGGAGACAGCATTATATCTAAGGCCATCAGCATCCTGCTTACCTGTCAGGAAAAGAGAAGCCCATGTCAAATGCTATTCAGCCCTATGACTAAGACATGTACATGTTGTACATTACAATTATGTTGGACAGGATAAGAGCCTAAATTAACTACACACAAAAAACTGATGAAATACAATTACAATTTAAAATAGCTTTAATTCAGAGGGTAGTTTGATTAACCTAACCCCATACTGTACGTAAGAACAAATTGCTTTGCTGCAGTAGTATTGTCAGTTGGTTTACATAGCCACTGTGCAGTGGTGTAAAGTACTTAAGTGGTACTTTAAAGCACTTTTACTTAAGTAGTTTTTGGGGGTATCAAATTAAAATCAAATCAAATTGTATTTGTCACATGCGCCGAATGCAACAGGTGTAGACCTTACAGTGAAATGCTTACTTACAAGCCCTTAACCAACAATGCAGTTTTAAGAAAATAAATAATTAGAGAGCAGCAGTAAATAACAATAGCGGGGCTATATAGAGGGGGTACCGGTACAGAGTTAATGTGCGGGGGTACCGGTGTTGAGGTAATTGAGGTAACATGTACATGTAGGTAGAGTTATTAAAGGACTATGCATGAATAATAACAGAAGCAGCAGTGTAGAAGAGAGAGGGGGGGCAATGCAAATAGTCTGGGTAGCCATTTGATTAGATGTTCAGGAGTCTTATGGCTTGGGGGTAGAAGCTGTTTAGAAACCTCTTGGACATTGATATGGCGCTCTGGTACCGCTTACCATGCGGTAGCAGAGAGAACAATCTATGACTAGGGTGGCTGGAGTTTAGGGCCTTCCTCTGACACTGCCTGGTATAGAGGTCCTGGATGGCAGAAAGTTTGGCCCCAGTGATGTACTGGGCTGAACACACTACACTCTGTAGTGACTTGCGGTCGGATGCTCTGTACTTTACTTTACTAGTTATATTTTTGACAACTTTTACTTCAGTACATTCCTTAAAAATATGTTGTACTTTTTACATTTTTTTCCCTGACACCCAAAGGTACTCGTTACATTCTGAATGCTTAGCAGGAAAGGAAAATAGTTCAATTCACACACTTATCAACCGAACATCCCTGGTCATCCCTACTGCCTCTGATCTGGCAGACTCACTAAACCGACATGCTTTGTTTGTAAATTATGTCTGAGTGTTGGAGAACACCCCTGGCTTTCTGTAAACTAGAAAAACAAGAAAATGGTGCCATCTGGTTGCTTATTATAAGGAATTTGAAATGATTTATACTCAAGTATATTTTAAACCAAATACTTTTAGACTTTTACTGAAGTAGAATTTTACTGGGTGACTTTTTAACTTGAGTAATTTTCTATTAAGGTATCTTTACTTTTACTCAAGTATGACAGCTGGGTACTTTCTCCACCACTGCCATTGTGCAGGTCAGTCATAAGCAATTGAAGATTTAATTGCCCTTAAAATAACTATATCCCAAACACAATGATGTACAGTGCAATGATGTACACACGACCTCATAATGTCAAAGTGGAATTATGTTTTTAGAAATGCTTACAAATGAATTAAAAATGAAAAGCTGAACTATCTTCAGTCAATAAGTATTCAACCCCTTTGTTATGGCAAGCCTAAATAAGTTCACGAGTAAAAATGTGCACGGGCTCACTCTGTATGCAATAATAGTGTTTAAAAGATTTTTGAATGACTACCTCATCTCTGTACCCCACACATACAATTATCTGTAAGGTCCCTCAGTCGAGCCATGCATTTCAAACACAGATTCAACCACCAGGAAGGTTTTCTAATGCTTCGCAAAGAATGACACCTATTGTAAAACATTGTAGTTACTCCACAATACTAACCTAAATGACAGCGTGAAAAGAAGGAAGCTTGTACAAAAAACAACTATTCCAAAACATGCATCCTGTTTGTAAATAAGGCACTAAATTAAAACTGCAAAAAAATGTGGCAAAGAAATTAACTTTTCATCCTGAATGCAAAGCGTTATTTGGGGCAAATACAGCACATCACCGAGTATCACTCTTCATATTTTCATGCATGGTGGTGGCTGCATAATGTTATGGGTATGCTTATCATTGGCAAAGACTAGGGAGTTTTTTAGGATAAAAAGAAACAGAATAGAGCTAAGCACAGGCAAAGTCCAAGAGGAAAATGTGGTTCAGTCTGCTTTCCAATGGACACTGGGAGAAAAATTCACCTTTCAGCAGGACAACTTCCGGCGCCGACAGAGATGGCCGCCTCGCTTCGCGTTCCTAGGAAACTATGCAGTTTTTTGTTTTTTTACGTGTTATTTCTTACACTAGTACCCCAGGTCATCTTAGGTTTCATTACATACAGCCGAGAAGAACTACTGAATATAAGATCAGTGTCAACTCACCATCAGTACGACCAAGAATATGTTTTTCGCGATGCGGATCCTGTGTTCTGCCTTACAACCAGTGTAACGGAGTGGATTACATGCAGCGACCCGAAAAAACGACTCAGAAAAAGAGGGAAACGAAGCGGTCTTCTGGTCAGACTACGGAGACGGGCACATCGTGCACCACTCCCTAGCATTCTTCTCGCCAATGTCCAGTCTCTTGACAACAAGGTTGATGAAATCCGAGCAAGGGTAGCATTCCAGAGGGACATCAGAGACTGTAACGTTCTCTGCTTCACGGAAACATGGCTAACTGGAGAGACGCAATCCGAAGCGGTGCAGCCAGCGGGTTTCTCCACGCATCGCGCGGACAGAAACGAACATCTTTCTGGTAAGAAGAGGGGCGGGGGCGTATGCCTTATGACTAACGTGACATGGTGTGATGACAGAAACATACAGGAACTCAAATCCTTCTGTTCACCTGATTTAGAATTCCTCACAATCAAATGTAGACCGCATTATCTACCAAGAGAATTCTCTTCGATTATAATCACAGCCGTATATATCCCCCAAGCAGACACATCGATGGCTCTGAACGAACTTTATTTAACTCTCTGCAAACTGGAAACGATTTATCCGGAGGCTGCATTCATTGTAGCTGGGGATTTTAACAAGGCTAATCTGAAAACAAGACTCCCCAAATTTTATCAGCATATCGATTGCGCAACCAGGGGTGGAAATACCCTGGATCATTGTTACTCTAACTTCCGCGATGCATATAAGGCCCTGCCCCGCCCCCTTTCGGAAAAGCTGACCACGACTCCATTTTGTTGATCCCTGCCTACAGACAGAAACTAAAACAAGAGGCTCCCACGCTGAGGTCTGTCCAACGCTGGTCCGACCAAGCTGACTCCACACTCCAAGACTGCTTCCATCACGTGGACTGGGAGATGTTTCGTATTGCGTCAGACAACAACGTTGACAAATACGCTGATTCGGTGTGCGAGTTCATTAGAACGTGCGTTGAAGATGTCGTTCCCATAGCAACGATTAAAACATTCCCTAACCAGAAACCTTGGATTGATGGCAGCATTCGTGTGAAACTGAAGGCACGAACCACTGCTTTTAATCAGGGCAAGGTGTCTGGTAACATGGCTGAATACAAACAGTGCAGCTATTCCCTCCGCAAGGCTATCAAACAAGCTAAGCGCCAGTACAGAGACAAAGTAGAATCTCAATTCAACGGCTCAGACACAAGAGGCATGTGGCAGGGTCTACAGTCAATCACGGACTACAGGAAGAAACCCAGCCCAGTCATGGACCAGGATGTCTTGCTCCCAGGCAGACTAAATAACTTTTGCCCGCTTTGAGGACAATACAGTGCCACTGACACGGCCTGCAACGAAAACATGCGGTCTCTCCTTCACTGCAGCCGAAGTGAGTAAGACATTTAAACGTGTTAACCCTCGCAAGGCTGCAGGCCCAGACGGCATCCCCAGCCGCGCCCTCAGAGCATGCGCAGACCAGCTGGCCGGTGTGTTTACGGACATATTCAATCAATCCCTATACCAGTCTGCTGTTCCCACATGCTTCAAGAGGGCCACCATTGTTCCTGTTCCCAAGAAAGCTAAGGTAACTGAGCTAAACGACTACCGCCCGTAGCACTCACATCCGTCATCATGAAGTGCTTTGAGAGACTAGTCAAGGACCATATCACCTCCACCCTACCTGACACCCTAGACCCACTCCAATTTGCTTACCGCCCAGATAGGTCCACAGACGATGCAATCTCAACCACACTGCACACTGCCCTAACCCATCTGGACAAGAGGAATACCTATGTGAGAATGCTGTTCATCGACTACAGCTCGGCATTCAACACCATAGTACCCTCCAAGCTCGTCATCAAGCTCGAGACCCTGGGTCTCGACCCCGCCCTGTGCAACTGGGTTCTGGACTTCCTGACGGGCCGCCCCCAGGTGGTGAGGGTAGGCAACAACATCTCCTCCCCGCTGATCCTCAACACTGGGGCCCCACAAGGGTGCGTTCTGAGCCCTCTCCTGTACTCCCTGTTCACCCACGACTGCGTGGCCATGCACGCCTCTAACTCAATCATCAAGTTTGCGGACGACACAACAGTGGTAGGCTTGATTACCAACAACGACGAGACGGCCTACAGGGAGGAGGTGAGGGCCCTCGGAGTGTGGTGTCAGGAAAATAACCTCACACTCAACGTCAACAAAACTAAGGAGATGATTGTGGACTTCAGGAAACAGCAGAGGGAACACCCCCCCATCCACATCGATGGAACAGTAGTGGAGAGGGTAGCAAGTTTTAAGTTCCTCGGCATACACATCACAGACAAACTGAATTGGTCCACTCACACAGACAGCATCGTGAGGAAGGCGCAGCAGCGCCTCTTCAACCTCAGGAGGCTGAAGAAATTCGGCTTGTCACCAAAAGCACTCACAAACTTCTACAGATGCACAATCGAGAGCATCGAGATCATCAAGGACATCAACCACCCGAGCCACTGCCTGTTCACCCCGCTGTCATCCAGAAGGCGAGGTCAGTACAGGTGCATCAAAGCTGGGACCGAGAGACTGAAAAACAGCTTCTATCTCAAGGCCATCAGACTGTTAAACAGCCACCACTAACATTGAGTGGCTACTGCCAACACACTGTCAATGACACTGACTCTACTCCAGCCACTTTAATCATGGGAATTGATGGGAAATGATGTAAATATATCACTAGCCACTTTAAACAATGCTACCTTATATAATGTTACTTACCCTACATTATTCATCTCATATGCATACGTAGATACTGTACTCTATATCATCGACTGCATCCTTATGTAATACATGTATCACTAGCCACTTTAACTATGCCACTTGGTTTACATACTCATCTCATATGTATATACTGTACTCGATATCATCTACTGTATCTTGCCTATGCTGCTCTGTACCATCACTCATTCATATATCCTTATGTACATATTCTTTATCCCCTTACACTGTGTATAAGACAGTAGTTTTTTTTGTGGAATTGTTAGTTAGATTACTTGTTCGTTATTACTGCATTGTCGGAACTAGAAGCACAAGCATTTCGCTACACTCGCATTAACATCTGCTAACCATGTGTATGTGACAAATAAAATTTGATTTGATTTGATTTGATAACCTAAAACACACTGCCAAATATACGCTGGCGTTGCTTACCAAGATGACATTGAATGTTCCTGAGTGCCCTAGTTAAAGTTTTGACTTATTGGCTTTAAAATCAATGGCAAGATTTGAAAATGCCCGTGTGTCAATGATTAACAACCAACCTGACAGAGTTTGAAGATTTAAACAAATAATAATGTGCAAATATTGTACAATCCAGGTGTGCAAAGCTCTTAGAGACTTACCCAGCCAGCGCACACTGGCTGTAAACACCCCCTCACTTGGCATCTCCACCTCACTATTACACCTCTACAAGACTTCTTCACCTTTGTTCCCTTACACACTCTCTGTGTAATTGTGTTGAAAGCCTTTGTTTTTCTTTGACACAAAATTGTGTTTTTTTCCCGTAATGGAATTTGAATTACTGTACCTTTTAATGATGATTTTCAAAACAATTTCATAACAATTTAATGTAACAATTCCATAGCAACCATGTCAACTGACTTAATGAAGTGAAATGAATAAGGAATAAGGAATCTTGAAACAATTGTTTGCTTTTCATTAAATTTGCTGAAATTGTAAAACACAATAAATGATATTGCAGGACAGTGACAGTGGAAATCATATTATTCATAGCTCTCAAGGGCAAATAAGAGTAAAGTCATTTCACTGAAAAGCAAAACAAATATAGTATCATTCCTCCAGAGACGAGAGGGGGAATGCAAAGCTCTGGTGCAAGTAGATGAAAGAGTGAGCGGATAAAAGAGTCCTGGCATTTTAAAATGTGACTGGAGACGCCACAATCAATGGAGGGTGAGAAAATCAGTCAGTCGGTCTGGGAAATGTTCTCTCATCTTGACTCTGTCAGAGCTGAGATGATGCATAAATAATGTGTGACTCACCACCTGGATTCGGTCTTATGAAGCAAAATTTGAAATTGTGATTTTTACATTGGATAAAAGGAGAGACTCATAGCTACAACATGGTTTATCATACACTGCATTTTTGAGGAACAGTGGGAAAATAATTCTGCTTTGAAAGTTGATAAACGTTCTCACTTTTGAGAAAATGGCTTTTGAATGTTTTGGTATCTAGTGAAGAGCTCTTCTTTATCTACACCCATTCAGTTTTGTTCACACCCTCTTAAGCTTTAGCCCCACCCATCTAGTCTTCACTTACGGAGCATTCAGAGCGCACACTTGACGGCTCTGCCGATGATTTGTTTACCTGAGAACAGCCTAACCAGCTCAGCTGGCAACAATTTCACCACGCTTTTTTGCAGATGTTTACTGACACCGGCCATATTCAACAGGTCTTGTACACTTTAACTTAAGACATGTAGCTAGCCAGCTGCAGTTGAAGTCAGAAGTTTACATACACTGAGGTTGGAGTCATTAAAACTCGTTTTTCAACCACTCCACAAATTTCTTAACAAACTATAGTTTTGGCAAGTCGGTTAGGACATCTACTTTGTGCATGACAAGTCATTTTTCCAACAATTGTTTACAGACAGATGATTTCACTTATTAAACACTATATCACAATTCCAGTGGGTCAGAAGTTTACATTGACTAAGGTGACTGTGCGTTTAAATAGCTTGGAAAATTACAGAAAATGTCATGGCTTTAGAAGCTTCTGATAAGGATAATTGTCACGCCCTGGCCTTAGTTATCTTTGTTTTCTTTATTACTTTGGATAGGCCAGGGTGTGATATGGGTGATTTATGGGTTTGTCTTGTCTAGTGTTTTTTGTAGATTTATGGGGTTGTGTTCAGTTTAGGTGTCTAGGTAAGTCTATGGTTGCCTAGATTGGTTCTCAATCAGAGGCAGGTGTTTATTGTTGTCTCTGATTGGGAACCATATTCAGGCAGCCATATTCTTTGGGTATTTTGTGGGTGATTGTTTCCTGTCTTTGTGTTTTCTGCACCAGATAGGGCTGTTTCGGTTTTTCACTTTTATTGTTTTGTATTCCTGTTCATGTTTGAGTTACCTTATTAAATTACCATGAACTATAACCACGGTGCGTTTTGGTCCGCCTCTCCTTCCCAGGAAGAAAGCCGTTACACTAATTGACATCATGTCAATCAATTGGAGGTGTACCTGTGGATATATTTCAAGGCCCACCTTCAAACTCAGTGCCTCTTTGCTTGACATCATTGGAAAATCAAAATATATCAGCCAAGACCTTGGTACCTTGGTGCGAAAAGTGCAAATCATTCCTAGAACAACAGCAAAGGACCTTGTGAAGATGCTTGAGGAAACGGGTACAAAAGTACCTACAGTGTGGAGAACAAGTATTTCATACATTGCCGATTTTGCAGGTTGTCCTACTTACAAAGCATGTAGAGGTCTGTCATTTTCATCATATGTGCACTTCAACTGTGAGAGATGGAATCTAAAACAAAAATCCAGAAAATCACATTGTATGATTTTTAAGTAATTAATTAGAAGAACGGGGTGGCAGCATCATGTTGTGGGGATGCGTTGCTGGAGGAGGGACTGGTGCACTTCACAAAATAGATGGAATCATGAGGGGGGAAAATTATGTGGATATATTGAAGCAACATCTCAAGACATCAGTCAGGAAGTTAAAGCTTGGTCGCAAATGGGTCATCCAAATGGACAATGACCCCAAGCATACTTCCAAAGTTGAGGCAAAATGGCTGAAGGACAACAAAGTAAGTCAAGGTATTGGAGTGGCCATCACAAAGCCCTGACCTCAATCCTATAGAAAATGTGTGGGCAGAACTGAAAAAGCCTGTGCGAGCAAGGAGGCCTACAAACCTGACTCAGTTACACCAGCACTGTCAGGAGGAATGGGCCAAAATTCACCCAACTAATTGTGGGAAGTTTGTGGAAGGTTACCTTACACATTTGACTCAAGCTAAACATTTGAAAGGCAATGCTACCAAATACTAATTGAGTGTATATTAACTTCTGATCGACTGGGAATGTGCTGAAAGAAATAAAAGCTGAAATACATTATTCTCTCTACTATTATTCTGACATTTTAAATTCTTAAAATAAAATGGTGATCCTAACTGACAGGTTTAATGTTACCTTGCTAACATTAGGTTCTAACTAGAAAAGAAAACGGCTCTGGGATACGAATAATAACGTCAGCTTGGGAGCCAGCTAGCTAACGTTAGCTAGCTGCTAACAGTACACTTTAATAACTTGAAATGAAACCACTTTCTGTCAAAATTTTAAACGTGTAATAACTGAAAATGTAGCTAGCTAGCGCTAGACTATCTTACCTGTATATATTATCATGCATGATGGATGCGTCTCCCTGTCACGAATGCCATTCCACGTTTGCCCTTAGTTAGCTATCATACTCTAATTCCACATATTTCAAAACTTGATCCTCTAGAAAGTGGAGAGAAACACATATGCAGCTCCACTACACAATACATTCTAAAAATATCGCATTCGACAGGATTACCAACACAGACTGACCAGCTCAAATAGACAGAAGCCTTCTATATGGAAGATCAATTTGAACTCCTCTCTTGGTATGTGCAGCCCACTCATTATCTCAGCCAATCATGGCAAGTGGTAAGGTTGCTGTCTGTTTCTGTGGCTTAACCAACAAGGCTCATAAAAAAATGTATTGAAAGTTATTATTATTCTGATGTTCTGAGCACATCTAGAGAAATGTAAATTATTTATGTTTTTAATTACTCTTTCAAATGAATTTACATCTTTCTGCAATTGATAATTGTACCAGGAATGTGCTGTGGCGTTTTTGCTGACGTGGTGAAAGTACAGTATGAGAAAGAACTGTATTAACATGCAGTTAATATATTGAATATATTTCATTGGAAATTAATAAAGCACCAGGGCTGATTTAAAAGTCATCCATCTAATGCATGATCCCTTTTCCCTGTTGAGATCCCCTCTCTTGCATCATTACAAGCCTTTTGAATAAAGACATCTACTTTCCCTTCACCAATAATATGTGTTGAATTAGCAGAAAATGAGAAAAGTCAGCAGTACGGCACATTCGTCACATGTAATGTATTATGTATGCTAAAAAGAGTAGCATAAAATGCCAAGAACCAGTCGGAAGGGCTGGTAACATATGCAATTAAAGACTAAAACCAGATAAAACGATCATGCGAATGGTCTTCCTCAATCTCTCTTGGTTTGAAAAGAGATGGTAAATTACTGTGGCTGTCTTTGCTTTGAAGGTTGGCTTTGAAGATTATATTTTGGCTTTGCATTCCATGACTGAATCAGTATGGACATTTCATAAGATGCATTAGCTGCAGATGTGCGTTGCTCTCCTTCAAAGAGAATGAGATTAACAGATAAGTGTGAGCGATTATTTTTTTGGAACATCTGCACAGGTAGCTAGAAAATGTGTGGGTTGAGGATTGCAGTACGTGCAGTTGTTACATTGAAATGTAGTAATAACATTTCTGATAGAAGATGTTTTGGCATTTCAAATCTGCACTGTGAATACTTGTCTCTAGTAAATAAGTACTGTAGCCATACTAAATCACTAGTGCGTATCACTTTAAAGGATGCAGTAATAGTACACAGAAAACATATTTGAAAATAAACTATTGAAGTTGCCTATTTTCTGAAGTCCTTGCATGAACATTTGAAATCCATGTCTGAGTCATCTATCAGAATTCTGAAAAGGGAATCACAGTAGAAGAAACTTTAACATTCCAACCTGCACCGGCAATTTTGTTTTGGTCCACCAGGGTCCAAGTATTTATAATTTGACATTTCTGAGATTCACCTTTCTCCAGGCCTGACACCCCTTGCTTACCTTTCATTTCAAAGCCTCCTGAATCCAGTCCATTGAAATAGCTTTGGTATTTAGGGATGGATTATCTTGAGTGCAAGGAACTCTCACCTTACTGTTGGCTTGGGGGCCATGTTTAAACCTGCTCTGGGGCTTAGCCGCAAAGCTCCTTTTCCTCAATTAGATTGATTCTGAGGCCCTGCCTCTGCTGGGACACCATTTGTTTCAGATAGATTTCGGATGTACTAGGCAGTGGAGCAAGGTGCGATGGATGTGTGGTCATGCAGACACTCATCCCCCCCATCCCCGGTGGTATAGGTAGACATGGGGAGATGCCTTCTACCCAGTAGAAATAGTCAGCGGTAGACAGGCCATCTGGCATTTCGGTCAAATGCCAGCTGGGCTGGTCCATGTTTAGCCCAGTGAGCCTGTCTAGCTTTGTGGTTTTGGCAAAATTATATATTTTTGCCTAATAATGGTGGCCTCGAGAAAAAAATGGGCCAGTGTGTTAGAAAAATTCCAGGGCCGATTTCTGGTCTCTGTCCGTCCCTGGAAGTAGAAACCAGATATGACACAATGCATCCTAGACTGAAGGTTTTATTTTCTGGCACTGTTAGGCTGATTTATTCTGTGAGACTCCACAGTGTCCTCTGTGCTCATTTCTGTGTGTGGAAGTCAGAGGATTTGTCTGCTGGATGTCAGTCAGTGTGATTACCAAGTGGGGGATTCATGTCAGCCTCCACAAAACCCGTAATTATGACAGAAAAAAAAACTGTTTTCTGGGGTTATGTTGAGATTGGACATTGAGAATTACTGGATCAAGGTTGCTGAATGAGTGTTCTGAGTTGGGAGGGGAAAACTAAAACCTAGCAATAATTGGCAGAAAGGTTTGCAACTCTCTTTGTTATTGGTCTATCAACCAATTTACCGCATGTTGATGTCCCCATGGAAAACTTAAACTCCCACCCATGCAAACCTGCTGATTAGAAAGTCCTGTGTAGAGAATATTTTCAACCAGCAATAATCAGGAAATAACACTGCTAAAAATAAAAAAATGAACTTTTACAGTGTTAGTTGCATCAGCTGTTGTACAATATGATATAAAACACAGGACTTTTGACTGCACTGGGACTTTAAGCACACTTATGTTGGTTTAATGTAGACTGTTGTGGCTGTCATGGAGATAGATATAACTTAATGAATAATGATATCTCAATCTAAAACATTATTAGATTAATGTTGTCAGACTAGATTGGTAATTGTTGTAGTCATAAGATGAATATACATCATAACCATTTGGTGTCCTTTCGCTGTTTCAGATTTAGCTCTTCATTTCAAATGCCCCTTTCCTCAAAGAGTTCTTTCAAGCTGCCCCTGTTCTGTGTCGGAACAAACGGGTGGATGGATGAGCTCACAAAGCCTTGTACAACTTTGAGTGGATTACATTCTCTATCCATGACCCCATGACCCCTCCATATTGGCTCTCCTACTTCCTGTTTGAGACAGGTCCATCCAGAGAGCTCTCTCTGCTGAGGTAGGTTGTTTCTACTGCTGCCAAGGTAACAGATTGGGTTGTTCTTGGCTCTGTCCAATTGGACGAGAGCCCCCGACTTCACACCATCGTTGGACTTCTGGCTTCCTATTGCCTCTTCCGTACGTTCCGGAACAAAGTGTTTCAAACCGAAGCTGATCTACCCAACAAATGTTTCTGTCTGGGTGCTTTGTTCAAAATGTATTATTTCAGCAATCCATTTTCTGCAGGTCTGCTTTCATTTTTCAACATTTTTCAAGAGTACCACTTGTGTATCTCGCTTTGTCTCTGTTTCTACTGCCAGTTATACAATTACCACTGTGGTGGTGTTTGTGTCATCTTTTCTAATCAAGCATTAAGTCGTTTTAAAAGAAACACACACACAGTTCTGATATACAGAGCATTGCAATTACACTTTAGATACTTCCCTAGCAGACAACACACAAAACCACCCAGCCCTGAATTAATCACTTTCCCTTGTGGTAAACTCCCAGACTGAGAGAAATGCACTCAAAGCCCTAGTTTCTATCTGATAAAGGCCAAGCTGTATCCTACAGTAAGTGTCTGAGTGATGTGTGTCAGTATAGTTTTGGGCACCTTTAGATAGACAACAATACCATGTCTGGGCTAGGTGAGTAATTATATGCCCTAATGGGGCAGAAATGGGATTATAGACAGAATCCATTAAAGGGTCAGCTATTAAATCTGGAATTGGACCGGTAAATACTGATTAAAATAATCCTAAATGTACAACATTTAATAAACATTACACTTTTGTTGGGAAATTTGAAATAGTTATAGGCATACTTATTTTATTACGCTGTAGTTGTGCTGAAATCAATGTATATTACATTTCAGTGATATTGCATCAAGTTGCATTTGGCTGTAAGATGTGATGAGGAGAAAAATGCATCAGTAGTGACTCCATGTACATTATTCTGTAATGATAATTACCTACAGTACCAATTATGCACAATAAGGACAGGTGAATTAACAGGAACAAAGCTACAAATTGCTGAATTATAGCCCATTACTTTCACAGGAACCTTATTAAATAAAACAACTAGCAAGATGTTAGGGTAGCTAAAATTACATTTTTGAGAATAGTTTGCACTGTACAAAGCAACTAGTAGGAATTATTGAGGAAATTACCTGTACAGGTTTGTGTTAGAGCTGCAAACCTAACCAAGGTGTTTGACTTCCCAGCACTTAAGGAAAATGGAAGAATCTTCCTGCCTTGTTAAGTAATGTGAGAAAGTGGATTATTGTCCCTGCACTAGAGGAGAAAATCACATTTACTCCCATATCTGCTTAAAGATCACGGCAGTTGAGGAGATAGGGGGAGATTAACATTGACATCAAAGTCAAACTGAGTAAGGTCAATTTAAAAAGCGAATGATGATAAGTTTGATGCCAAATAGTCATACTAGGAGGACTAGAAACAAGTACGTTTACACAGGCTTACTTTTCCCTTATAAAGGGATTTGCTGCTCATGGGCCCTATTCAAATCAAATCTAAGTAGTGTAGCCATTTTTATCTCAATATTAAATCATTTATGGGTAACAATTAAGTACCTTATGTGATTATTTCAATTAAAATGGTCAAAAGGAAAATGTCTCAATATCTTATTTAGCTAGGACTCTGAGTGTGCGAAAACAGAAAATGTACTGTTATTGGCAGAGAGGTTTGGAATTCTACTAAGCATATTTGTTGGAGTTATAGTTTTCAAATCGAAATGTATCTAAATAAGGTAGTTTACAATATGTGACCGGCTCGATTCTGTCTTTTGTAGCAAAATTTGAAATGGTGTTTTTTACATTGGATAAATGTAGAGACTCAGAGCTAGACAATTGTATGTCATACACAAAGTTGACAATGGGAAAGTAATTCTGCTTTGAAAGTTGAGAAAATTGTAACCTAACTTTCATGAAAATGACCTTTGAATATTTTGGTAAACGCACCGGAGAGCTCTTCTTTGTCTATACCCATTTGTCTATAGCCCCACCCGTAAACTCAGTTTTGTCAGTCAGAGCGCACACTGGACACTGACAGATGAGTAGGGTTAGTCCCGAGCGATCTATTCTAACAACAGCAGTCAAGCACCCAAGCTAACTGGCTAACGTTGGCTAGCTTGCTAGCTACTTCCAGACACAAATGAGAGAACACTCTGACCATTTTACTCGCCCTAGCAGAGCTGGTTTGGCTGTTTTTATGTTATCCAGAGCGTTGGTGACTGCAACTGTGCTGCTAGCAACAATTTAATTATGTTTTTTGCCAACGGCCATATTCAACGTGTGTTGAGCATTCGTAAATTAAGAGTATTTTGTTAAGACATGTAGCGAGCTAGCTAGCTAAACAATTAACCATAATCCCAACTCATGACGTTACTAATCTGCATGAATCTGCAGGTAGCTAACCAACCAGGTTAAATGTTAGCTAGCTAACATTAGGCTATTGCTAGCCAAGCAAATGGTGCCGATATATGAATAATATTGCTACACAGATCATACACACAATGTTAGCTAGCGAGTCATCCAGCTAACCTAAGCTAGCTAGCTAACAGTACACTTTAAATTGAAATGAAAACAACTTTCTGACAAAATTAGAAACGTGTAATATCTGAAAATGTAGCAAGCTAGAATATCTTACCCTTATACATGGAAGGATGCTTCTCCCTCTCTGTCACGGATGCCATGGTTGCCCTTAGATTGAAGACGTAATCAAGAAATCTAATTCCACTGATTTCAAAACTCGATCTCTCGGCATGTCCAGCCCACTCATTATCTCAGCCAAACATGGCTACCCAGCTAGCAATGAGGAAACAGCCCAGAAGCAGCCCTCTTCCAGAAGGCCGGAACAGATTGAATTGGCCCGGAATCAAAATGAATTTCTGCCCAGAATCGGCCCAAATTCATCGGGCCGTTTCCGTCTACCGTAATTCCCTCCAGAAGCGGACCAATGCCAATTTAAATACATGTATAAAAATGACCCGATTTTAGTTATTTTAAATTTTACTATTATACATTTTACACATACAAATTATACCCATCCGGAGGAAACACCATACACCTGGTGACCATGTGAGAGGGCATGCGCCTGGCCCACCACAGGAATCACTACAGCGCGATGGGACAAGGACATCCCGGCCGGCCAAACCCTCCCCTAACTCGGGGGAAACTGGGCCAATTGTGCGTCGGCTCATGGGTCTCCTAGTTGTAGCCGGCACAGGTCACAAACCAGCGTCTGTAGCAATGCAGTTTGCACTGCTCGGGAGGCTCGGGAGTTTTTAGTTTTTAGAGTTTTTAATCCCCATCAATTGCCTTGCACAAAGTATCAAAATACTAAAATACTGCACAGGACTCAAAGAATTTCATTGATATGATCACAGAAACATTGGGAAAATATGGAAAAATAAATAATGAAATGTTAAATTACATAAAGCAGCCCATGTAATCATCTGCCAGAGAGTAGCCCCATAACTCTCACCGGAATCGGCCCAAGCACAATCCCCATATCCTAGCCATGAGTAATACTGCCGAAGGCGGCCCACATGACATCGCCGGAGTCTGACTCTCAGCCGAGTGCCCCGACTCTCAGCCAGAATTGGCCCAGATCCACAGTGCTAGCTGGGTAGCGGGCATGTTACTTTCTTTTCTGTGGCTAAAACAACTAGGCTTGTCATTTAACTATTTTATTTGTATTTACAGATGGCCTTCAAGTTTGTTATTAAGGCACATGAAAGTTCCAGAAGGCATTTCTGCCAAAAAAGTTTAGGTTCAAATGGCTCTCCTGTGAAGTAGTGACGCTACATACGCCTACTTTCCTGAAAAGAGGCACATTTGTTTCACCCAGAAAAGGCCAACAGAGGGCGACAGAGTTTAACAAGTTTACTCATTTACCACCTGGTGATGTCACTAGGCAGGCCAAATCTCAATCCCACCAAAACAAGCTGAAATTTCAGGCAGTCTTTTCCAGCAGCTCTTACACTAAAAGGCCATCATAATTTTCTCAATTTCATTGTTTTATTTCAACCTCATAGTGTGGAAATACACTGAGTGTACAACACATTAGCAAAACCTTCCTAACATTGAGTTGCACCCTCTTTTGCCCTCAGAAAAGCCTCGTTCCGCCACACTAGCATTAACATCTGTTAACCATGTGTATGTGACCAATTAAAATTTGATTTGATTTGATACACTGTCGAAAGCGTTCCACAGGTGTGCTGGCCCATGTTGATTACAATGTTTCCCACAGTTGTGTCAAGTCGGCTCAATTTCAAATCAAATTCTTTAACATGTCTCCTCCCCTTCATCTACACTGATTGAAGTGGATTTAACAGGTAACATCAATAAGGGATCATAGCTTTCACCAGGATTCACCTGGTCACTCTTATGTCATAGAAAGAGCAGGTATTCCTAATGTTTTGTACAATGTGTATATATGAAACACACAAAATCAAGTTGACACTACACTGAGCCTTTAAGTGAACAATTGTCAAGGGTGCCAAACTGACAATTTGTCAAAAGTAAGGTCGAGGGGAACAAAAGCAAGGTCCTCTAACTGAGTTCACAGTAGTCATGTATCTGACTGCGGCCTATGCTTTTCACAACCCAGTCACTATTCTGATGCTGTTTCTTCAGTATGATTACCACCTACTGACATAGCTCAGTCCTTGTACTTTACTGTTGCTGGCTGAAATCAATCAGAGAGTCACTCAATATTACTCAGCAGAAGTGCATTCGACGTGTAATACAAATTGACCATCAACAAGGGTTAGTCACCACAAGAAATGACCTCTCGTTTCTTCTTTCTCTCGTTTTCTCTCTGGTCAAAATGTTCACTTGTAAAGTGATGAGGTCAAAATATGGAATAGGTTTAAATCAGCTCTGTAGGAATATGCTTTACTTCTTCCAAATACATATTCTTTACAACCCCCATTTTCACCATACCTGACTCACTTAACGACTTGAATGGGATAATCATTTGATGACATCGGCAAGTTCTAATTACATCACATTCCTTATTTGATGATCACGAATAAGAGGTTGCTTACTTTCACATGTACATGCTATGCCATGCCACATAATATTATTGCTCAGCTTGGGAGGGAATAGCCAACTCTGTGCACTCCATATTCATATGATTTCCCTACGTTGACCCCAGGAAGAGTAGATGCTGTGTTAGAAACATCTAATGGGGATCATAATAAAATACTAAACACGCCAAAATACACTCTCTGTCTTACATCCAAATGCTCTCTGCCAGGTGCAATAAATCGATGCTCAAGAGAGTGGAATACAATTAGGATGACAAATAGGGTTGCTGTGCTCGGTGAGTCCCAGACAAACAACTACCCTGCGAGTTAGGTCTCGCTGGATACGGAATTTGTTACCCACGAACATGACGTCAACAGAATCAATGGCATCAACAGAATTCAGCTGCTCCAACAGGACATAAATAAATGCAAAACCTGCTGATCAGAGGGCTATACTACAAAGCAGCATCAGTGAGTTAGCCAGCTAACTTCGATAAACAACCAGAAATAAATGTTCATTTTCTGATTAATTAAGAAAGTTAAACTTAGATATGTGTTTTTAGTTGTTGCGTCAATTAGACCATGCTCATTTCAAGCACCTTCTAAAAAATACAATGTTATTTTAGAATATTAATATTAACTCATTGATGCTTCTTTGTAGTATAACCCTCTGGTTGTGCCTCTACTAGTTTTGCAGTGTGAACATGTGAACAGCAAGTGGATACATATATACATGTGAATGGATACATGAATAAATAAATGGAAGTGAAATTACAGTATGGGAGAAAACAAAGTGATCAAGATGGTGAAACACAAGTATAGGGACAGAGGCGGAGCAATGCAGAGGGTTGGACAGAAGGCATATGTGGCAGGGGATCCTAATGATCAAGGATCCCAAAAAGATAGCCAGCCACATCGCGTTCACTAACGCCACCCTACCGGAGGAGTTAAACATGTTTTTCTCACGATTTGAGCACAATGACCTGCTGAGGAGAGTCCCTGATGACAATGTGGGCTACACACCTACTGCCCTGACAGATCCATGGACGACGCAATCGCCATTGCACTGCACACTGCTCTTACCCACCTGGACAAAAGGAATGCATAAGTGAGGATTCTGTTCATCAACTACAGCTCAGCCTTTAATACCATAGTGCACTATAAGCTCATAATAAAGCTCATGTCCCTGGGTCTGAACTCCTTCCTATACAACTGGCTCATGGACTTCCAGGTTGAAGGTAGGCAACATTACCTCCTAGGCACTGATTCTCAACATTGTGACCCCACAAGGGACTCAGTCCCCTCCTGTATTCCCTGTTTACCCATGATTGCGTGGCCTCACACAGTTCCAACTCCATCATCAAGTTTGCTGATGACACAACAGTAGTAGGCCCGATTACCAACAACAACAAGACAGCCTACAGGGAGGAGGTAGGCACTCTAACTGTGTGGTGCGAGGTAAACAACCTCTAACTGAACGTTAGCAAAACAAAGGTGCTGATTGTGGACTTCAGGAGGAACCAACCTGGACACTCCCCCATCCTCATCAATGGGGCTGCCGTGGAGATGGTCAAAAACTTTGGCATATACATCTCAGAGAAGCTGAAATGATCTAAACACACGTACACCGTGGTGAAGAAGGCACGACAGCGACTCTTCAACCTCAGGATGCTGAAGAAATTCAGCCTTTCCCCCCAAGCCATGCCCTGTTCTCCCCACTTCAATCACTCAGACGCGGGCAGTACAGGAGCATCATGGCATATACTGGAGGCCAATAGTTTCTACCCTCAGACCATCAGGCTGCTGAATAGCCACCATTAGTCAGCTACCCCCCCCCTCTATGGATATTTTCCCTCCACACCCGTGAATGATCACTTTCCTTGCCGCGAATGATCACTTACCTTGCCTGTTACTCCCCCTATGGACATTTTACCCCCATCCCCAGATGAGTTTTACTCTGTCCCCATCCCAAGGACTTTCATCACTTTCATCACTGTTGTTAATATGTATTGTTTTTATTTCACTTGGTCCCCACACCCCCCTCATGATAAAATTGTTTACCCCCCTCATAAATCTACACTAAAATACCCCATAATGACAAAGCAAAACAGGTTTTAGAAAATTTTGCACATTTATTCATTATAAAAAACTGAAATACCACATTTACATAAGTATTCAGACCCTTTACTCAGTACTTTGTTGAAGCACCTTTGGCAGTGATTACAGCACCAAGTCTTCTGGGTATGACGCTACAAGCTTGGCACACCTGTATTTGGGGAGTTTCTCCCATTCTTCTCTGCAGATCCTCTCGAGCTCTGTCAGGTTGGATGGGGAGCGTCGCTGCACAGCTATTTTCAGGTTTCTTCAGAGATGTTCAATCGGGTTCAATTCCGGGCTCTGGATGGGCCACTCAAGGACATTCAGAGACTTGTCCCGAAGCCACTCCTGCATTGTATTGGCAGTGTACTTAGGGTCGTTATCCTGTTGGATGGTTAACCTTCACTCCAGTCTCTGGAGCAGGTTTTCAATCAAGGATCTCTCTGTACTTTGCTCCATTCATCTTTCCCTCGATCCTGAGTAGTCTCACAGTCCCTGCCGCTGAAAAACATCCTAACAGCATGATGCTGTCACCCCCATGCTTCCCCGTATGGATGGTGCCAGATTTCCTTCAGACGTGATGCTTAGAAATCAGGCCAAAGATTTCAATGTTGGTTTCATCAGACCAGAGAATCTGAGTGTCATTTAGGTACCTTTTGGAAAACTCCAAGTTTGTGTCTTTTACTGAGGAGTGGCATCCGTCTGGCAACTCTACCATAAAGGTCTGATTGGTGGGGTGCTGCAGAGATGGTTATCATTCTGGAAGGTTCTCCCATCTCCACAGAGGAACACTGGAGCTCTGTCAGAGTGACCATTGGGTTCTTGGTCACCTCCCTGACCAAGGCCCTTCTCCCCTGATTGCTCAGTTTGGCCGGGCGGCCAGCTCTAGGAAGAGTGTTGGTGGTTTCAAACTTCTTCCATATAAGAATGATGGCCTCGACACAATTCTGTCTCTGAGCTCTACGGACTATTCCTTCGACCTTATGGCTTGGTTTTCTGCCCATGTACTGTCAAATGTTGGCAGGTGTATGCCTTTCCAAACTATGTCCAATCAATTGAATTTACCACACGTGGACTCCAATCAAGTGGCAGAAACATCTCAAGGATAATCAATGGAAACAGGATGCACCTGAGTTTACTTTTGATTCTCATAGCGAAGGGTCTGAATACTTATGTAAATAAGGTATTTCTCTTTTAGTTTGTTTTATACATTTGCAGCAATTCTAAAAACCTGCTTTCACTTTGTCATTATGGGTTATTGTGTGTAGATTTGTATTTAATACATTTTACAATAAGGCTGTAATGAAGCAAAATGTGGAAAAGTCAAGGAGTCTGAATACTTTCCAAATGGACTGTATAGTGCTTTTTCTGTTGATATTATTGCTGTTCTTTATGACCATTTTCATTGTTTATCACTGAATTTCTTCAAGTTCCACCATCATTGTAAAACCCTGGTTGTTTTGTTGCTTGACAAAGTAATTTCAGACAAATATTATTTATTTAATGTGATTAGTTATTAATTTACATCTGGCCCCTCAATTTAAGATCAACCTTGTTAGTCTACGTGAACTGAACTCTCGTTTTACTATGGTGAATCTATTCAACAACAAAAAAACACAAATAAACATTTTATAGTCAAATCATAGTGTAAATACAGGTGAGCTGGTTCTACTCTTGTTGGCCTTTTTGTGGTGGATAACTGAGCGGGCTGAGCACAAAACCTCAACCCTGTTACCCATCTATAGAGATGTTAAAACATGCTTTACAATTTAATTTGTTTTGTGAATCTTGCATTCAATTGCCTTCCCTGTTACACACAACAAGTTTCCATCCCCCCTGTCACACGGGGATTAACGGCTGATTTAAGAAGAAGAAATCCTGTTACTTTAATTGGCACTTAATAGGCACTTACAATAGTATATATTGAGATGGGAAAATGTGTTTTTTTAAGAAGTTGAACATGTTCTCTTTATGACAGAGTTATATAATGAGGTGAAATCAAACCTTTTTTTTTAACAAGTTAAACTTCTCAAAAGGCACCGAATTGATGAAATGACCCTATTATCTTTATCTGGTATACTGGAACACTGTTGAGGTAGCAGGGTTTAGAAGCTAATTTGCTGCCCAGTTTCTTGCTGAGATCAATGGCAACTATAAGAGTAACTACAATAGAACACACTACATTAGCAGTGTAAGCACAGTAGAATAGCCTAGGTAATTACTCTGTAACATTACTTTTAAGTACTTACAATGCCACTGTCATATAAAGTGTTGACCTAACAACCTGTAGCCAAAATATATTTTTACAAGGTAAACATGGAAAAGCAGGATGGTTAATGAATGGTTCATGGTTAATAGCTATATAGTTTAAGACCAAAAATCAACAATTAAAACAGATAATTAATTAAGTTAATTCATGCTAAATGGCATTGAGATCCTCCTACTCGTGATCCTTTTCAAGTCATAAATTCTTGCGTTTCTCCCTCAATAATACCCATCTCCATTTCAAAACACCATAAATTCACATTGACATGGTAAAGTGGCCCTGTAAGCCCCTGAGTCTGATCTTCATGCACAGATAGGTGGATATGCCTTCATAAGAGCAATAAAGATGCCAAGTCATCAGTTTTTACTCCCCCGCATTGAACCATATGGTCAAATGGATGAACCTTGGCCCGGAGATGCCAAAAGGAAGTGTCCTGTCAGTTGCTTCCTCCTCACCATTGTCACTTCACTGCCCCATGCATGGTGTGGTGTTTTAAATAGCAAATGAAATAATCCACTCTACCTGCTGCTCGTTTACTGTGTTAAATTAGAGTCATGATACAATATGTAAACTCGGAGTAGAGGATTAAACAATGGGTTGTGATGCTGAATTGGCTGTGGTCCAGGGATTGACCAGAGGTGAGACACACTAACCCACAGAGGAATGGTATCTGTCTTTGCATGTCTGTTCAGTTCATGATTAAGAAAAAGAAGATGGAAATGGCTTCTACCACAAAGAAGAGCAGATCTGATTTGGTCCATTGAAAGGCTCAATGGTTCACTGTCTCTGTCCATGGTGATGACACATGTTGCTGACGTACAGCGCCCCTTCAAAAGTATTAGTACATTAAAATGTCAAACTATTTACCACATATATAACTGCTTTGTAATTGTCCTGAAGGACATATCATTTGACCATTAGGATCGAACTTTGCAATACACTTACGGATATTCTATAATGTATAATGCTTAAAAACGTCTTAAGGTATAGGGGGCAGCATTTTCACTTTTGGATAAGTAGTGTGCCCATTTCAACTTCCTGCTACTCATGCCAGGAATATAAGATGTGCATATTATTAGTAGATGTGGATAGAAAACACTGACGTTTCTAAAACTGTTTGTATCATGTCTGTGAGTATAACAGAACTTATGTAGCAGGCAAAACCCCGAGGACTAACCGTTCAGAATTATAATTTTTTTGGTCTCTGTTTGTTCAGTGAGTTCTCCTTGGCAAATTATATATTTAACCTGTTTTCAGTTCCTACCGCTTCCACTGGATGTCACCAGTCGTTGGAATTTGGTTGAGGTTATTCATTTGTGCAATGAAGAAGTAGGCCATCTAGGAACTGGGTAACACTGTTGAGAGTTGCGCAAGATGTGAAAAGTAGCATGGTTTGTTATCTTCCTGTATTGAACACAGATAGACCCGTCTTCAATTTGATCGAATATTAACATTTAAAAATACCTAAAGTTGTATTACAAAAGTCTTTTGAAATATTTTGGCAAAGTTTATAGGCAACTTTTGAAATATTTTGTAGTGACGTTGCGTTTTTTGGAAGCTGTTTTTTTCTGGATCAAACGGGTCAATAAATGGACATTTAGATATATATGGACGGAATTAATCGAACAAAAGGACCAATTGTGATGTTAATGGAACATATTGGAGTGCCAACAAAAGAAGCTCGTCAAAGAAAATGCATGTTTTATATTTTATTTCTGCGTTTTGTGTAGCGCCTGCAGGGTTGAAATATGCTACCCTCTTTGTTTACTATTGGGCTATCATCAGATAATAGCTTCTTATGCTTTCGCTGAAAAGCCTTTTAAAAATCGAACATGTTGGCTGGATTCACAACGAGTGTAGCTTTAATTTAGTATCTTACATGTGTGATTTAATGAACGTTTGATTTTTATATCATTTTTTAAAATTTGCCACGCTGCATTACGCTGTTTTTTTGCCCAAGTGGGACGCAACCGTCCCCTATACCATAAGAAGTTTTTAAGTACCAAAAAGTAGTCTTGTTGAAGTGGATGAAGACATAGTTTGTACATATACAGTACCAGTCAAAAATTTGGACACACCTACACATTCAAGGGTTTTTCTTTCTTTTTTTCTATTGTGTATAATAGTGAAGACATTAAAACTAAGGGTGAAACGGTGCACAAAACCTACAGTTCGGTACGATACATTGGTGTCACGGTTTGATAGGGTTTCGAAACATCGACAAAATAAATGCTTGACAAACATGTAATTTGTATTTAGATTTTCCATTTATTATAATAGTTAACATGGGTAGCTTGAATTCCCATAAGCATATGGAAACAAAGGGACAACAAAAAACAGCAGTGCCTGCCTTATAACATTAAATAAAATAGTAATTTAAAACAGAACTTCAACAAGAGTGTATAGTTCAGCAGCATATATCAAATTAAGTCACATACTGTAGCAGTGCTTTAAACAAAATAGGACCACTTGAGACTGGTTGCTTGAAAAAATATATATATATATTATTATTATTATTTAAGAAGATTAGTCTATCCACATTATATGCAGTGAGCACAGATCGTCTTGCTGTGACAATGTCAGCCGCTGTGGAGAATACCCTCTCAATAGGGTCAGAGGTCCCAGGCACAGCCAGATAGCGCCTTGCTAGCATGGCAACATGAGGGTATATTAACTCTTTGGTCTTACACTATGTAAGTGGATCAGCATCAAGTGGAATACAGTCCACTTCCCTGTATGAGGTCACCTCCTCATCTATGACCTTGACCTTTGACTTGGTTCCCTGCTCCTGAGTTGTGAACAACTCCCCAAAAGCTCAGCCATGGCAGACTTCTTTTCTGGAGGAGAACCCCTGCCATCTGCCATCTCTGGAGAAGGGTTGGCTCCTGTGATATCTGTGGCTTGACTCTGCAGAATTAAATTAGATTCAAATTACTATCTCTGAAGTGGCTTTAAAAATATGATTTGTTTTAGAAATATATATCAGACACTCCTATGACAATTACAAGTATTACTTTATAATTAATTGTTAAATCAATCATTAATAAAATAATAAGTTTCACATTAACAAAATAAATACAATACCTTTTGTATATTGGTCACAATTTCTGCTGTGAGTTCATTGTAGACTTTCAGACGAGCAGCATCCAGGTGCAGCAGGGACTTGAACCAGGGGTCCAAAGCAATGCTCTTGTGTAAGAAGTCTTGGACACCAAGGTCAGCATATCTAGGCTCCAGGTTAACTCTGATAGCAGTCTTGACATCCCTTACTACAGGTTCATCTTCATCAGATGCCACCATTGGTTTCAGGATCATTGTTTTCATAGGCAGGACCATGAAAACTGATGGAAAGCTCTGTGCATATCATTGTTGTGACTGTTTTGAGAGGTTTGCACATGATAACTTCCTCTGCTAGTCTCAAGTCATTTTCAGACAAAGTCACAATATCTTTGACGTTCTTCCTCACAGCCTGATCAGTCAGTGTAGGACACTCCGCAACTTTCTGCTCAAGGTATCTCTCAACCATGTCATGGCTTGAATTCCATCTAGTAGGGACATCTTGGATTAGTTTGTGATTTGGCAGCTCCAGCATCTCCTGTTTTGTCTTGAAAACATGTGCAGCATTTGTGCTTTTATGAAAGAAGGATAACATCTTCCTGATCATTGCTAGGAGGCGAGAGATTAGATTCACTGACGTTGCTTTTTGAGGTGCTAGATTAATAATGTGAGAAAAGCATCCCATCTGTGGCTCAAATCCAGCTACAGTATTTCTAGCATTATCCCTCTCCAACTTCCACACTGCAACTACTTCCTTTAGCTCTCCCCCCAAGTTTACACTGTGTGACTAATCTTAAGGGGACATGTTTGAAGATCATGGCTTTTTATCTCCCACTCTGTCGTAATGAAATGAGACGTTACAGTAAGGTAGCACTCTGTAGCTCTAGACGTCCAACTGTCTGTTGTTAGAGCAACAGACCGCATTTCTGACAACTCGCTCTCAAGTTGTTCTGTTATTTTGTTATAAGGCAGGTATTAATGTCTGGTCAAAATGTGTACGGGAAGGAATAGTGAAGCTCGGCTCGACCACTTTAAATATGTTTCTGAACCCCGCATTTTCTACCACATAGAAGGGTTTCATATCTGCCACTATGAATTTTGCTATCGCTGCGTTGATATCTTTAGCCCTACCGGAGTCAGCCACATATTGTTGCCTGATGGCTGTGGGGAGAAGTGGTTGTCGATTGGTTGCCATTATATTTTTTTGCTTAGTCCCACCGATTGGCACTGATGTCGGTGCAAATGAGTAGTCATGTTATTCCTATTGCCACTCGAATAGTCTATCGGCAATGAACAGAGCCTACATGATGTTGAAGTTTTATCCACCACTTGTTGATAACCCCCGTTATAGTTAGTAGGGAAATCTAAATGTTCCCAGACGGCAGACCTGAATGATACTGGGGCGTCTTCTAGTTCTGGCTCGCCAATGCTTGCCAAGTTGCTTCTTTGCATTTAGCTAATTGCTGCTACAACGGACTTTCAGCTCTGTTCTCGCTGGAGTGAAATAACTAATGAGCGGAGCTGCATACAACTACGAGACTAAACAACTTTTTTTTAATACAACTTTATAACTATTTGGATATTTCTATTTATCCCAGCTATAATATAAGATGAACTTATTGTTCGCTTCACAAAGCGGACCAAACCGTGCACGTGGACCCTGTTCAATACGAATACATGTACCGTTTCACCCCTAATCAAAACTATGAAATAACTCAAAAAGTGCAAAACAAATCCAAATATATTAAAGATTATAGATTTGTATAAGTAGCCACCCTTTGCCTTGATGACAGTTTATCACACTGTTGGCATTCTCTTTTAACCAGCTTCACATTGAAGGAGTTCCCACATATGCTGAGCACTTGTTGGCTGCTTTTCCTTCACTCTGCGGTCCAACTCATCCCAAACCATCTCAATTGGCTGAGGTCGGGTGTTTGTGGAGGCCAGGTCATCTTATGCAGCACTCCTTCACTCTCCTTTTGGGTCAAATAGCCCTTACACAGCCTGGAGGTGTGTTTGGTCATTGTCCTGTTGAAAACAAATTATAGTCCCACTAAGCGCAAACCAAATGGGATGGTGTATCACTGCAGAATGCTGTGGCAGCCATGCTGGTTAAATATGCCTTGAATTAAAAATAAATCACTGACGGTGTCACAAGCAAAGCACCCCCATACCATCACACCTCTTACTCCATGCTTCACGATGGAAACCACACATGCGGAGATCATTCGTTCACCAACTGTGTCTCACAAAGACATGGCGGTTGGAACAAAAAACTAAACTCTGGGTCTTCTTTTCCCATGGCTGTATCATGAGAGCCAGTTGTATCGTAGCGCGTGATGTTTTTTGCGACTGCACTTGAAGAAACTTTAAAAGTTCTTGAAATGTTCCAGATTAACTGACCTTCATGTTTTAAAGTAGTGATGGGCTGTCGTTTCTCTTTGCTTATTTGAGCTGTTCTTGCCATAATATGGACTTGGTCTTTTACCAAATAGGGCTATCTTCTGTATACCACCCCTACCTTGTCCCAACACAACTGATTGGCTCAAACATATTAAGAAGGGAAGAAATTCCATAAATGTACATTTAGAAATGCACACCTGTTAATTTAAATGCATTCGAGGTGACTACCTCATGAAGCTGGTTGAGAGAATTCCAAGAGCGAACAAAGCTGTCATCAAGGCAAAGGGTGGCTACTTTGAAGAATCTCAAATATAAAATATATTTTGTTTTGTTTAACACTTTTTTGGTTACTACATGATTCCATATGTGTTTTTTAATAGTTTTGATGTCTTTACTATTATTCTACAATGTAGAACATAGTAAAAAATTAAGAAATACCCTGGAATTAGTAGGTGTGTACAAACTTTTGACTGGTACTGCACATGTAATGCTTATTACAGTAGTTACCTGGTTTGGCAACAGAGCATTTTTTCATCTCCAGTACACTATCATTTTGCACACGTGTGTTTTGTATGCCCTCCATGATACAAATTGTTTATTTGGGTGGAACATTTACTGAGGACTTTGTCCTGTAATTTGTCCCGATCGTCACCAGGACATTAATTTGTTTATTTTACAGAAACACAGGATCCAGCCAAAGCCTCAGGCCTGTGGGTCATGAGTTGCATCTATAATGATCATTTAATACTCATGTACTTACAAGCTCTGCCCGCACGGAGGGCCAGTATTGTGTGCCTCAAAACAATTAACTTGCTTTATGTAGAATATCCATTATCAATGTTATTGATGTTCTCTGATTTCACACACATATTGAAATGTATTTGTTTTGGATCCAATTCTGTTAAGAAGGATCGGACCATTTCTTTTACATTTTTGCCAAAAATGACATACACGCATCTAACTGCCTGTAGCTTTGAAAGGAAACACTTTGAAGTTTGTGGAAATGTTAAATGAATGTTGGAGAATATAACACATTAGATATGGTAAAAGAAAATACAAATATAAAACATGCATTTTTTGTATTTGTTTTGTACCATCATCTTTTAAATGCAAGTGAAAGCCATAATATATTATTCCAGCCAGGTGCAATTTCGGCCACTAGATTTCAGCAGTGTATGTGCAAAATGTTAGACTGATCCAATGAACCATTGCATTTCTGTTCAAAATGTTGTATCAAGACTTAATTAGTTTATTAATAACTTTTCAAGTTCATAATTGTGCACTCTCCTCAAACAATATCATGGTATTATTTCACTGTAATAGCTGTTGTAAATTGGACAGTGCAGTTAGATTAACAAAAATCTAAGCTTTCTGCCAATATCAGATATGTCCTGGGAAAATGTTCTTGTTACTTACAACCTCATGCTAATCGTATTAGCCAACCATCCCGAGGGGGCCCCACTGATCCTGTAGAGGTTTTTAACGGGAGTTCAAACTTAGTTATGCTTTGAGGAAGGTGGTGGGACTTGCAATGTTGATAAAATTATAGTTTATTGAGTATTCCTTTCTAAAAGTTTTGAAGCAACATGTTTGGAAGAAAAGCTGATGGGGGGGGGGCATTTGATGCCTGAGTGCCTGCATTTCTTAACCCCAGCAGCTATTTACATAAATAGTGTTTGAATAAATCATTTTATACCTGATAATACTGATTTGCTCATACCTTGTAGTTTTTTCCATGCCTTGATTTGCCATTTGTAGCTTTTGGGCATGGCAATCCATTGACTGAAGCTTACTCCACTGAGCACAATGTTTTAAAATGGAGGAACCTTTGTCTGAATGAATAATTATCATGTATACTAACAAACAATAGTGCTGATATTTGTTTGCACTGTTGTGCGTTTAGAAATGAGGTTGTCCATATAAGATATACAGAACAAAAATATAAACACAACATGTAAAGTGTCAAAAGTGTCAATAAAAGATACCAGACATTTTCCATGTGCACAAAAATCATTTAAGATATCGTTTAGGACCTTGAGCGTGGCTGAGGTGCACCCATGACCAGCTCTGAAACCAGATTGCATAGCAGAGAAGGTATGGTGAGATTCGAAATGGTCGGTAATCTGTTTGTTGACTTGGCTTTCAAAGACCTTAGAAAGGCAAGGTAGGATAGATATAGTTCTGTAGCAGTTTGGTTCAAGATTGTCCCCCCCCCTTTGAAGAGGGGGATGACCGCAGCTACTTTCCAATCTTTGGGAATCTCAGACAACACGAAAGAGAGGTTGAACAGGCTAGTAATAGGGGTGGCAATAATTTAGGCAGATAATTTTAGAAAGAAAGGGTCCAGGTTGTCTAGCCCGGCTGATTTGTAGGGGTCCAGATTTTGCAGCTCTTTCAGAACATCAGATGACTGAATTTGGGAGAAGGAGAAATGGGGAAGGCTTGGGCGAGTTGCTGTGGGGGGTGCAGTGCTGTTGACCGGGGTAGGAGTAGCCAGGTGGAAAGCATGGCCAGCCGTAGAAAAATGCTTATTGAAATTCTCAATTATGGTGGATTTATCAGTGGTGACAGTGTTTCCTATCTTCAGTGCAGTGGGCAACTGGGAGGAGGTGTTCTTATTCTCCATGGACTTTACAGTGTCCCAGAACTTTTTTGAGTTAGTGTTGCAGGAAGCAAATTTCTGCTTGAAAAAGCTAGCTTTGGCTTTTCTAACTGCCTGTGTATAATGGTTTCTAGCTTCCCTGAACAGCTGCATATCACAGGGGCTGTTCGATGCTAATGCAGAACGCCATAGGATGATTTTGTGTTGGTTAAGGGCAGTCAGGTCTGGGGAGAACCAAGGGCTATATCTGTTCCAGGTTCTAAATTTCTTGAATGGGGCTTGCTTATTTAAGATGGTTAGGAAGGCATTTAAAAAAAATACCCAGGCATCCTCTACTGATGGGATGAGATCAATATCCTTCCAGGATACCCCGGCCAGGTCGATTAGAAAGGCCTGCTCGCTGAAGTGTTTCAGGGAGCGTTTGACAGTGATGAGTGGAGGTCGTTTGACCGCTGACCCATTACGGATGCAGGCAATGAGGCAGTGATCGCTGAGATCTTGGTTGAAGACAGCAGAGGTGTATTTAGAGGGCAAGTTTGTTAGGATGATATCTATGAGGGTGCCCGTGTTTGAGGCTTTGGCGAGGTACCTGGTAGGTTCATTGATAATTTGTGTGAGATTGAGGGATTCAAGCTTAGATTGTAGGATGGCTGGGGTGTTAAGCATGTTCCAGTTTAGGTCGCCTAGCAGCACGAGCTCTGAAGATAGATGGGGGGCAATCAGTTCACATATGGTGTCCAGAGCACAGCTGGGGGCAGAGGGTGGTCTATAGCAGGCGGCAACGGTGAGAGACTTGTTTTTAGAGAGGTGGATTTTTAAAAGTAGAAGTTCAAATTGTTTGGGTACAGACCTGGATAGTAGGACAGAACTCTGCAGACTATCTTTGCAGTAGATTGCAACACCGCCCCCATTTGGCAGTTCTATCTTGTCTGAAAATGTTGTAGTTTGGGATAAAAATTTCAGAATTTTTGGTGGTCTTCCTAAGCTGATGAACCATCCACCTAAAAGGTGTGGCATATCAAGGAGTTGATTAAACAGCATGGTCATTACACAGGTGCACCTTGTGCTGGGGACACGAAATGGACACTCTAAAATGTGCAGTTTTGTCACACAACACAATGCCACAGATGTCTCAAGTTTTGAGGTAGTGTGCAATTGGCATGCTGACTGGAGAAATGTCCACAAGAGCTGTTGCAGGATCATTTTATGTTAATTTCTCTACCATAAGTCGCCTCCAACATCGTTTTAGAGAATTTGGCACTATGTCCAACTGGCCTCACAGCCGCAGACCCCGTTTAAACACGCCAGCCCAGGACTTCCACATCCGGCTTCTTCACCTGCGGGATCGTCTGAGACCAGCCACCTGGACAGCTGATGAAACAGAAGAGTACTTCTGTCTGTAATAAAACATGTGTTGGGAAAAGCTCATTGTGATTGACTGGGCCTTGCTCCCCAGTAGGTGGGCCAGTCTACCAGGTGGATGGGCCTATGCCCTCCCAGGCCGACCCATGGCTGCACCCCTGCCCTGTCATGTTAAATCCATAGATTAGGGCCTAGTGAATTTATTTAAATTGACTGATTTCCTTATATGAACTGTAACTCAGTAAAATCTTTGAAATTGTTGTATGTTGCATTTATATTTTCGTTCTGTATAAATATTTGCCACAATGCATTAAGCAATGGGAACTTCATTATCATCTCTGGCACTTCTGCCGCATTTGCCCCATGCTGCATATGACTGAACTCTTCTTCACGGGTAGCAGGAGAATGCTTAGAGCAGTGTCTCATTAAACTGGGATATTTACACTCCAAGAAAAAAGGGTTCCAAAAGGGTTCTGCAGCTGTCCCCATAGGAGAACCCTTTTTGGTTCCAGGTAGAACTCTATTAGGTTCCATGTAGATTCCACCCTCTCTGGAAAGGGTTCTACATGGAACCCAAAAGGGGTTCTTCAAAGGGTTATCCTATGAGGACACACAAATAACCCTTTTTGGTTCTAGATAGCACCTTTTTTTCTAAGGGTATCCCATGAGCTTTGTTCAAACAGATGGTCTAGTTGGACTGCACTGGCCAGTAAGGTTACTTACCACGGGTGTTGAACAAATGTATACCCCACAGTGCACAGATCAGCTATTTCGCTCACCGTAGAGGTTGGGCTTGATATACTGTATGTACCTCGCTGTGCATTGGGCAGCAGTCTGATAGGGTATGTGATTCAACTGGTAGATGGTTGTTACTTTCAGTTAAAAGTTATCTGGTGCAGAGTAAGATATAATATTTTATACATTTATTATTTATCAAAACCTTTCATAGTTCTCCAGCTACAGTGGTCATTTTAAGACATGCATTTCCAAATATGTTCTCGCGTTCGCTGCGACGGCATTAACGCTCAATGCTGCATATGTCGGACTCAATAGGATATGAACTTTAAAAGACACATTTGCTACTAGGTGCAATTCACAGTAAATGCTGCATATGTCAGCTTAATCGGAGAATACCTTATATTAAAATACCAATCCCGCTATAAGGCGGATCTAAATGGAGATCGGAAAGAATCCCGACCTGTCTTTAATTTTCTTGAAAAACAAAACAAATGTTTTAATAGAAAAGTACCACTGGAGAGCTAATTCTTTCATTTTCAGTTGCCGATGTCCATCTTTCCAATCTAAAACCAAAACGGTAAATAAACGTAATTCCTAATGTGGTCAGGACGGTGAACTGTGCTTCTGATCCATTTTGTGAAGTCAGACAGAATATGTTCTTCTCAACAATTTATATTGTGCAGGACAGGTTGTATTCTATGTGCAGATAGCGTGGCAGTGGAGGAATATTTGGCAGCAGATATGATCACTTTGGAAAACCAGGTTTAGTTTTTTAGCAGAGGAACTGTTTAATCACATTTTTCATATGATGTGGCGACTATTGGAAAGCAGGGGGAAAAGTGCCTCAAAGGACAAAGGCATGATGCATGCTTGGCTGTGTGATGCCTGCAGATAGGAACTATCTGCCAGATATCTTTTATTGCTATTATTTTCCTAGTGTCCTTGGGTTCCTCATGATTTGGAATTTGTTTTCTTTAAGAATGTTTATCCCTGTCGCTCTGGACACAAGAATAAGCAAATTATAGCAACACCCAATAAGCTTACCTTGCAAGGCTTTCTAGAATGAATACTAATGTGATGTTGCTAACACTTTACTTGTACCCTCTGTTATAATGCTACATAACACTGTTGCAATGTTATCACTGATGACATGACAGCTAGTGTCAGCTTATGGCAACTGACTTAACACTGTTAATGATATGAACTGTCAGCTGTACATAACACTAGGCAAACTAAGCATGATTGTGTAATGTAAGTTGCTTAGGTTAAAACATTGAAGACCACTACAACTGTGAAGTGCTTTTATAACCAAAATAAGTTGGTTCTTCAGACTATATTTGGAAATAATAAAGTAAATGGTGTTTTACTACTTGACATGACTGACATGACACCACTGCAGCAATACAGCATAGCCTTCTATAATATATGCTAGTGTCAGGACTACCCAGTTATTTCCCTCCAAAGCCCCATTCATAGCTGCTGTCCGAGCACTCTCCATGACAGTAATGGTCCTTTAAAAGGCAGGCAGAGGAGAATTCCCTTCGCTGTCTGACAATGTAGAACAGCAAAGGAAGGCAGCACAGGCACCCCCACCCCCCTCCTGAAGCCTCACTATCCCTCCCTCTTTCTGGATCCACCAACACCACGCCAGCACTGTTTGGCTTGGGAGTGTATTCAGACCCCTGCAGTTGATTTGCTCCCCAAATTCAGAGGACTTGGACTGCCTGGTTGCAGTAAGATTCCCCCTCAGGATACATAGTGGGAGGTTAGGCCGGTTTTGTTTTCTTCTTTGCTCTTTTGAGACCTCTCTGCTTGCCAATTCTTTTGAAGGAGAGAACTTGCCAAGGAGCATAAAAAACGACAGGCCACAAAACCCCCATTCACCACCAGGTGGCTGGTTTAAATCAGTGGAATTATTTCACCCCATCGTTTGGCTCTTTAAAGGACTGTAGTAAGGCTTGTTATATATGCTTTATTGTTTTGCCCTAGGTGCAGACTAAAAAGGTTGTTTGAAAGACACATTTTTTGCGTACTTCATTCGAACCATTTTTTGTACAGTATAACAGTCATACATTGCATACAAATGATTCAAAATTGCTTAGATGAACAGTAAACAATCCTCTATGGACAATGCACCAAGTTGTGACTTTCTCACAGTGCATAAATCATGAAGTCAAATGTTACATATTAGAGATTTCAATGCTTTGTAGAGGGCACTCTACTGTACACATCTTTCAACACATTCACGGTTTCTGTTTTATGAACATACTGAACTTGCCTTAATATTTAAACACCATAGTACTGAGCACAGGGCTTTTTGGAGGCACAACAAGGCAACAAATTTGCCACCTTGCAGATTGTCAGGCTGATATAGTGGCCTTAATTGGTGCTGGGCCTTCTGGGTCCAGGCTTAGTCAAACGTGGAGAGCTCGACCCTGAATGGCTTCCCGCAAGGTCGGGCTGCCCTCCCCGTCATGTTCACCCAAAAGACCCATACATCACCAGCGACAGACTGGAAATTAATGCGACCGAGATCCAAAAGCACACCAATGTCGTGATCACGTCTCGCTCCCTGGCCAGACTCTTCACAAATGTGCAGTTAAGAGTAAGGCCTCAACTGTGGCAGGGTCTGTCATGTGAAACAGTAAGTCAACTCAAAATATATTTATTTTTTTGAGTTTCCCCACGTCTTCTGCAGGAAATCGTTTTTTTTTATTTACATATTTTTTAAGGCAAGATTTTCTATAGAAGATGGTGATGAATTTCTTATCTCTAATAGCAATCATGACAGTTATTATATCCCTCAAATCTGACTCCGGTCTCCTTCAATTACTAATAAGTTAATTTAACTTTTCCAAAAGGGCAGTGAGTAGAGTGAGGGGTGCTTTGACACTGCTTTGAAGAAACAATTTTGCTGTTACATTATTATCCATCATATAGTAGCTAATTATGATGTTTGCCCTTGACTGTGACCTCCTACTGCGAGTGAGGACCCACCAGCTTCTAATTCCTTGCTTGAATGAGAGGGATCATTGGATTTAAGCATGCCATCAAATTCACATCTTTAGTTTTTGAAATATGGCAATACCTACTGTATACAGATTTTCAAACAATATATTACACCAAACATTCTGATTTAATTGAGTGCTAAAGCAGTTTGACCTCACATTTTTTGGGACACTCCTCTGCTTCCCATAGGCCTATTGGGAAGCACCATTCTGTATGCAAAGGTTACATAAGGGGCTCACTGAAGAATAGTGAATAAGTTCACAGGTGAGACTATGTTTACCAAACAGAGCTGCACCATACAACAGGCATTATGTGTAATTCTATATTGTGTGCTGAATCAATAATAAGTACTCCAGGGTCCCTAAATTAATTTAGGATGTTGTACACATCCTTCATGAAAACAACCCTTGGAAATTTACTGTCTTATCTCCAACCTTGAGAGTAGAGCAACTCCACTGATCAGGGAGATACATAACAACAAGTGCATCATCAGATGAATGAATGTAATTTAGGGTAGGGAGGAGTGCAAATGAGGAAATACAGTGGCGGAACGCAGTAGACCAGAAGCAATGGATACGTTCACAATACACAACTGAACCCTACTTCGTCACTGCCCATGATTCTCCATTTGTACATGTCTGGCGTTCAACTCCGACACAGAGCGGGAATAGAGCAGGCTGCACTCCAACATGCAGTAACCTTGATGACATCCTTCATTACTTTGTACAGTCTGATGTCCTGACAGAGGCACTCTGCACCAGATGGAGGGGAGGGACACGGCACACCTCCCATCACACTCCCACCTTTGTCCTTTAGAGCGGCCAGTAAAATTGGGCTGGGGGGGCTGTATGGGGGAGAAATAGGAAGAGAAAGGGGGAGGAGTGGGGCAGTTTGGACCTGGAGTATATCTCAGCGGCTCTGCAGAGCTGTCCTTGTTGAAGGTGCTTTGACAGCAGGTGTCCTCGGCCCTGCACAGACCATGCAATGCCACCAACCTGCGCTTTACGGCATGAGGTAATGGGCCTTCAGCCCGGCCCCTGCCATGCCTCTGTAACCCCCCCAGGATAAGAACACCAGCAGCCATCATCATCGAGTGAGAATGCCAGAGCAGAGTGGAAAGGTTCCCTGACCTGGAAGAGATAGGCCAGGTGATGTGTGGGGACTCAGTACTCAACCCTACCTGATTTCAGGTGTTATCTGGAGTTCAACACAAATGGGATTCTGACTTCCGTATATTCACTGAGTGTACAAAACATTAAGAACACCTGCTCATGCAATGACATAGACTGACCAGGTGAATTCAGGTGAAAGCTATGATCCCTTATTGAAGTCACTTGTTAAATCCACTTCAATCAGTGTAGATGAAGGAGAGACAGGTTAAAGAAGAAACTTTAAGCCTTGACACAATTGAGACAAAATATGTTGTACCTTTGAATGGGCTATAGTCCTCTAGAACTGCAGTGCTGCTGGGTTGTTTATGCTCAACAGTTTCCCGTGTGTATCAAGAATGGTCCACCACCCAAAGGACATCCAGCCAACTTGACACAACTGTGGGAAGCATTGGAGTCAACATGGGCCAGCATCCCTGTGGAACGCTTTCGACACCTTGTGGGGGGAGGGGTGCGCAACTCAATATTAGGAAGGTGTTCTTAATGTTTTGTACACTGTGTATTTTTCCTTCAAGCTGAGCAATCTCAGTTCTCATACCTTGAATAGATATATTACTCACAGAACACATGGTAATTTATTATTATTATTATTACATTTTATTCATTTAGCAGATGCTGTTATCCAGATTAACTTACAGTTAGTGCATTCATCTTAAGATAGCTAGGACAACCACAAAGCTGTCATCAAAGCAATGGTGGCTACCTTGAAGAATCTCAAATATAAAATATATTTTTATTTGTTTAACATTTTTTTGGCTACTATATGATTCCATATGTGTTATTTCATAGTTTTGATGTCTTCAATATTATTCTACAACGTAGAATGGAATGAGTAGGTGTGTCCAAACGTTTTACTTGTACTGTATATATATATGTGGTAATTAATATGGAGTTGGTCCCCCATTTGCCTCTATAACAGCATCTACTCTTCTGGGAAGGCTTTCTACTATGTTGGAACATTGCTTTGGGGACATTCAGCCACGAGCATTAGTGAGGTCGGGCACTGATGTTGGGCGATTAGGCCTGGCTCGCAGTCGGCGTTACAGTTCATCCCAAAGGTGTTCGATGGGGTTGAGGTGAGGGCTCTGTTCAGGCCAGTCAAGTTCTTCCACACCAATCTCGACAAACCTTTTCTGTATGGACCTCGCTTTGTGCATGGGAAACAGAAAAAGTCCTTCCCCAAACTGTTGCCACAGTTGGAAGCACAGAATCGTCTAGATTGTCATTGTATGCTGTAGCATTAAGATTTCCCTTCACTTTTCTAAGTGGCCTAGCCCGAACCATGAAAAACAGCCCCAGACCATTATTCCTCCCCTACCAAACATTACAGTTGGCAGGAAGCGTTCTCCTGGCAGCCGCCACAACCATATTTGTCCATTATTATTTAAAAATATATATATATTATTTAACCTATATTTTACTAGGCAAGTCAGTTAAGAACAAACTCTTATTTACAATGATGGCCTACCAAAAAGCCTCCTGCGGGGTTGGGGGCTGGGATTAAAAATACAAATAAATTAAATAAAAATATAGAACAAACAACACATCACGACAAGAGAGACAACGTAACACTACATAAAGAAAGACCTAAGACGACAACATAGCATGGTAGGAACACATGGCAACAACATGGTAGCAACACAACATGGTAGCAGCACAAACAGGGTACAAACAATGATGCTTTTACACCACTCCAGCCGACGCTTGGCATTGTACATTGTGATGCTAGGCTTGTGTGCGGCTGCTCGGCCATGGAAACCCATTTCACGAATCTCCCGACGAACAGTTACTGTGCTGATGTTGCTTCGAGGACAGGCGGTTTCACTGTGCTACGTGGTCCCGTTCTTTGAGCTTGTGTGGCCTATCACTTCACGGCTGAGCTGTTGTTGCTCCTAGACTTTTCTACTTCACAATAACAGCACTTACGGCACATTTGGAAAGTATTCAGACCCCTTGACTTTTCCTTCATTTTGTTAGGTTACAGCCTTATTCTAAAATGTATTAAATCGTTTTTCCCCTCATCAACCTGCACACAATACCAGATAATGACAAAGCAAAAACAGTTTTTTTTTATTCAAACCCTTTACTCAATACTTTATAGATGCACCTTTGCAGAAAAGATGGTGCCAAAGAACATGGCTGATGTTTTACATTCTCCCAACCAATTGTGCTATTTTGTTAGTTTTTTAGCATTTTGTGTAACTTATTTTTTGTTGTTATTGTGTACATAATGTTTCTGCAACCGTCTCTCAATAACTTCTGGACATGAGAACAGCGATTACTCAACGCGGCCTGGAATAAACTTTTTCCTTTAATGAGTCCGACGAGAAGGATATCCTGCTTTCACTGGAACAGGCCCAGATCCACGCCTTTTGCGTGAAGAAAAGACGCAGGAAAAGGGCCGCAGATCAGGCAGCCTTCTGAGAATCCGTAGGCGAGCGAGTAAACTCCCATTTCCATCCGTTCTTCTTGCTAACTTGCAATCATTGGAAAATAAAATGGACGACGATTAAGATTATCCTACCAACGTGACATCAAAAACAGTAACATTTCATGTTTCACCGAGATGTGGTTGAACGACGATATGGACAATATAGAGCTGGCGGGATTTTCAATGCCCCCGGCAGAACAGAGACGCTACCTCTGGTAAGACGAGGGGTGGGGGTGTGTGTCTATTTGTCAATAACAGCTGGAGCGCGATGTCTAATATTAAAGAAGTCTTGAGGTATTGCTCATCTGAGGTAGAGTACCTTATGATAAGATGTCAACCATACTATCTACCAAGAGAGTGCTCATCTATATTATTCTTAGCCGTCTATTTACCACCACAGAACGAAGCTGGCACTATGACCGCTCTCAACCAACTCTATAAGGCCATAAGCAAAGAAGAAAATGCTCACCCAGAAGCGGCGCTCCTAGTGACCAGGGACTTTAATGCAGGCAAATTTAAATCAGTATTACCAAAGTTTTACCAGCATGTCACATGTGCAAGCAGAGAAAAATAAAATCCAAGACCCCTTTTACTCCACACACAGACATGCATACAAAGCTCTCTCCCGCTCTCCATTTGGCAAATCTGACCATAATTCTATCCTCCTGATTCCTGCTTACACGCAAAAACTAAAGCAGGAAGTACCAGTGACTCACTCAATAGTGAAGTGGTTAGATAACGCTACACTACAGGACTGTTTTGCTAGCACAGACTTTAATATTTTCCAGGATTCATTCAATGGCATTGAGGAGTACACCACCTCAGTCATCGGCTTACTCAGTAAGTGCATCAACAACGTAGTCCCCACAGTGACTGTACGTACATATCCCAACCAGAAGCCATGGATTACAGGCAACATGAACCATCAAACAAGCAAATAATCAATACAGGATTAAGATTGAATCCTACAACACCGGCTCTGATGCTCGTCGGATGTGGCAGTGCCGGAAAACTATTATGGATTACAAACCCAGGGAAACCCAGACGCGAGCTGCCCAGTGATGCGAGCCCACCAGACAAGCTAAATTACTTTTATGCTCTCTTCGAGGCAAGCAACACTGGAGCACGCACAAGAGCACCAGCTGTTGTCGATGACTGTGTGATAATGCTCTTGGTAGCCGATGTGAACAAAACCTTTAAACAGGTCAACATTCACAAAGCTGCTGGGCCAGACGGATAACCAAGACGTGTACTCAAAGCATGCGCTGACCAACTGTCAAGTCTCTTCACTGACATTTTCAACCTCTCCCTGATCGAGTCTGTAATACCTACATGTTTCAAGCAGACCACTATAGTCCCTGTGCCCAAGGATGCGAAGGTAACCTGCCTAAATGATTATCGCCCGTGGGACTCACGTCGGTAGCTATGAACTGTTTTGAAAGGCTGGTCATGACTCACATCAACAGCATCCTCCTGGACACCCTAGACCCACTCCAATTCACATACCACCCCAACAGATCCACATATGACGCAAGCTCAATCGCACTCCACACTGCCCTTTCTCACCTGGACAAAAGGAACACCTATGTGAGAATGCTGTTCATTGACTTCAGCTCAACATTCAACACCACAGTGCCCACGAAGCTCATTACTAAGCTAAGGACCCTGGTACTAAACACCTCCCTCTGCATCTGGAGCCTGGACTTCCTGACGCCCCCAGGTGGTAAGAGTAGGCAACAACAGGTCTGCCACGCTGATCCTTAAAACTGGGGTCCCTCAGGGGTGTGTACTTAGTCCCCTCCTTTATTCCCTGTTCACCCACGACTGCGTGGCTAAACACCATCATTAAGTTTGCTGATAACACAACAGTGGTAGGCCTGATCACCAACAACGATGAGACGGCCTATAGGGAGGAGGTCAGAGAACTGGCAGTGGTGCCAGGACAACAACCTCTCCCTCAATGTGAGCAAAACAAAGGAGCTGATCATGGACTATAGGAAAAGGCAGGCCGAACAGGCCCCCATTAACATCGATGGGGCTGTAGTGGAGCGGGTCGAGAGTTTCAAGTTCCTTGGTGTCCACATCACCAAAGAACTGTCATGGTCCAAATATACCAAGACAGTCATGAAGAGGGCACGACAAAACCTTTTCCCCCTCAGGAGACTGAAAAGATTTGGCATGGGTCCTCAGATCCTCAAAAGGTTCTACAGCTCCACCATCGAGAGCATGGTTGGTTGCATCACCGCCTGGTACGGCAACAGCTCGGCATCTGACCGTAAGGCGCTACAGAGGGTAGTCCGAACAGCCCAGTACATAACTGGGGCCAAGCTTCCTACCATCCAGGCCCTATACAATAGGCGGTGTCAGTGGATAGCCCATAAAGTTGTCAGAGACTCCAGTCACCCAAAGTTATAGACTGTTTCCTCTGCTACCGCATGACAAGCGGTACCGGAGCGCCAACTCTAGGACCAAAAGGCTACTCAACAGCTTCTACCCCGAAGCCATAAGACTGCTGGACAATTTCCATTGGCACCCCCCCTTTTGTACACTGCTGCTACTCGCTGTTTTTTATCTATGCATAGTCACATCACCCCACCTACATGTACAAATTACCTCAACTAACCTGCACCCCCACACACTGACTCGGTACCTGTGCCCCCTGTATATAGCCTCGTTAATGTTATTCTTATTGTGTTCATTTTTATTTTAGTCTACTTGGTAAATATTTTCTTAACTCTTCTTGAACTGCACTGTTGGTTAAGGGCTTGTAAGTAAGCATTTCACGGTAGGGTCTACACTTGTTGTATTCGGAGCATTTGACAAATAAAGTTTGATTTGAATTGCAGCCTCGAGTCTTGTTGGGTATAACGCTACAAGCTTGGCACACCTGTATTTGGGGAGTTTCTCCCATTCTTCTCTGCAGATCCTCTCAAGCTCTGTCAGGTTGGATGGGGAGCATTGCTACACAGCTATTTTCAGGTTTCTCCATAGATTTGATCGGGTTCAAGTCTGGGCTCTGGCTGGGCCACTAAAGGACAATCTAAGACTTGTCCCGATGCCACTCCTGTGTTGTCTTGGCTGTGTGCTTATGGTTGTTTACCTGTTAGATGGTGAACATTCACCCCAGTCTGAGGTCCTGAGCCCTCTGGAGCAGGTTTTTATCAAGGATCTCTCTGTACTTTGCCCCGTTCATCTTTGCCTCGATCCTGACTAGTCTGCCAGTCCCTGCCTTTGTAAACCCCCCCGGCAGCATGATGCTGCTACCACCATGCTACACAGTAGGGATGGTGCCAAGTTTCCTCCAGACGAGACGCTTGGCATTCAGGCCAAAGAGTTCAATCTTGGTTTCATCAGACCAGAGAATCGTGTTTCTCATAGTCTGAGAGTCTGTGACGCAACACAATCCTCTCTTAGTGGCTTGGATTTTGCTATGACATGAACTGTCAACTTTGGGACCTTATATAGACAGGTATGTGCCTTTCCAAATCATGTCCAATCAATTGAATCTACCACAGGTGGACTCCAATCCAGTTGTGCAAAGATCGCAAGGATAATCAATGGAAACAAGAAGCACCTGAGCAGAATTTGAAGTCTCATAATAAAGGATCTGAATACTTATGTAAATGTGATATTTTTTTGAATATACTTTTTCAAAAAAATATAAAAAACTGTTTTCTCTTCGTCATTATGGGGTATTGTGTGCAGATTGTTGAGGATTTGTATTTTTTTTAATCCATTTTAGAATACGCCTGTAACCTAGAAGAATGTGGGGAAAGTCAAGGGGTCTGAATACTTTCCAAAGGCACTGTACAGTTGACTGGGGAAGTTCTAGCAGGGCAGAAATAGGACGAACTGACTTGTTGGAAAGGTGACATCCTATGATGGTGCCACATTGAAAATCCCTGAGCTTTTCAGTAAGGCCATTCTGCTGCCAATGTTTGCCTATGAGATTGCATGACTGTGTGCTTGATTTTATACACCTGTCAGCTATGAAGGTGGCTGAAGTAGTCACACCAAATAAGTCCCCAATCAATACTTGAAATTGCCCAAACAGCACGAGAACATAAAGATGAAATGTATTTAGAACTTTGTTCTGGCAGTACGATGCATTACAACTAAAAGCAGATTTACCCATCTCAGTGGACACCGTTGGAACCTCGAGTTAACCAACCATTTGAACGTGTTAGGCAACTCAGGTGTCTATACTTCAACAGCAAGTTTAGATAAGATGGAAGTTTATGAGATAGGTCTTTGTAAACAAAAGGGGAGTAATGTAAGACATCTACAGGTCTTAGGCGAATTCCAGCCAACTTTGTGATACAGGATGCAGTGTTAAGTATCACAACGGTCACCTGTAACAAAACGAAGGGCATTAAGGTAGACAGCATCCAAAGGTTTAAGAGCAGAACAGATAACAGACAGAATAATCTGCTTCCTACTGTTATGAGAAGGGCACAATCTGTTTCTGTTAAAAATCTTCAAATGTTACCTTCTTAACTAGCTCATCTATATGTTTTTTAAATGTAAAATCCATATCAATCCAAATGCCTAAGTATTTACAGTGCCTTGCGAAAGTATTCGGCCCCCTTGAACTTTGCAACCTTTTGCCACATTTCAGGCTTCAAACATAAAGATATAAAAATGTATTTTTTTGTGAAGAATCAGCAACAAGTGGGACACAATCATGAAGTGGAACGACATTTATTGGATATTTCAAACTTTTTTAACAAATCAAAAACTGAAAAATTGGGCGTGCAAAATTATTCAGCCCCCTTAAGTTAATACTTTGTAGCGCCACCTTTTGTTGCGATTACAGCTGTAAGTCGCTTGGGGTATGTCTCTATCAGTTTTGCACATCGAGAGACTGAAACTTTTTCCCATTCCTCCTTGCAAAACAGTTCGAGCTCAGTGAGGTTGGTGTCTTAGAGATGTGAGGATATGAGGCCTACACACGGCGAGGCCTACACACTGCGAGGTGATCAAACGTGGCGTTACTATCAGGGCCCTTTAAACACATTGGCAGTTAGTGCAGCTAGGGCTGCCGGCCTCTTTGTCTTCCTGGCAGGCTTTGATGAAAGCCTCTTGGGTGATTGACTCTTACTTATGAAAGTGAACACAGCTGTTAAGATTGATCGAGAGAGAGAGAGATAATTGAAGGGGGTATAGGGAATTATGATATTCTCACCTTCAGGAGAAGTAGGAAAATCACCCATTGCTATTTTGAATCCCCACATTACTTACTAGCTAGGAATTGAGCTCTTGTGATTACAAGTCATTGTGAGAAATGCTACACATTGATTGCCTGATCCACAGTTAGAGGTGTGACTAAAATTAAATGGTCTGGGATTTCAAAAGATCTGTGGCTAGCAACCATTTCTTAGCAGGATTCATGGTTATGCTCCAGGCGCATGGACAGACAATTAATTGAACAATTTCTTTCTTGTTTATGCTAAATATTTATCTAATCTGAAGTCAAACGCATCTGTTTTTTATCATAGAAGTCTCAACAAAGGCCAGCGATGGTCATCTTATACCGTTTCTGAATAAAGACCCAAGTCCATTATGATTCAGGAAGACAGCATGACGCTAGTCTTCTGCACTCATAAACTACAGTCGCCATGACAACTTAGTCTAAACATGTATTATTCTTCAATGGCAAATTGCAACTCGCCAGTGACGCACAATAATTCATGTTGGTTGCGCTTTACTTTGCTAGGTCAGTACACGGTAAGGTCATATAACATTGTTCATGAAAAACTGTCATTACAGAGACTATATAATGAAAATTATTAATCATATAATTTGTATTGATTTCATTGGGACCAAAAAGTCTAAATGCAGTGTTTATTCAACTGGCAGCCGGTTTCTGACAAGAAAATTATATATTTTTCTCGCTGCAGTGCTGACTGGTCCAATATCCAAACCTCCCAGCAGAAAGAAAGAATGGCAGCTGCCAGAAATGGAAATGAAAACACTGGTCCATCCAATGTGAAAAATATAACAGAAAACCAGCTGTTTTGGTATCATGGTCTAATTAGCTGCCCTACAATTAAAGAATTAGTTTTGCCGGCATATCGCCTTCAGTCACATATTAAACAAGGCCAAAGGTAAACCCATTGATTAGTGTCACGTGAACTCTGCACTGCAACAATAAGGTGGGCCTGGTGTCCCATCATTTAATTAATTGCATGAGCCTTTTGGGAACCGTTTAATAATTTCTGAAAATGTTCCTGAGCCATGGGGGTTAATTGGACGTTTGACTCTCGAGAAATACCCATGAACACCCAGGAGAAGCATGTCCCTAAAAACAGTCCTGGGTCTGTCTCAGTGAAAATATCACATTGACCCTCCCTTGGAGAGCACCTGGTATCCTGCTGTCCCTGTTCTCCTGACAGACCTTACCCACGCTGCATTGTGCAGACAGATGGAGAGGGTCTTGTTGGGTTGGGGGCAGCTCCCCCTGTGTCCACTCAGAGCCCTAACCCACAGATGACCCTTGACTGGCTGGCTCCCCTGGAGAATGTGTGTGTGGGGGGGGTATGAATAATGCTCTAAGATGGAGAAGGTGTGGAACACTCACTGTATTTTGGTAGCTGTGCTGGTAGTGGTAGGTTCTATGTAGTGTGTGTGTGTGTGTTTCTGCGTCTCCCTGACAGAGACAGATGGAGTGGGAGCCACCATATTTACCAGAGGAAGCAGTTTATAGAATTCTGTCAAAGGGGAATAGGCAGAGTTACTGAAATACAGGCCTCAAGTCACAGCCATCAATCTCTGCAGTGCCAGCCTGGATCAGACAACAGGGAGAGATAGTTTGTTAGTGTTCACAGAACATCAGATATGAATGTTACGCCTCAATGGCAGACTATTTTTGGGGTCTCTTAGAATGGCAAGCTGTTTGCTCACTTTAATCCATGTATCTCTGCAAGCACGAAAGGTTAGTTTGTGGTCATCAATATGTAAACACTTTGTTCCGTTCGGTCAATCCTAGCACAGGGATTGTGTCAGCAAGTCTTTATTAATGGGCAGTCGCTAGAAACTGTTGGCTTATGGTGAGGAATAGCAGTCTGTGGTTCATAATACATGGTCGTACACTTTAATCTTGTTTTCTAGCTGTACTGACAATAAAAAGACTTTGTCAGTTGAGCAGCTGTGCATACATACTCTACTTTTTGGAGAACACATTTTAAATTGTAAATTTGTCATTTATAAAGGGATGCTTCGGGATTTTTCCAATGATGTCCTTTATCTAATTCCCCAGAGTCAGATGAACTTGTGGATACCATTTTTATGTTCAGTGTCCAGTATGAAGGATGTTAGAGGTAGTTGTGTGAGCCAATGCTACCTATCTTTAGCGCAAGGACTGGACGTCTATAGGTATCTACTACAATGCCAGTTAGCAACTTCCTTTAAACTGCATGCAGAGACATGAAAATGGTATCCACGAGTTCATCCGACTCTGGGGAAGTAGATGGCCTCTTTGCCAAAATCCCGAAGTATCCCTTTCAAATTGAACTCCGTGAAAATCATGACATTAGCTGTGAAGAAAGTTATGCACACAACTCTGAAAAGGCATAACCATCATCAACTAAGAATAGGGAGGTTATTTTAATTAATAGAGCTAACATTTAATGATCTAATTTGACATCTTTCTTGATATGCAAGTGATTCACATACTTATTCTATGCTAAGTAATGAAGTTGGGACTTGTTCAGTCAAGCCCTGTATATTTATAAGTCAATAAACAAACTAAACAAAATCATAAGCATTTCGCTGCACAGACTATAACATCTGCTAAACTGTGTAAACTTTTATTAGATTTTTTATTTGAAAACATTAACAGAATAGTTTAAAAAAAAATTGTGTCCATTCTTATTTTCATGAGAAAAATATATGATATTTTTATAGCATGTGTTTCATCCCATCAGAATAACAATGTCAACTGAGGATTCCCCCGTCTTGGAATGGGTTTTTACAGAGAGTGTGTAGCCCTCTGGAAAACAGGATTTGTTCCATGTAATCCCCTTTATATTCTCAAGATTTGTTTGTCTTGTCGCAAACCATCATCCTCAATGGAATGATTCCTTCAATCTACAGCTTAGAACAATACACAGATCTGGTAAGAACTGACAGTTTTGTTCCTCTCTATCAATAAGGCTTTCTATCCAGCCATGTCTTTGACACAAGGTTTGGTTTAGAGCTCTCAATGTTGAGAGTTGTGTATATTTGGCGCATCACTTCCATTCATCAGAATATTTTTCTTCAGCTAGGCTTTTTGAACGGTTATAAAACTGACAAGGAAGGCTAGGTTCTCTAACCTGCCTCTCCTCCTCTCTCTATCTTACTCTCCCTCCCTCTCTCGCTCTTTCTCTGTACTCTCTCCAGTATTACTTGATCACATTGGCCTCATCTCTACAGCAGAAGAATTGCATTTCACAGTGGACATTTGGTAACCCTCCTCCTCCAAATAAATATATAAATACATGAATGAAGACAGCTGCACATAGTGAAGTCGAACGAGCAGCAGCATAATTATTCCTGGCTGCTGTGATTTATGTAGCTTCCTTGCCGAGGTGAAGAGACATTTTTAAAGGGGACTTACTGATGGTGAATTCACAGGTGTTGATGAATACATTTGGCCGATGGAAAGCCTGTTAATTCACCCCATGGGATGTGTTAAAGCTACATTTGGGAAATGGGGGAGTCGGTTATAGTTGGAGAGCGAGGATAAAGTTCCCCTCGCGTTCTTTGAATGAGGTGTTCTGTACATCTAGTTCACATGGTGACTTCTTGCATGGCTTTCAACAACTTGGGTGTCTCAGGCTCCTGTTAGAAAACTATTTGGTCAAAGTAGAGGAATTGGTGTCACGCCACTTGTTCTCGTGTTCTATAAAGCCTCTGGACAATGTAATGTCACCTGTAAATAGCCCTTATGTAAATGAATGTTACTTAATAATGAAACACTCATCCTCATCTGTTGCATCAATGCTGCCTAGTCAGTTGCTCAGTCAGCTGATGAGAGCAGACTGGACGGTAGACAGCTGTATGGGTCAATACATAATCAGTAACCATGAACCTCTGACACAGAATAAAATTGAGAATTCCTTGCAGCTGCTCCTTCCCTCTATTTGTGATTACATTTAGCTGTGTTCTGACTCCTGTGAAAATATCTCATCTAAACCTGTGACAGTGTTACCTGGTGACTGCAAGCACCTTCAATTTCTCAGTCAGACTCACACATAAACATGCATTGATTGTCAATGCAGTCACAGTCACAGTTATGATTTTGTTCAGTAAGTAATTTCTCAAATGTGTTCTTTCTGTTTAGTCCCTATCATACAAGTGTGTCTTCTCCCACCAAAACACCTCTATTGCCACTTGATTATCACACTTAATTTCCCTCATACTATGTCTTAAAAGAGCTATTGTGGATACCACAATGTAGGTTAGATTCAACTGAGCCAAAAGAGAGAAATAGTAATGGTGTCTTTTTGTAGGCACTAACTCCACCATGGTTCGTTGGACAAAGCCTATGATGAAAATGGACAAAGCCTTTTTGGATAAACGCTGAAAATAAGGCCTGTGGTAAACACAGGCTTAGGAGATTTTATACGTCTTGTTCTATAAGAGTCTTCATCAGCTAACGTCACCTTTTACATTTTGACGAATTTATATAATAAAAAACACAAATCACATAAAGGCTTTATAAATCACAAAGGTCATGTTAACTGACTGCTATTATCTCATAGAACAAAACGTATAACATCTCCTAAGCCTTTGTTAACCTCAGACCTTGTGTTCAGTGTTTATTTCCGGGTTTTAGGACTACAAGCTGGCAAGCTCTATAGTCTCTCAGGAATAGGCCCATGATGCAGTGGGAAGAGCCACTATGAGAAAGAGTGATTTGGGAGGGTGGTAGGTACCTTTCCAGAGTGATCTCTTTAGTGGTTTCAGAATAATCCTATTAGACTAGCTCAGTGCGATGCGCTCCAATTACCTGCTGTCAAAGCAGCGCCTTCCAGCTTTTTAGATGTCATTGGTGATTTGGGATAGGACAAAGAGAGTACATGAAGTACACAAAGAAGGATATCGCAAGGATGTTTCTCGCTCATCCAAGTTTAGCTATGGCACCTTGAGTTAAAAGGGGACAGTTCAAAACTATCCCCAGATGACGCCCTTTGTTATAATATTATAATGAAATGTGCACAAACCTATCTTCAATTCATGTCACTGTATACTTAACATTTCTAAAGCATATCACAAATGCATAGATTAGAACTACAGTAATTACGGTCAGATAAACAATCTCTGAGCCAACATTCAACTCATGGAACAGACCCTTTGCCAAATTGGCTCTGCATGTATTCAGGACACAGAATTTACATGACAACGCTTGCACGTGTAACCTCTGATGCTATGGAACAGAATTAGTGGCATTAAGCTAATTGAAGATATTTCCCCAAAGCAGTCAGGAGTTAAAATGGCATTTAATCAGCCGTTCCTTGATCCTGTGAAATTTGCATCAAAACATTATCGCTACAGTGACCAATGAACCACAAATGCCTCCCATTGAGTGTTCCATGCTAGTAAGTATGATGTCTGGTTTATATATAGGCTAAACAAGAACAAAACAATGCGTAGGGCAGGAATTATTGTCCTTTTTCAGGTAAAAAACATAATTCTGTCTATACATTTGAGCAGTGGTGTAAAGTACTTAAGTAAAAAATACTTTAAAGTACTACTTAAGATGTTTTTTGGGGAATCTATACTTTACTTTACTATTTATATTTTTGACAACTTTTACTTTTACTTCACTACATTCCTAAAGAAAATGTGACATTTTCCTGACATGCAAAAGTACATTTTGAAAGGAAAATGGTCCAATTTACACACCCCTGATCATCCCTACTGCCTCTGATCTGGCGGACTCACTAAACACAAATGCATCGTTTGTTGGAGTGTGCCGCTGGCAATCTGTCAACAAAAAAATATTTTAAAATGGTGTCGTCTGGTTTGCTAAGGTGTATGAAATGGTTTATTAAGTACATTTTAGCAATCCCATTTACTTTTGATACTTAAGTACTGTATATTTAAAACCAAATACTTTTAGACTTTTACTCAAGTAGTATTTTACTGGCGACTTTCACTTTTACTTGAGTCATTTTCTATTAAGGTGTCTTGACTTTTAACTATGACAATTGAGTGCTTTTTCCACCGCTGCATTTGAGACAAGATGAACATGACATTTTTATGGTGTCACAGTGACCCTATTATTTGACAAAACCTCATTTCCCAAACATCTCTATGTGGATCACTTGTTTGAGTTGGCAAGGCGACTGGTAATATGGTAGAATATAAACAGTGTAGTTATTCACACCGCAAGGCAATCAAATAAGCTAATCGTCAATAAAGAGAAAGTGGAGTCGCAATTCAACTGACGCATGTGGCAGGGACTACAGACAATCACGGACTACAAAAGGAAAACCAGCCACCTTGCCGAGACCGACAACTTGCTTCCGGACAGGCTAAACACATTCTTTGCACGTTTTGAGGATAACACAGTGCCACCGACGCAGCCCACTACCAAGGACTGCGGGCTCTCCTTCTCCATGGCCGAGAGTAAAACATTTAAATATGTTAACCCTCACAAGGCTGCCGGTCCAGACGGCATCCCTATCTGCACCCTCATAGCATGCGCAAACCAGCTGTCTGGTTTAGGTAGTTAACTGAACCTAATGACTATCACCCTGTAGCACTCACCTCTGTCATCATGAAGTGCTTTGAGAGACTAGTCAAGGATCATATCACCTCTACCTTACCAGCCACCCTAGACCCACTTCAATTTGCTTACCGCCCCAATAGATCCACAGACGATTCAATAGCCATCACTTTGCACACTGCCCTATCCCATCTGGACAAGAGGAATACCAACAGTAGCTTGCGAAAGTATTCACCCCCCTTGGCATTTTTCCTATTTTGATGCCTTTACAACCTGGAATTAAAATGTATTTTTTGGGGGGGTTGTATCATTTCATTTACACAACATGCCTAGCACTTTGAAGATGCAACATATTTTTTACTGTGAAACAAAAAAACTGAAAACTTGAGCACGCATAACTATTCACCCTCCCAAAGTCAATACTTTGTAGAGCCACCTTTTGCAGCACCTTTTGCAGCTTTGACTAAGCCATTCCAATACATTTAAATGTTCCCCTAAAACCATTTGAATGTTGCTTTAGCAGTATGCTCAGGGTCATTGTCCTGCTGGAAGGTGAACCTCCGTCTAAGTCTCAAATCTCTGAAGACTGAAACAGGTTTCCCTCAAGAATTTTCCTGTATTTAGCACCTTCTATCATTCCTTCAATTCTGACCAGTTTCCCAGTCCCTGCCAATGAAAAACATGATGGTGTTTTCGGGGTGATGAGAGGTGTTGGGTTTGCGCCAGACATAGTGCTTTCCTTGATGGCCAAAAAGCTCAATTTCAGTCTCATCTGACCGGAGTACATTCTTCCATATGTCTGGGGAGTCTCACACATGCCTTTTGGTGAACACCATACGTGTTTGCTTCTTTTCTTTAAGCAATGGATTTTTTTCTGGCTACTCTTCCATAAAGCTCAGCTCTGTGGAGTGTACGGCTTAAAGTGGTCCTATGGACAAATACTCCAATCTCCACTGTGGAGTTTTGAAGCTCCTTCAGGGTTATCTTTGGTCTCTTTGTTGCCTCTGATTAATGCTCTCCTTGCCTGGTCCGTGAGTTTTGGTGGGCGGCCCTCTCTTGGCAGGTTTGTTGTGGTGCCATATTCTTTCCATTTTTTAATAATGGACGTAATGGTGCTACTTGGGATGTTCAAAGTTTCTGATATTTCTTTATAACCCAACCCTGATCTGTACTTCTCCACAACTTTGTCCCTGACCTGTTTGGAGAGCTCCTTGATCTTCATGGTGTCGCTTTCTTGGTGGTGCGCCTTGCTTAGTGGTGTTGCCAACTCTGGGGCCTTTCAGAACAGGTGAAAATATACTGAGATCATGTGACAGATCATGTGAAACTTAAATAAAGTCCACCTGGAGGCAATCTAACTAATTATGTGACTTCTGAAGGTAATTGGTTTCACCAGATCTTAATTATGGGCTTCATAGCAAAGGGGGTGAATACATATGTGTGCACAAATTATCTGATTTGTTTTTTTGAAACAAGTTATTTCTTTCATTTCACTTCACCAATTTTGACTATTTTGTGTATGTCCATTACATGAAATCCAAATAAAAATGTATTTAAATTACAGGTTGTAATGCAACAAAATAGGAAAAAATGCAAGGGGGGTGAATACTTTTGCAAGGCACTGTGTGTAAGAATGCTTTTCAGCATTCAACACCATAGTACCCTCCAAGCTCATCAGTAAGCTCGAGGCCCTGGGTCTGAACCCTGCGCTGTGCAACTGGGTCCTGGACTTCCTGACAGGCCGCTCTCAGGTTGTGAAAGTAGGAAACATCACCTCCACTCTTCTGATCCTCAACACTGGGGCCCCACAAGGGTGCGTGCTCAGCCCCCTCCTGTACTCCTTGGCCAAGCATGCCTCCAACTCAATCATCAGGTTTGCAGATGACACAACAGTAGTAGGCTTGATTACCAATGGTGACGAGACAGCCTACAGAGAGGAGATGAGGGCTCTGGGAGTGTGGTGCCTGGAAAACAACCGCTCACTCAATGGCAACAAAACAAAGGAGATGATTGTGGACTTAAGGAAACAGCAGAGGGTCCATCCCATCTACATCAATGGGACTGCAGTGGACAAGGTGGAAATCTTCAAGTTCCTTGGCGTACAAATCACTGACAAACTGAAATGGACCCACCACACAGACAGTGTGGTGAAGAAGGCGCAATAGAGCCTCTTCAACCTCAGGAGGCTAAAGATATTTGGCTTGTCACCTAAAACCCTCACAAAATTTTACAGATGCACAATTGATAGCATCCTGTTGGCTGTATCACCACCTGGTACGGAAACTGCAACATCCCGCAACCGCAAGGCTCTCCAGAGGGTAGTGTGGTCTGCCCAACGCATTACTGGAGGCAAACTACCCGCCCTCCAGGACACCTACAGCACCCAATGTCACAGGAAGGCCAACAATATCATCAAGGACATCAACCACCCGAGCCACTGCTTGTTCATTCCGCTTACATCCAGAAGGTGCCGTCAGTTCAGGTGTAATCAAAGCTGGGACCGAGAGACTGAAAAACAGCTTTTATCTCAAGGCCATCAGACATAGGCATAGACTAGGAATCACTGGCAACTTTAAGGAATGGAACACTAGTCACTATATTAATAATGTTTACATATCTGGCATTACTCATGTCATATGTATATACTGTAATCTATACTATTCTACGGTATCTCATTCACCAAAAATGCTTACATATCTTGCATTACTCATCTCATATGTATATACTGTGTCTTAGCCCGTTCCACTCTGACATCGCTCGCCAATATGTATATAGTCTTAATTCATTCCGACTTATATTTGTGTCTATTGGGTATATGTTGTGTAATTTGTTAGATATTACTTGTTATATATTACTACACTGTCGGAGCTAGAAGCACAAGCATTTCGCTACACCTGCAATAACATCTGCTAATCACGTGTATGTGACCAATAACATTTGATTTGATTTGAGTAATTCTTCCACAGGGTGCATTATATTAACATGGTTTACTTGCAAAGAATGGTTCGTAGTTTCTTCTTGCTTTACTAAGACAACCAGAAAGTTATATTTCCCTCTTCTTTCCGAATGAACAAAAACTAACTAGTGCATGAACCTTGCTTAATGGAAGCAGTTTAGGTGAGCAAATATAGGGCTTTATAGGAATCTGGTCCATTTTGCTCATCATGGCATTAGATTTTGGGAAAAATGACCCAACCACATCTGACATTAACAAAAAAATATAAAAAAATGATAAATTGTCCCATTAGCGGGACAATTTGTCTCAACAGAGCGCACTTACTCCACTTTACTTTTTAGTTTCCTCAATCATTTTGAGAACCACATTTCAGCAACAACAAAAAACTTGGCAGATTTGCGTCAGAGTAAGAGTATAAGTGCAAGACATTTTTGTGGTGTGATTGAGTTTGTTAGCTAGAGAAGGCGAAACAATGAGATGGAGAAAAAGCATGTTTATCTCAGATGGAGTCTAACACATAAAGCTCATTATGTGTCATGTACCCTACACAAAAATAACCTAAAAGGTTTATCCGGCTGTCCCCATAGCAGAACCCTTTTAAGAACCCTTTGTGATCCTCTGCCAAGGAACACCTGTTTTATGTTGTAAATGTGTCTGAAACTTTTGGCCAGGTTTCTCTTGTAAAATAGATTTTTAATCTCAATGAATCTAGCCTGCTAAAATAAATAACAATGAAATAAAGATACATACCTTTCATTTCCTACATAATGTCATCACTGCATATCAAGCACCGAAACGTCACTTAATACCCCTGTATTGGCATAATAAAAAATTATATAATTTGCAATATATATTCTACATGAAATGCATGTTGCAAAAGAGAATTGGATAATAGGGTTTATTAATGAAGACACATAATGGGAGGTAGTCTCCACAGACCTATCAGTGGCCAGCAGTGTTGGTGCTGTGATCCTGAGCATGTTCTAGTCGGTGCTGGTTGATTCCTCAAAAGCAACACCACAATACTGTTTTTAAGAAATTGGTCTAGCTGGAGAACATTTTATGTTGACATAGACGTACAATATGTCTTTGTTTTCCTTATGTTAATTGCTGTAGAGAAAACCTAATCGTTCTCTCCGGTTACAGTGACAACTCTATTTGTCATGATTGAGGATGCCTAATGGTGGCATAAATTCCAGTCTCTATTGTTTTCCGTAGCCTCTTGGATATTCTCGCACAATTTCCGAGCAAAGACACGGTTATTTATGAAGAGGTATGTCCCTTAATGATTGCTGTGTCTTGTGTCTTATTTTTATTAACTTGCCTCAGCTCATGATAAGTTGTTTTAATCAAGAACAGACAACCCAGAGGCACGTTGCATATGATTCGTTTTTTCTTCAGGAGCTATGAAGGGGAGAGGATAGGGTGATTAATATCCTAAACATATGATTAAAAGGTTCACTACTTGCCCACGTGTTTGAGTAGGTATGTGGTTGAATGAGAGAAAATGAACACATTCTAAATTGCAAACAGGAGTGTTTGGTATCCATATTAGGACAGCCTCAGAGTCAGATAGCTAGCAATCAGAAGTTCATCTTTGATGAACTTTCCCAGCTAACAAGTCTGCTGAACTAACTAGGCATTTAAACGCTTGAGATGCAATAAAGGGACAATGGAAGGAAATTACAGCTACAACACATTTCATGAACAGTTTTTGTTGGTTGGTTTGTTTGTTGTATGTATAGACGATATAAGCGTAAATATCGACAAAGACCAGACGTGTGCAATTGCTTTAGTTACTTCCAGTCTGCCTTTTTTGAAATAAAACCATGTTTGTTGTGGAAAATTGAGTACACTTCTCATATTTGATATGTAGATAAATATGAATTTATAACAGGTTCATCTGAGCATGGAAAGAAGACATGTTTGTCAGGAGAGCCCTTGATGATGTGATTCAAAGAAGAGTATCTATCTGCACTCAGCGAGGGGCAACATAGAACCATTCAACAGAACACAATGGATGTGTTGTGACAATTAAAGGATATGAAAAGTTTTTTTGAAATCCAAAGGCATGCTTTCCTCTTGATGTTTATACATCCATGGAAACAGTTAGCCCACATGTTTCTATTATTCTGTATTTTTTTGCTGAAAGAAAAACATGCTGCAAAGAAAATGCACTTAGTTTATTGTCACTTTATTGTATCTGCATATACTTGCAAGCCGATTTCTGCTGAAAGCTCAGAGCATATATAAGCTCAAACCTCTGTGTTTTTTGTACTTCGCAGATGTCTGTGAGATTCTGGAATAGCAACAGCCTCAAGGCGTTCACGGCTGCGTCTTAACTGTCTGGAGAGCTACCTGCCAGCTTGGTTTTAAATCCTTGCAAGGTGAGAGTGTACACTAACAAGTGTGTTTATTCCTCTCAGCTGTTTGTCTGCCTGGATGAAACACAAAGCTAACAGTAGCTTCACCTGTTCGCCACAAATGGTAATTTCCATTCATACGCACTGGAACGTATTGCATTCCACCTGATCCCTTTAACTATGGCTTTTTACCGTCTTTGTCTCGTTCCTCTTGTTTCTTTGTTTCTGCCTGTGTTTGCATTAGCTTTGTCTCATCAGCTCTGGGATTGGAGAAGTTATAGAGTTTGCTTCATTCTCTGCCTCTAAAAAGGAAAACATTTGTAGCGCTGGGTTGGAGAAAGCAATTGTGAGCCGGGTGCAAAACAGAGGGACTGGTGTGAAATGGAGGGTGTAAGCCATGGGAATGGGAATGTGTTTTCACATTAACTCAGTTCTGGGAATGAGGTCCGTTACAGGTAGGGGGGTATGAATTCATGCTGAGGTAAGAATAAGGGTGATAGAATGGTTATATTATAAAGCCCTAAAATACTTCCACATCATGTTATGATGAACTTATGCACTTATCGCCATATGTTGGCATGGAAATTGACAAAATATCTACATCTATATTCAGATTCTGTTGACAGGTATTTAGAATATATATTTGTAAGGATAATAATATCCTAGAGTATTCGGTAAGGGTTTCATTTCTATAATAAGCCAGACAGAATAAGAGTGAAGCCAGCACTTCATTATTTTAACCGAGCATGACTTATTACTGAGAATGGAATCCTCCCTATCCATCGCTTCCGCCATCTTAGCCATTCACTCACGATACATTAAACCCAAACCAGTGTGATTTATTAGAATGCTGTAATTTTGATAATTACTGCACCCCCTCCCCTGTACCTTGGCAGGGTGGGTTTGGCGTGGGCAGTGTGGTGAGAGCGCTGATACACAAAGACCCGCTTGCCTCATTAACGAATATGAGCTACTGCATTAATCAGCACTTGGTGTGTAGCACAGTCCTGCGATTACGTCCGTTATGAGGCTGCGCACTGCTTATTAACCATGCAGAGAAGATACAGCAATTGTGTAGGAGGGGTATGGTGAAGTGGAGATGTGACCATGAAGTTGGCCATTTGTGTAGTAATGAGAATGCAATGCAAAAGCTGTTCTGTCAGCTGTTTCTCATTTAAGCAGACTGTACCTGCCAATGTCCATAGCTGTACAACTCATACCTGTATGCCTCTCTCGCCTTGTCCTGGCCTTGCAAGCTTGTCAAATTGGTTGAGAGAGAATTAATGATGAATAAATGTTTTCTTTGAACAGTAACAATAAACACAATGTGTTCGTAAAATGGTTAATGAAACCCGGTAGGGTTTCTCGCCTTACGTAAACGGGGAGCAGAGGTAAGCAGGATTGGTATGAAAAGTGCCCACTGACAAACAATACAAGGTTTTTTTTATCTAGAATCACTCACATCTACAGACACATGAAACTGATTGACTAGAGACAGTTTGGATCGACTGCAATCAGGGGATGTCACTTCAGGTACAATTCCACCATTGTGAATTTATATTTGAATCTTTTGTTCACCAAGCTTTTATTGCAATTGAGTTTAATTGTGTAAATGCTTCACCGTTCTTCCAAAATGATTTCCCTCGATTATTATCTTAAACTGTGAAGACGCATTAGAGCTGGTCTCAGTGAAACTCTAACGCGGAAGCCTCACAGGCAAAACAATCTCCGTTTTGTAAGGAAATGGGCCCTTAAGAACTTCACAAAATGACTTATGGCCATTCAAATACAACATTAAGCATTGAAAAGATGATGTTCTTTTTCTCATTTGAGCTCTTATGCATTCTTAAGTCTTACTCTTATATGCCAGGGCCATTTTTAGTGCAGATTTGGAGGAAATGATGATAATCTTGGCATGACAGAAATAAAGCTTGTGACAGACACATTGTTCACAGTGAGTGCCCATACAGCGTCAACTCCTCTGGTACTTTGCGAAAGTGGGACAAGTTGTCACCAGGGCATCACATTCATCCAATGAACCAGTGTTCTGCTACAGCTGTCAGCCTGTGGCGTGAGCGTGCCATGTTAGTCATCAGGGAAAGCATATTGACAGACATATAAAAGTCGGAGGATGTGACCATTCTGTTCTGCTCTGGAGCTGGTGTAAGCACCCATTTTGGCCATGGGGGGGCTGCAAAGATATATGAACTGCAAGGCCAGTTTTTTAGTTGCCCACAGTCCCCTGCAATTGATACAAGAGTGAGGTATGTGTGGTCTGTACTCATAAGCTGATTTTAATAAATGATCTACTGTACTGTATGTGCAACCCAAGTTACACATACTGACTGCTACCTACAGTGAGGTGAGTGACTGAAGAGCTGAAGTTAAACCAACCATTAGGTGAGGCACTCCACAGCATGGTGGTAAGCATTATTTCACTGTACAGTAAGATTGGGCACAGAGTGCGAAATATACCATGACATTTGGGGTCTCTACTTTTTTCACAGACCTAATAGCTGTCAACCAGTCTGTATCACATCCGCCCGTGATTGGGTCTTGTAGCCTGAATTAATTAATGCGTCTTGCTGACAAAATGACTTTTTTTTGTAGAAAGGTTGGGACACATGAAAAGGGGCTGAGACACAGGACTGTCTGGGGATGACAAGTGCAGCCACATGGTGGTGTTTGTTTAATTTGGAATATGTTTTTATTTTAATATTTACCACTGTAGCAGCATTTTAAACAAATAGGAGAATAGTTCAATTAGAATTATTTAGAGACCCCCCCCAAAGTTTGACTTTGTTGCATTTAGGGGGACTCATGCCTCATTCAGGGGATCTGAGACGTGCCGGGCCCCCGTACTTCGCACTCTGGTTGGGCAGTATCTATATTTCCATACGTTCATACCATACCTGTGCCATTCCAGGATTGACATTACCTGCAGTGCACACAAGGGGACCAAATTTTTTAAGCGGCAAAACTTCAGTTACTAGAATGCTAACAAAATGCTCACAAGTACTATGGAATTCCCATAGTGGATGCTAGGTAAATGCTAATGAGCACGTGTGAACATGTGGACAGACAACCCAGCTCATAAAGTTAAGTATTTAAAAACACAGTTTGCAGCACATACAAAACAGATATTAGACAACGGTGATCTTAATCCAGGAGTGGATTGTCTCTGGCGTTACCAAGAAGCATTGTAAATAAGAATGTGTTCTTAACTGACTTGCCCAGTTAAATAAAGGTTAAACAGAAAAAAAACCTTGTAAGCTAACTTTGCTAACGTTAACAAGTTTTTAAAAACCCAGCTGGAGAGAATTTCATAGGTAAACTTAATAGTTATATGGAATATAGCTGGCAAACATGAGTAGTTTCATACAATTGTAACTTGATCACCAAACTTAAGTTGCAGGAGTAATTCTCCTCGCGAAGCTCCCGCTTTGCTCATTGTGCTTCTTTGTAAACAAACACACGTGACTGGCTCAAACAGCTGTTTTGGGAAACTAGTTCCGGTAAGCTTCAGAATGATAAATAATCTAACAGGTGAAATGATGAACGCAATCTGCTTTATCTTTTGCCTAGAGCACAAGTTGACTGCAGGTGGTTATTTAAAAAAACAATAGTGTTGACGTTATTGGGAAATCATACCGAGGGTATATTGAAACACCCCGGGATACATATACGGTATACCACTCAACCGTACTGTAGAGCATATCTTACTAGAACATATTTGAGCAATTATTCACCAATCCCACCAAAAATAAAAACCTTCATTCAAATGCTAATTTACAGTTACATCACAACAACTAGTCCTTGTTATCAGCACTGCCCACAAGGGTTGAATGAGGTTCTGTGTAGGTGTTGTCTGTGAGAATCTTAATAGAGAGTTTTATATATATATATATATATATATATATATATATATATACATAAATAAATAAATGCTATTCCACATAAATATAGCCTTTTAATGAGAAATTGATTATTATATGAAACATTCATTTGAAATAAGCTGATATAATGATTTCAACATAACAGCAAAAATTACATAGGCAAGGTATTAGGAGTTGTATATTCAATCAAATGTATCCATGGGTATTTGCGACATTGCAGGGATGTTATGCTGATAAAGCAAATGTGTGCTTGTTTCATTAATGCCGTGGTCAAAACGAACTCATATTTCATATTGTACACGCTACTGTTCAAAAGTTTTGGGTCACTTTAAGAAAAAGCCCTTTAAAAAAAAAGATAAACACATTTGTGTCCATTAAAATAACGTAAAATTGATAAGAAATACAGTATATACATTGTTAATGTTGTAAATGACTATTGTAGCTGGAAAGAGCTGATTTTTAATGGAATATCTACATAGGCGTACAGAGGCCTATTATCAGCAACCATCACTCCTGTGTTCCAATGGCACGTTGTGTTAGCTAATACAAGTTTATAATTTTAAAAGACTAATTGATCATTATAAAACCCTTTTGCAATTATGTTAGCACAGCTGAAAACTGTTGTTCTGATTAAAGAAGCAATAAAACTGTCCTTCTTCAGATTAGTTGAGTATCTGGAGCATCAGGATTTGCCGGTTTGATTACTGGCTCAAAATGGCCAGAAACAAATAAGTTTCTTCTGAAACTCATCAGTCTATTCTTGTTCTGAGAAATTAAGGCTATTCCATGCGAGAAACTGCCAAGAAACTGAAGTTCTCGTACAACGCTGTGTACTACTCCCTTTACAGAACAGCGCAAACCATGCTGTAACCAGTGTAGAAAGAGGACAAGTACTTTAGAGTGTCTAGTTTGAGAAACAGATGCCTCATAAGTCCTCAACTGGCAGCTTCATTAACTAGTACCTGCAACAGTGAAAAGGCGACTCCGAGATGCTGGCCTTCTAGGCAGAGTTCCTCCATCTTAATCTTTTCTTTTCATTGGCCAGTCTGAGATATGGCTTTTTCTTTGCAACTCTGCCTAGAAGATATTCCATTGAAAATCAGTCGTTTCCAACAACAATTGTCATTTACAACATTAACAATGTCTACACTGTATTTCTGATCCATTTGATGTTATTTTAATGGACAAAAAAAAGGTTTTCTTTCAAAAACAAGGACATTTCTAAGTGACCCCAAACTTTTGAACGGTAGTGTACTTTGATTAAAAGCGTCAGAAATTGCCACCCCTCTCGGATATTCATAATGAAGTAATTCACTTAAGAATGGAGTGTATTTGAAATTTGTGCAATAGCACACCAACGGTATTGTGGGTATTCTCGTTAATAATGGCCTCTTTTGTTCTCTTAGAATTACTATGATTTAAGTAGTCTTTGATGTTATAACTATACCAACACTAAGTTGCTATTTACAGGTATAATGTACATAGGAGAGATAGTGCCAGGAAATTGAGACTTAAATCTCTTGATGATGGGTCATTTAACCACATGCACAAACCAGCAGGGCTTTAGCTAGAAAACATGTATCTCAGGCTGAGAAATGAGGGACATATCTGCATTGATGTGGTCTGATTTGCTGAATTCTTTTGAATGTCTTTATCTTGTGTGGTAATGTGTTTTTACTGTATACAGTAACTAAACTAAGAGCAATTTCCCTCCTCTAAATATGTTAAAGGGATAGGTAACAGGCACTTAATAATACTACTACTACTAATAATAATAACAATAATAACGTAGGTAGTGTTCCTTGACAGTTCTGAGATATTATGATGTTTGATACTATGTTTTATTTATGTAGCTATATATAGCTATAAACGAACGTCATGTCAGTGCTTTCAATAAAGTATGACTAGAAAGATTAAACAACCTTGTGTCAGAGGGTTCAATCTGATTTGCATGGTCATTCAAAGTTAAGATCCAACGTGGCATAAAAAAAAGTACATAAAATAGAAAGTAGATTTACAGATTAAAATGAACAGAAGTATTTGAAGCTTTTATATAACTGTTTCCCATGTGGGTTCACTCTAGTTAGTAGAAATAGAAAGCCAATGGCTTTACAATGTCATCCCATAATCCCAGAGAATACACTCTCTCTGTCCACTGTGTTATCCTCCAATTGAAATGAATTTGGGGGAAACAACAACGACAACATAAAATACATGAATGGGACATTTTTCATGTTTTAGAAAAATGGATCACGGGGCTATCCATGTCTTATGTGTACCTCAGGGAAATGTATGGCTTTCATGGTGTCTGTTGCAGATGTACGCGAATGATCGATGCTCAAATTTGCTCTTGGTGCCGAAAAGCTTGACACATCAGCAGTCACAAGGTGTACGTTTTGCAAAGCTGTACGAAATAGCATTGATTGTTCATCTTCAGACCACGATATTGCACTCAGGCACCAGAAGAAACCTCCTCATGAGAAATGCCTGTAGAATTTCAAGCACGGGAGGTAGCGCCCAAAGATAAGTTTCAGCTTAGACTGGATTCACTCACTCTCAAATGACACATTCAATTAACGAACAGCAATAAGCATCAAGCTAAATAAAGGTATACACATATATAAACAGCTGGTTTCTGTTATTTGACATGAAATGACTATCCGCTGCCCCGGTCGTGTGCCTATGCTTTAAGTACAGCAACAAAGTGCCTTAAACCTTACTTCACAAAGAGAGGGATGCAGACTTATCATGAGTATTTAATGTTATAAAGAGACTATATAGCTAATGCTTAGAGTATTTGCTTGCTGGGCTATTTACCCATAAAATGTATGAATGCCTTCATACTGTATTAAACTGTCATTTTACATGTTTGCAATATTTTGCTTGTTGATAAAGCATATTAACTGAAATAAAAGGATGATATCTGGTCTGCCCTTATGCAACTTCATTATATCTTTAAAAATGTTTTACTCAGTAAATAATGGCAGTTTCAGATATGACCTTTGTTCCCTCAGACTAAAATAAAGGCCTCTTTGTCACCAGGAGATGGATTTAATTGTTTTTCTTATTTTTTCTCTTTATGCTCTTTCAGGAAATGACAGACATGCTGGGACAAAATATGGTACAGTCTTTTAAAGTGTTTTTCATTAATCTTCTTCTTTATCCAACTAAAAGGCTTCATCACTGCCTTTTTGAGTTTCATTTTAACAATTACAATTACAAAGTTTTAATAATACATCAAAAGGCAGAACAAAAAGGTCCAAAAAGGAAAAAAATAAAAAGGAATATCCCCAAACAGTTATATTTGTAGTGTCTGTTTGCTCTTTTTTGTTTGATTGTTTACTGTATCTCAGCAGAGTTTGGTAGTTAGGTGATCTGATTGTTTCAGTATCTCTGTGTTGTACATGTCCAAGGCGTGGTTGACCCGGATCATCTCGCTGTTGTTCAGCTTGAGCCTGTGTTTCAGCATACAGGAAAACAGGTCCAGCTGGGGTTTCCCGGGTGCCACTGGAGGGGCCAGGCGATTAATCCGCTCCCTAATGTCCAGCAACAAGAGCATGACGGAGGAGGAGGAGTAAAACTGGGTCCCCTGGGTGTACGACTGGTTCACCTGCTGCACGGCGCTGCGGAGCAGGTCAGCGTTGAAGCGCAGGCTGTAACCAAACACCTGGATGTCGGAGATCTTGATGTAGATCTGGCGCTTGTTGGGGTCTGACAGGTCCACGGGACCCTGGCCCGTGTCATTTCGTAACCCAGTGGGCACCTTGGCGCGGCTTCGTAGGTAGATGTGCACCGTCTCAAAGAAGGTCTTCCACCGGTTGCCCAGCAGCAGAGTCCAATTGAAGCACTGGGAGTTCCCCAGCCTCGTCTTCTCCCAGCGCGGGTAGCCGTGCTCGCCGAAGGGCATGCTCCAACCCTCTGAGTGGCTGCCGCTGAACGGGTTCACGTAAACAAAGAACATGGGGTCGATGCTGCTGTTGCGCATCTGGCAGATCTTCATGGAGAGCCCAATGATCATGTGGAGGTAGTCCATCCGGTTCTTGTTGCTCTTTAGTGTCAGGGACATGCGCTTGCGCCACCGTGGGTCAAAGAAGGTCTCCAAGCGGATCTCGTTGCTTATGAAGGTGGTGTGGATGTAGAGGCGCGCGTCCATCTTCTGGAGCAAGTACTTGAGCTCCAGGTCTTGGAAATCCAGGTCGGTCTCGAAGCTGATGAACTGCTCGCTGCGTTCTGAGTCCACGTTCTGGGGCTCACAGCGGCCTCGGTACAGCTTGTACCCCTTGTTGCAGGAGCCGCACTGAGAGATGTTGGCCAGGCTGCACATGGCACAGCTGTTGTTGCCCCCAATGATACATGGGATGGGTCGCTGGCATAGGGTGATACCCGTGTGGCACACGCACATCCTCTGGCTCTCCAGGAAGGTCCCCCAGAAACTGTTCTCATTGCAGTAGAGGAAGGACTGGACCCTGTTCAGCCACTGCATCACAGACCTGGAGAATGGAAAGAAAGAAAGAAATAAAGAAAGAAAGTGTCAGAGCCAGAGTGATCGAGGGGGGAATAGAACAAATTGGGGAGCGGAGACACAGGGATAAAATGCACCATTAATAAGGACCGTTTAGCAAGCACAAATTCAGTGTTAAACTGAGGATTAACCTCCACTGCCACTGCCACAGCCTGCTACTGTTTGTTACGGTCTAGTCTGTGGAGGGGATAATGTATTCCTCAAAGGCATAATTCTTTTATTTCCCTCGTGGGATGGCAGCATCATTTCCTATGCAAATTGTGTCTCTTATTCCCCCTCAGGCATCCCTTTCTGTCATCTTGGTAGTACTGAAACTTTCTACTGTGAGATGGGGGTGTTTTTCTAGGAGAGACTGGAGAGGATGAGCTCAAGGTTAGCCTGACATGCTAATGAACTAGCATGGTAACAGTGATGGGTGACCTAGTGCTTGACAGGCCAGAGAGCCCCAAGCCATCCCAAAATGAGCCATGGGTAGGGCCAGGGAAGGGGACTGAGGAGACACTCTACAAACCCAAATTACTTTTGCTCCTGTGGGATATGAAATAAACAGCAAAAAAACATCCTCTCACTGTCAAACTTAACATGTGTAAATATTTGTATGAACATAACAAGATTCAACAACTGAGACATAAACCGAACAAGTTCCACAGACGTGATTAACAGAAATTGAATAATGTGTCCCTGAACAAAGGGGCAGTCAAAATCAAAAGTAACAGTCAGTATCTGGTGTGGCCACCAGCTGCATTAAGTACTGCAGTGCATCTCCTCCTCATGGACTGGACCAGATTTGCCAGTTATTGCTGTGAGATGTTACCCCACCCCTTCCTCCAAGGCACCTGCAAGTTCCTGGACATTTCTGGGGGGGAATGCACCTAGCCCTCACCCTCCAATCCAAGAGGTCCCAGGCGTACTCAATGGGATTGAGATCCTGGCTCTTTGCTGGCCATGGCAGAACACTAACATTCCTGTCTTGCAGGAAATCATGCACAGAACAAGCAGTATGGCTGGTGGCATTGTCATGCTGGAGGGCCATGTCAGGATGAGCCTGCAGGAAGGGTACCACATGAGGGAGAAGGATGTCTTCCCTGTAACGCACAGCGTTGAGATTGCCTGCAATGACAACAAGCTCAGTCCGATGATGCTGTGACACGCCGCCCCAGACCATGACGGACCCTCCACCTCCAAATCGATTCAGAGTACAGGCCTCGGTGTAACACTCATTCCTTCGACGATAAACGCGAATCCGACCATCACCCTGGTGAGACAAAACCGCGGTCCAGCGACGGTTGTCGGTGATGTCTGGTGAGTACCTGCCTATCGAAAGGCCTACAAGCCCTCAGTCCAGCCTCTCTAAGCCTATTGCGGACAGTCTGCTTACTGATGGAAGAATTGTGCGTTCCGGGTGTGATGTTTGGATGTACCGATCCTGTGCAGATGTTGTTACACGTGGTCTACCACTGCGAGGACGATCAGCTGTCCATCCTGTCTCCCTGTAGCGCTGTCTTAAGCGTCTCACAGTACAGACATTGCAATTTATTGCCCTGGCCAAATCTACAGTCCTCATGCCTCCTTGCAGCATGCCTAAGGCACGTTCACGCAGATGAGCAGGGACCCTGGGCATCTTTCTTTAGGTGTTTTTCAGAGTCAGTAGAAAAGCCCCTTTAGTGTCCTAAGTTTTAACTGTGACCCTTAATTGCGTACAGTCTGTAAGCTGTTAGTGTCTTAAGGACCGTTCCACAGGTGCATGTTCACTGATTGTTTATGGTTCATTGAACAATCATGGGAAACAATGTTTAAACCCTTTACACTGAAGATTTGTGAAGTTATTTGGATTTTTACTAATTATCTTTGAAAGACAGGGTCCTGAAAAAGGGACGTTTCCTTTTTTTGCTGAGTTTAGGTTGAAGGATATGTAACTGGTACTTTGAGGATTATTAAAAAATATATATAATTAGACAGCTTCCCAAAAGTGATTTGATCAAGTTTTACTTTTGAGTTAATACTGATTTTGAACAAATTGAGTTGTGAGAAATATATTTTAATCCATTTAACATTTCGTCTTTACTTAGCAATTCTTACATAAACCTGACTCCATAATTTTTTGAAGACGGGTTAAACTGACACAAAGCGATGTACTGTCAAGGCAATCTTGGATATGTCCTTGGATCAGTCCTACCCTGATAAAAGTTCCTTTATCTCCTGAACTGAAGAGAGGAGTATCAAAAGATAAGAGTAACATTGTGAAATAACAAAGCCACGGCTGAATGCATGTCCCAGAACACTGACTCCAAGATGCACTTTGAGAAAGTAAAGCTTTTGTTCACGACCACATATTCACCCCACTATTATCTCTGCAGGACATAAAGACAAAGCCAATGACAATTCTGTTGGAATGAAAAATAGGTTCCAGTGCTCATGTGAGAAGAACCTTGAATATAATATTTCACAGGACAAGAAAAATGGAGGAGATTGATGAAAGGGGAACAATTTACTTGACACCCAGCGTCATAACAGCTGACATAACTTGTCGTAACCTGTTACAATATGGTCATAACACTGTCATGACATATATTTAGACCTGTTCTGACATATATTGTGTTATTTTATGGCTGGTTATGACACCTACATAAGAGTGTCAAAACCCATAAAACCTACCACACAAGGCATAACATTCCATTACACCATAGCCTATGTGTCAACAGTATGTTTATGTTATATAATGTTTTTGGAAATTGACCATGTTAAACGATTAATTGCGCACACATTGATGTCAGACATGCACCTACCCTAATGTTCTGTTGCTGAGGACTGGGATGAATGCAGGAGCAGATTTCAGGAGCAGGACAAGAAACCCTCTTTTTGACTGGTGACTGATATAAGGGCATGTACGTGACAGGCCTATCTGGCTTGTATGATGATGATGGTCATATTGCTTCATGACAGTGTCGTCATGAAGCAGTGTATTTTCTACAAGTTATTTAAAATATGATGAAAAAAAAAAAACCATGACTGTAAAATCATTCATTATAACATCAACAAAGGATTTAGAAAACAAACTTTCAAACGAAAGGAAACTTCTTGGCAGGGCAAAATATTATTTCAATAAATGTGGGTTTTCGAACACTTATGTAGGTGTAATAACCAGCAATAAAATAATGCAATATATGTCACAACACGTGTAAAGCACCATGACTAAACAACGAAAGTTGAATGAAAAAAATGTATAAACAGGTTTTTAATGCAGTCGGTTTGTCTCCAAAAGTTCAAAGAACACAAAAGAGTCCTCTGTCATTGACACAACACACAAGGTATGAGATCTTTAAAATAGTCCTCCGTTTTTTTGTGCACTCAGGTACTTATTGGACTTGTGAGAAATGTTTGCTGCAAATGACAACACAAAATACATTTGAAAAGTTTTGCAGAGGTTTACGCCACAAAGATTAAACCATTCCTATTCGTTTTATTATCTTTTCATTTACGTACGAGAGGCAGGCATAATCATATTATTCCATATATATTCCCCCTTGAATTTATCTGCAATAACTACAGTTTTATGTGATCTGAAACACCGGAATAAAATATGTTCTATCATATAACTGCTTCCCTCAATATGCAGTTTGAGAGCATCATGCTGGTAGTTTTATTTTTCCTTATTTTTTCCCCTCCAAAACAAGTGTCTGGGTTGAGTTTGCCACAGGGAATGAGATCGAAACGAGTGGGAATGAATGCTGTTTGTTTTCACGAATCACAGCACAATCTCTGTGTTTGTAATAGGGCATCAGACAGTTCTGGTGCTCAGCGCAGATGACATACATTATCACAAGACCCCTTCTGTTTGGGGGAACGAGGGGAAAAGAAACAGAGAGAGATAGAATGAGAGAAATACAGAGATATTTGTTGATACCGATGACTGAATGTGATAATGCACTAATAGAAACACTATGTTAGATGACAAAAATAGCCTGTGATTTCATTATTGACAGACGTTCTTATGAAAGGGAGTTATGTACCAGACATATCTTGACAACCATAACCCTGTCAACGTCTATAGCAATTACTGCTAAATAATATATAGAGTACAGTCAAATCTGTTAACATGCTAAAGTCTGCCCATGAATAATTACTTTGATACATAAACATGGATGCCGATTACTTGGCTGGGAGTTATGCTATTTTATATCCGTCACCATTAATCACTCTCTGTTTGAGAAGAGCTTCTAGCTATAATCCCCTGGCACGTCTGCTATAGCTCTGCACAGGCACATTCCATATGTTTCCCTGCATAGAGAGCTCACATCTGTGATAGGTGAGTGGGTGTAAGACAAGGTGAGGCAGGTGGAGCTAAGCCTACCTTGCAACACATCGGATGATTTTCTAATGCAAGTTTGTTCAACTCCCAGTTTATCAGCTACAGGCTGATGACAGATGAGGGCAATTAGAGCTAGCCAACAGTGAGGGACAGAGGCCTTTCATATGTAGAGACGGCCACCACACATTGATTACTCATTTAATTACAGTTGTTTTTTTTGTCTGAATACCACATGTATCTTAGAGGTATGCCGCACGCATGCATTCATGAAATGGCAACCAGGCTTGAATAATAATAATAATAATAATAATAATAATACGCACCATACTTTCCTTTCCTTTATTTACCTCAAGCTAAATCCAATGAAAATATGACTTATGCACACAGCTCATGGTTGTATACAGTGGTGGGAAAAGTACTCAATTGTCATACTTGAGTAAAAGTAGAGATAGATTAATAAAAAATGACTCAAGTAAAAGTGAAATTCACCTGGTAAAATAGCACTTGAGCAAAAGTCTAAAAGTATTTGGTTTTAAATTTATGTAAGTATCAAAAGTAAAAGTTTAAATTGACAGATAGCCAGGGGCACACTCCAACACGCAGACATAATTTACAAACAAAGCATTTGTGTTTAGTGAGTCCTCCAGATCAGAGGCAGTAGGGGTGACCAGGGATATTCTCTTGATAAGTATATGAATTGGACCATTTTTCCTGTCCTGCTAAGCATTCAAAATGTAATGAGTACCTTTGGGTGTCAGGATAAATGTACGGAGTAAAAAGTGCATTATTTTCTTTTCTTTCCGTGCTTCTACACCTGCATTGCTTGCTGTTTGGGGTTTTAGGCTGGGTTTCTGTACAGCACTTTGAGATATCAGCTGATGTACAAAGGGCTATATAAATACACTTGATTTGATTTGACTTTAGGAATGTAGTGAAGTAAAAGATGTAAAAAAATGTAAATAGTAAGGTAAAGTACAGATACGCCAAAAAACGACTTAAGTAAAAACACTTTAAAGTACGACTTAAGTACTTTACCCCACTGGTTGTATAGTCATCTGGTTATGCATTAAGGCATGACTCTTTCTTGTCCACATGACCAGGAAAAACATAGAACCCAGAGTTTTTCCCAGTAAAAACACAGCCATAAAAATCTGCTGGTCCTAGTTATGCAGTACATCCAGTAGCACAGCATGCTTAAAAGAAACCAACGCTGAGGCTCTACTCTACTCTAACTACTTGGAATATTCCACTCATTACACCTGTGAAAACACCATAAATGTTTAAAAGGGTACAGTCCAGCCATGCCTGTAGATTGCCTGTGGATTGTGTAACAGTGATTATCGCTATAAAAGCAAATGTGTAATTAGACTACGGGGAGCAGCCTGAGATCAAGCCACCACCATCAAAGTCCACCCTGGGTTTCCCCCTGCAGGTCTTAAGCTAAGTAGCCTTCCACAGTAGGGTCAAAATGTGGAGGAACCCCCTCCAGCCCTGGAGAGACTTGGTTCGTATTGTTCCTGCAGTTGTCAAGGCTCTCCACTGCCAGAATCCAATTGGGACCGAAGGAGGCTTGCTTTCTATAATTATAGGCGTGTGTCCCGTCGGTGGGAAGTATATCAGTAGTAAGGATTTCTGGGCTGTCACAGACAGTCTTCTCTCTCTCCAACTCGGCCCTTCAGGGCAAAGGCCATGCCACCAGAGAGGCTAGGGCCTCAGCTCAACTCTGAGCAGCAGGACAACAAGGTCTACTGCTACTAGTACTACTGTACTATATGTAATGGTGGTCGTGTGGATATGTGTGCTTTTTAAATAGAGTAACATTTCACTATATTGCACGTAGATATACATGAAATTCGGAAGGAGATATCACTTTAACCCATCCTAACAGCTGTGGGATTACATAGCAAACCCACCTGATAATGTATCCTTACATATAAACACTAATTGTTAAACCTGTGCCTTGAACTGAGCCCCACAGCAAGGGACTCCACATTCGTCATATCAGCCCTGTTTACTGTATGTCTCCAGAGGAAACATTACAAACACTAGTATGTCAGTATGTTTAGTTTACGCTGCATTGGTGGTATCAAAGAGTAACACTGATGTGGGTACTGGTCTGAAAGGAGGATGCCTATTGGCACAGTGCATCTCTCACTGACATGGATGCATGAGCACACACACACACACGCACACGCACACACAATCAATCACTCACACATAAACACACACACATATATAGAAACAAACACAGTTTCTCTTCACAGTGCCGTCAGGCGTCCTTGATGTGTGCTCTGCCGAGCACGGATTGTGCACTGCACCGCTTTGATAACACTTCTGAACAAACCCTTTGCCAAAGCTTGCATCCTAGCGTGGGTGTGTTCCTTCTACCTTAGTGACAGTTGACAGCTGTGCGTTCCTTAACCACATAACTGAATATTTTGAGGATTTTCCCTGTTTATATTTGTATATTGACATTCCACGCAGATGTAACATCATTTTTTTCATCTGGTATTTAGTGTGTTATTTTTCTCCATGTTGTCTGGTATATTATGGGGTGGAATGACTCCATTTTAGAATGCATTTCAGACTGGATTAGCATTAACACCGTGCTATTTGTGCAGCAAAGCGTGCTATCTGCAGTCACAGTAGGTGATGGCACATTGTGCACTGACCCGGCCAGAGAGCTCCAGCGGTTAGATTCTTTTTCATCCTGCATTGTGAAATACTAGGTAAGACTAGGGTTCATTGGGCGTTTCCATGATTTCATGGACAGAACTATAAGAGCCAGAAAATTCAAAGTAAAAATGCATTATGTACTATATCATAATGTTTTCGAAATACAGTACTTCAACAGGCATTACTGAGACGAAATACAGAAAATCCCCTACCTAACAGAGTTCTCTCACAGATTAATTTTGTCACCTTGGTTGCAGTTTATCCACCTTTCTAAGTTACCTTCCATGATACCATGGTCCACAGCGTTGGCACCAACATTCTGCATCATCAAAACAACACATTACAACACAATGCAGCAGGGTTACATAATGCATTTTACTGCTTCTTAGACCCACCTCTCCCTAGGCATCTGGTGGTTGGGGTTGTGGTGGCAGCGGATGCTGAGGCCAAAGAGCTTGCGGGCGGTGCGCTGGATCTTGAGCCTCTGGGTCTCCAGGGAGCTCTGGAGCAGGCGGTAGCGGGCCTGCAGGTCCCAGTCACTGCCCCACAGAAGGTGGACACTGCTGACCGGCAGGAAGTGGGTGGAGGGCAGCCTCTTCAGGAATGACTTAAACTCATCTGGAGGAGGGAGAGGAAAGGAGGGTGATTAAGAGATCTTGCAGGACACAGACAAGGACTGTCTGTTGTCAGAGCAACCTTGGATCAGCCTCCTTCCTGTGCTTTCTGTTCTCAGGTGTTGTTTTCCTGAACAAAGCTTGAGTGCATCATGATGCATTACCTGCCTTGAATCGAGAAAACAAAACACCATTGGCATTTATGATAATAGCACATCTGATCAAACAAAATACTCCCGTTAAAGGTAGACTGGTTGAATCAACATTGTTTCACATCATTCCAAGCCAACAAGTATATGTGATGACGTTGAATCAACGTTGAATTTCGTCTCTTTTTCACCCAACTTTTATCCTAAATCCAATGACATGGTGACATTTTTTGTTGATTTCACGTTGAATTGACGTTAATTGACAACTCAACCAAGTCAAAACTAAACACTGAACTGATGTCTGTGCCCAGTGGGTCGCGCTTCAACACTCTTAGTTGTTGCATAAATGTACTTTCTGCATTTGAGTCAAATCGCGGAGTCTACCTTTAAATAGGAATACACCGTTTTATTATTTAAAAAATGGCTATCCGATACTGTATGCACTTCATCTTCGAAATCTCTTCAGCAGCCAATGACCTTGAGCGACTCAAACTCAGTTTGTGTCCTCTATAATATATAAATATATATGTATGGCTGTCAGGGTTTATTTGTCTCCTTTTATTACTTGTTAATAATATATAAGTATGAGCCCCGTTAGGTGGATACTGAGCGACTCCCTTTGGGAGTATCCCGAACCATCCTCTGTACATTACTATTCTGACTTGATCAGTAGGGGATGAGGCAGGGGATGTGACTGAGTATGTGTGTGAATATTTGTGTGGCCAGACATAACCGCCCGCTATATGGGTCATTCGCTAGGCATGTGGAATATGGTGGCTTGTTGATGGGGTTTCACCAACTGAAACGATGCAGATTGCGTTTTAATTGTAACGGTTTTATAATGACGCCATCCATTTTGACGAATTGGTTGCTGCTCGAGACACATGTTCAACACACAAAGGCTCGCGCATGTACACACACACAAATGAACACACACGTGTACACACACTAACACACACACACACCAAATAGTCACAAATCAATACCATTACCCTTAACACACACTAACACACACACACACAAACACATCTTACAAGGTTGCATGTTCTATTTTGCAAACTGTTTAATACAGTGGGTTCATCTCACATTAATGCTGCATCGAAAATCTACAGAAGTTATTGTTTCACCCTTGGGTTCATGCATGGCCCTGTACTGATTGCATGGTGGGTGGCTTCCCTATGTGACTGAGTGACAATGGCTCCTCACACACATTTAGCCTGTGGCATGCTTAGTGAAACCTGGCTGAGGGGGGTAGAGAGAATTGACTGTTACAATTAACTGCTAGTGTCTTCTTCTAAAACAGAAGGCGTTAAAATGGCTGCTGAATTATTCATACCACACTTTATTGCAGATTGGCTCCAAGACCATGCACGCTTTATGTGGTGTATTCTATGGAAGGTGACTAACGTAAAATGACGACACCTGAATAAAAAACAGCTGAATTTAGAGCTGACTGTCAGTGGATATACCATTATATCACTGTTTGCTGTGGATATTGGATGCTGTAAAGACCTGCATCTGGTGTTCTGTTTGAGGACAGATCAGTGGAAGTAGCCCTGGCTTCAGAACGGTCATTAGTGCCTAGCTGAGGTCCATATGCAAATGGTCCTGTAGTCATAATTGGCCTCTACGCAAACCAAAGAGGGAAGACAAGAGAGGAGCTAAGTCATGGGATATCCTTATAATTCCGTATCCTTTTTCTTGCTATATTCGTTATTTTAACCTGAATCTAAGGCAAATATCTTATTTATTCCTTACTTTAGAAATATAGTTGATGGAAGGGGCTAAAATAACAATAAATTGCTGTTAAATAACAAATTACTGAATACAATACTCAACAGTAACATCACTTACCACAACCATAGTGTTTGGGGACGAAGACACATGGCTGAACAAAACTATAGTAGACTGTACAGTAATCTAACAAGACTTACAGTAAACTAGAATTTGCAATCGTATCCTTCCCTGCTTACCTGAGTTCTCAAAGTCCTTGTAAGAGGTGGCCCAGGACTCCGCCTGCCCAAGCAGGGTGTTCTCCATGATCTGGATGTCGGTGATAGGACAGTTGCATTGTGGGTACTCGTCAGCACACATGCAGATACACTGGCTGTTCCGGCAGATGTACTCCCCCTCCCCATTACACATGATGTAGCTCAGAGCCGACTGAACAAACTTCTCCTGGAGGTACTCTGGAAAGATGACCTGGAGACCTGGAACACAAAGGGAAATAATTTCTATGACATTGTTTTGAAAGGGGAGGTTGGTATCTTCAAAACACATCTTCACTGACACGTGTCTGCTGGTCAAACATTCAGTTCAAATACAATTTTATACAGTACCAGTCAAAAGTTTGGACACACCTACTCATTCAATTGTTTTTATTTGTTTATTTATTTATTTTTACAATTTCCTACATTGTAGAATAATAGTGAAGACATCAAAACTATGAAATAACACATATGGAATCATGTAGAAGCCAAAAAAGTGTTAACCAAAATATGTTATATTTGAGATTCTTCAAAGTAGCCACCCTTTGTCTTGATGACAGCTTTGCACACACTCTTGGCATTCTCTCAACCAGCTTCATGAGGTAGTCACCTGGAATGCATTTAAATTAACAGGTGTGCCTTAATAAAAGTTCATTTGTGGAATTTCTTTCCTTCTTAATGCATTTCTTAAAGTGTATTGAACCTTTATTTAACCAGGAAAAGCCCATTGAGACCCAGAGTCTCTTTTTCAAGGCAGACCTGGCCAAGAAGGCAGCAACAATCAATACATTACAGACTTAAAACATACAACAATACAACTACATGATCCAGCCTTAAAAAAGCATTTACACTCCTCTGTAACAGAGTCTCCCATCAATATTTTAAATTCATTCAGTAGATGGATTGTAGATTATTCCATGCGTCTGGTGCACAAGAAGAGAAGGCAGTCTTGCCTAATACTGTGAATGTCCTGGGGACTTTAAGTAGCAACCGCCTAGCAGACCGGGTATGGTAACTGCTGGTGGTGAAGGAGAACAGACTACAGAGGTAAAGAGGGTGTGTACCCAAAAGGGCTTTGTAGATGAACACATACAAATGTATCTTTCTGCGCATATAAAGTGACGCCCAACCTACCATTTGGTACAATGTGCAATGGTGGGTGAGTGGCTTGGCATTTGTAATAAAGCGCAAGGATGCATGATAAACAGAGTCCAGTCTCTGTAAGATGGAAGAGGCTGCATGCATATACAACAAGTCACCATAATCAATTACAGGGAGAAAAGTGGCCTGAACAAGCTTCTTTCTAGCCATAGGACAATCCATTATGTTATGACAAGGTAGAGGTGGTATACAGAAGACAGCCCTATTTGGTAAAATACCAAGTCCATATTATGGCAAGAACAGCTCAAATAAGCAAAGATAAATACTTTAAAACATGAAGGTCAGTTAAACTTTTCAAGTTTCTTCAAGTGCAGTCGCATAATACAACTGGCTCTCATGAGTACAGCCACGGGAAAGGAAGGCCCAGAGTTATCTCTGCTTCAGAGGATAAGTTCATTAGAGTTACCAGCTTCAGAAATTGCAGCCCAAATAAATGCTTCACAGAGTTCAAGTAACAGACACTTCTCAACATCAACTGTTTAGAGGAGAATGCATGAATCAGGCCTTCATGGTTGAATTGCTGCAAAGAAACCACTACTAAAGGACACCAATAATAAGAAGAGACTTGCCTGGGCCAAGAAACACGAGCAATGGACATTAGACCGGTGGAAATCTGTCTTTTGGTCTGATGAGTCCAAATTAGACATTTTTGGTTCCAACCGCCGTGTCCTTGTGAGAATCAAAGTAGGTGAACGGATGATCTCCGCATGTGTGGTTCCCACCGTGAAGCATGGATGAGGAGGTGTGATGGTGCTTTGCTGGTGACACTGGTTTGCACTTAGTGGGACTATCATTTGTTTTTCAACAGGACAATGTCCCAAAACACACCCCCAGACTGTGTAAGGGCTATTTGACCAAGGAGAGTGATGGAGTGCTGCATCAGATGACCTGGCCTCCACAATCACCTGACCTCAACCCAATTGAGATGGTTTGGGATGAGTTGGACTGCAGAGTGAAGGAAAAGCAGCCAACAAGTGCTCAACATAATGTGAGAACTCCATCAAGACTGTTGGAAAAGCATTCCTCATGAGCTGGTTCAGAGAATGTCAAGAGTGTGCAAAGCTGACATCAAGGCAAAGTGTGGCTACTTTGAAGAATCTCAAATATAAAATATATTTAGATTCAATGTGTTGTTTTATAGTTTTGATGTATTCACTATTATTCTACAATGTAGAAAATAGTAAAACATTTTGAAAAACTTTTGACTGGTACTGTACATTTGGAAAATAAGGATTGTTTCAGTGGCATGAATAATGACATCACACAAAAAAGAACCTGCCTGTAATTATAACAGTAAGCAGACAAGAGCGGCACTACATCACCTCATAGGAGATGGAAGACGTAGATTATAATACTCTTTTGCATGTCTATACCTTCAAACCAATACAGTATACCTCAAATTATAACAATAAGGAAAGCCCCTGATGGGGTTTGCAGGTTGCACTTTTGTCATGACAGATTCTGTCTATTGATGAGTTTTGAACAGGGTTTATAGAGTTGGTTTAAAAGTTTGCCCATGTTTGACTTTGAGTTGTCTTTCTCCGGAGGTCAACTCATGATGTGACAAAATGGAACAGTGATTGATGGCTGCTGTCTTGTTGTGTCTTGTTTTATTTAACACAGCAGTAATTTATTCCATGTGTGTGTGTGTGTGTGTGTGTGTGTGTGTGTGTGTGTGTGTGTGTGTGTGTGTGTGTGTATGTGCGTGCATATGGTTCGGCAACATGCTGCTAATAGATAATTGCCTCTTATGTTAGCAGTGACGTAGCGTTAGTAACCTGGAAGTTGGTTGGCCTGAAAGCCCTTCTTCACACTTAAAACTGACAAGGTATTTATACTTTTCAGTTTCCAGCACGTCCATATCTCACCCAAGGGATCTAATAGAAGAGAAGCTCTGACAGCTAAGTCAAAACCCTTTCTCTTCATTGCTGGAAATAAATCCTTGGCAATACAAGCCATTGGATTGGAAAAAATGAAATAGATTTTGCTTCCTCATATGAAACCGCATCTTGGCAAGGCAATTTAATCTTAATAGCTTTGATGTTAGTGCAAACAGTGCCTCTGCAAATATGCAACTGAGACCATAACGTAATGTGTTATTGTGCTGTTGAGTGATTGTACTAATTATGTTCCCATACTTGCTTTTTACCCAAACGTGAAAACCCGGCTTCAAAATCACAAAATTAAATGCAAATAGATTTTGTGCAGTGCAGCCATCTACTTTTACACATTTTTGTATCTAACGATATCTTGCCAGCAAATAAACAGCAGGAGAATCAATATGATTATGCCGTTCATTAAATCCACAAGAAAAGCTAAACTGAAAACTGGTGGGTGGCTTCAAAGTAAATGAAGGTCTTAAGATCCAAAGTGATATGAGCCTAATACATGAAGCTAAACCCCAAAGTGTACTTATCAAAGTTCATCTTTTGCAACCAAAGATTGTGAAGAATTAAACCTAGCTGTGGGTGGGTTTCCTTATAATACTAACTAATCCTTTTCCTTTCATGTTACCTGACTAATAACTGAAACCATGTGCATCTCTAAGTTAGGTTACTACAGTTCAATTACTACCTCTGTGCAACCTAGCTCTATGAGAGTAGTGCAGAGGCATGAAAGAAAGATAGATAGTGTACATGCACACTGTTGAACACTCCCATAGTTTTACTGAGCGCAATGTTTCAACCCGAAGTCTGTCAGTAGTAGTACATACTGTAGGCATACACAGATTTCTAGCTGTTAAGATCATTGGGCCAGTAACCCAAAGGTCCTTGGTTTGAATCCCCAAGCCGGCAAGGTAGAAAAATGTGCCGTTCTGCCATTGAGCAAGACAGTTAACCCTCAACAACAACTGCTCCCCAGGCGCCGATGACAAGAACGTCATTTAAGGCAGCCCCCCGCACCTCTCTGATTCAGAGGGGTTGGGTTAAATATGGAAGACACATTTTAGCTGAATGCATTCAGTTGTGCAACTGACAACAGTAGGTATCCACCTTTCCCTTTCCCCTCTGCTCTATGTCTCAGTATGCTCACCACATTTACTTCCACTGTGTAACCTTGCTTTGTATTCCCTCTGTGACAGAATACTCTATTCACTATTCTGTCTGTCCACCTCATCAGTCCCAGTGCCCATCAGGGGTAGATGAGAAAGGGAGAGAGGGAGGGAGGGAGGGAGGGATGAATGGATCATATCTAACCACAAAGAGTTGGATTGCGAAGGGCTTTTTCTCCATCAGACCTGTCTGCGGCCCCCGGAGCCAATATTCATTTAGCTTGATGTATTCCTGGGCCTGAAACTTTAATGTGATTTGTGGGGGAATCCAGATGGCAAGTTCACGGATCGACGCCACTCGCTGACAGAGGCAGTGCCAGCGGCCGAGTGCACAATAACAGTGGGTGCCTCAGCCCCCTTATACATCCTGCAAGCACCAGGGCCTCTTATTCTCCTGTAGATATTACAGCCTTACTGGCCAGACTGCAGGACTCACACAGACACTGGCTGTGTCCGAATACCCATACTAGCGTACTAAATAGTTTGTGAAGAAAGACTGTTTTATAGTATGTGACATTTAGAAAATAGTACTTTGAATGTGTCATCTAACTCCCGGCATTCATTCATTTTGGTACAGTGTGTCAATGTATCTGTTTATCAGCTTTTGTCAAACACTTCTGAAGAGTCTGAAAAGTTGAGTAAATTATACTAGCTCAAACTCCAAAATGAGTATGCAGTTTAAGTATGTAGTGCGCTAGTATATGTATTTGTCAGCATACCTGTAACGGTTTTCTAGTGGTGATGAAGGAGAGTCGGACCAAACTGCAGCGTGTCGATTGCGATCCATGTTTAATACAACAAAGAAACACGAACTTACAAAAAACCAATAACAGAAACCGAAACAGCCTATCTGGTGCAAACTAACAGAGAGTACACATAGGACACTAAGGACAATCACCCACGACAAACTCAAAGAATATGGCTGCCTAAATATGGTTCCCAATCAGAGACAACGATAAGCACCTGCCTCTGATTGAGAACCACTCCAGACAGCCATAGACCTTGCTAGACAACCCACTAAGCTACAATCCCAATACCACCACCAAAACCCCAAGACAAACACACCACAATTACAAAAACCCCATGCCACACCCTGGCCTGACCAAATACATAAAGATAAACACAAAATACTTTGACCAGGGCGTGACAGAACCCCCCTAAGGTGCGGACTCCCGAACGCACCTCAAAACAATAGGGAGGGTCCGGGTGGGCGTCTGTCCATGGTGGCGGCTCCGGCGCGGGACGTGGACCCCACTCCTTTAATGTCTTAGTCCCCTCTCCCTTCGTCCCTGGATAGTCCACCCTCGCCGCCGACCATGGCCTAGTAGTCCTCACCCAGAACCCCACTGGACTGAGGAACAGATCGGGACTGAAGGACAGCTCGGGACCGAGGCAGCTCGGGACTGAGGGAAGCTCGGGAGTGAGAGAAAACTCAGGAGTGAGAGAAAGCTCAGGAGTGAGAGAAAGCTCAGGAGTGAGAGAAAGCTCAGGAGTGAGAGGAAGCTCAGGAGTGAGAGGAAGCTCAGGAGTGAGAGGAAGCTCAGGAGTGAGAGGAAGCTCAGGAGTGAGAGGAAGCTCAGGCAGGTAGATAGATCTACCAGCTCCTGGCTGGCTGGTGGTTTCAGCAGATCCTGGCTGACTGGCAGATCCTGGCTGACTGGCAGATCTGGAAGAGTCTGGTTGACTGGCAGATCTGGAAGAGTCTGGTTGACTGGCAGATCTGGAAGAGTCTGGTTGACTGGCAGATCTGGAAGAGTCTGGTTGACTGGCAGATCTGGAAGAGTCTGGTTGACTGGCAGATCTGGAAGAGTCTGGTTGACTGGCAGATCTGGAAGAGTCTGGCTGACTGGCAGATCTGGAAGAGTCTGGCAGACTGGCGATGCTGGGCAGACCGGCGGCGCCGGGCAGACTGGCGGCGCCGGGCAGACTGGCGGCGCCGGGCAGACTGGCGACGCTGGGCAGACTGGCGACGCTGGGCAGACTGGCGGTGCTGGGCAGACTGACGACGCTGGGCAGACTGACGACGCTGGGCAGACTGGCGGTGCTGGGCAGACTGGCGATGCTGGGCAGACTGGCGATGCTGGGCAGACTGGCGATGCTGGGCAGACTGGCGATGCTGGGCAGACTGATGGCGCTGGGCAGACTGGCGATGCTGGGCAGACTGGGGGCACTGGCGGCGCTGGGCAGACTGGCGGCACTAGCTGCTCCATATAGGCTGACAGCTCTGGCGGCTTCTTACAGACTGACCGCTCTGGCGGCTCCGTGCTGACTGGCAGCTCCTTGCAGACTGGCAGCTCCTTGCAGACTGGCAGCTCCTTACAGACTGACAGCTCCGTGCAGACTGACAGCTCCGTGCAGACTGACAGCTCCGTGCAGACTGGCTGCTCCATGCAGACTGGCTGCTCCATGCAGACTGACAGCTCTGGCTGCTTCATGCAGACTGACAGCTCTGGCTGCTCCATGTAGACTGACTGCTTCATGCAGACTGGCAGCTCGGGCTGCTTCATGTAGACTGACAGCTCTGGCTCCTCCATGCAGACTGACAGCTCTGACTGCTCCATGCAGACTGACAGCTCTGGCTGCTTCATGCAGACTGGCAGCTCTGGCTGCTCTATGTAGACTGGCTGCTTCATGCAGACTGGCAGCTCGGGCTGCTTCATGTAGACTGACAGCTCTGGCTGCTCCATGCGGACTGACAGCTCTGGCTGCTCCATGCAGACTGACAGCTCTGGCTGCTCCATGCGGACTGACAGCTCTGGCTGCTCCATGCGGACTGACAGCTCTGGCTGCTCCATGTAGACTGGCTGCTTCCTGCAGACTGGCAGCTCGGGCTGCTTCATGTAGACTGACAGCTCTGGCTGCTCCATGTAGACTGGCTGCTTCATGCAGACTGGCAGCTCGGGCTGCTTCATGTAGACTGACAGCTCTGGCTGCTCCATGCAGACTGACAGCTCTGACTGCTCCATGCAGACTGACAGCTCTGACTGCTCCATGCAGACTGACAGCTCTGACTGCTCCATGCAGACTGACAGCTCTGGCTGCTTCATGCAGACTGGCAGCTCTGGCTGCGCTGAACAGGCGGGAGACTCCTGCAGCGCTGTGTCGGAGGAAGGCTCTGGCTGCGCTAAACAGGCGGAAGACTCCGGCAGCGCTGGAGATGAGGAAAGCTCTAACAGCGCTAGATAGGCGTGAGACTCCGGCAGCGCTGTAGAGGAGGAAGGCTCTGGCTGCGCTGAACAGGCGGGAGGCTCCGGCAGCGCTGTAGAGGAGAAAGGCTCTGGCTGCGCTGAACAGGCGGGAGGCTCCGGCAGCGCTGTAGAGGAGGAAGGCTCTGGCTGCGTTAAACAGGCGGGAGACTCCAGCAGCGCAGGAGAGGAGAAAAGCGCTGGCTGCGCTGAACAGGCGAGGCACACTGAAGGCCTGGTGCGTGGTGCTGGAACTGGTGGTACTGGATCGAGGACACGCACAGGAAGCCTGGTGCGGGGAGCTGCTACCGGAGGGCTGGGGTGTGGAGGTGGTACTGGATAGACCGGACCGTGCAGGCGCACTGGAGCTCTTGAGCACCGAGCCTGCCCAACCTTACCTGGCTCGATGCCCACTCTAGCCCGGCCGATACGAGGAGCTGGAATATACCGAACCGGGCTGTGCACCCGCACTGGAGACACCGTGCGCTCCACAGCATAACACGGTGCCTGCCCGGTCTCTCCAGCCCCCGGTAAGCACAGGGAGTTTGCGCAGGTCTCCTACCTGGCATAGCCATACTCCCTGTAAGCCCCCCAAGAAATTTTTGGGGCTGACTCTCGGGCTTCCATCCGCTCTGCCGTGCTAGCTCCTCATAATGCCGCCTCTCTGCTTTTGCTGCCTCCAGCTCGGCTTTGGGGCGACAATAATCTCCAGGCTCATTCCAGGGTCCTTTACCGTCCAATTCCTCCTCCCATGTCCATAACTCCAGGTGGTGCAACCTCTCCCACTGTAGCTGCTGCTGCTCCTGCTGCTGCTGCCTCTGTTGCCTCTTCTCCTGTTGCTCCTTTGGGCGGCTACACTCCCCTGGTTTAGCCCAGGGTCCTCTCCCGTCGAAGATCTCCTCCCATGACCAGAAATCCTTGGTGAGCATCTCCTTTTTCGGCTGCTCCTGCCTGTTGACACGCCGCTTGGTCCGTTGGTGGTGGGTGATTCTGTAACGGTGTTCCTCCTCTTCTTCCGAAGAGGAGAGGCGAAAAGGAGAGTCGGACCAAACTGCAGCGTGTCGATTGCGATCCATGTTTAATACAACAAAGAAACACGAACTTACAAAAAACCAATAACAGAAACCGAAACAGCCTATCTGGTGCAAACTAACAGAGAGTACACATAGGACACTAAGGACAATCACCCACGACAAACTCAAAGAATATGGCTGCCTAAATATGGTTCCCAATCAGAGACAACGATAAGCACCTGCCTCTGATTGAGAACCACTCCAGACAGCCATAGACCTTGCTAGACAACCCACTAAGCTACAATCCCAATACCACCACCAAAACCCCAAGACAAACACACCACAATTACAAAAACCCCATGCCACACCCTGGCCTGACCAAATACATAAAGATAAACACAAAATACTTTGACCAGGGCGTGACAATACCGATACTTGCTTTCCAAATAGTAGGCTGTCTGGGTATACACTGAGTACACCAAACATTAGGAACACCACCATTTTCTCCTCCCCTTCATCTACACTGATTGAAGTGGATTTAAAATCAATAAGCGATCATAGCTTTCACCTGGATTCACCCGGTTAGTTTATGTCACGGAAAGAGCTGGTTTCCTTAATGTTTTGTATACTCAGTGTATATACGGTATATATGGTATATACTGTATATATCAGTGGCGATCGGTGCCGTTTAAGATTAGGGAGGACAATTTTTGATGAGCATGGCCATTTTTTTATTACAGAATATTGGATGACTGTCTGTTATCCATATTCCCATTCACCCAGGTCAGTGTAACATTGATCGGTCTAGGCTACTACATGATACTCAAATTTGCTCTATACCCATCATGAGGTTGCTACAACCTAGCCTACAAATGAAAGTTTATAATGTAGGTGCACAGGTCGAGAGACAAATTGAAGTAATCAAGGTGACAGACAGTGACACATTCAGTACCGCCTCGCACACTCTTGCCAGCATCTAGCTGATCTAGGGTGTATATATTAGTACAAAACAGTTGCAAAATGTTACATTGTGTAACTAAAGCAAGAGTTTTTATTGGACAAATTCAGATAGGTCCATCCCGTTTAGTTCCCTTTGCTTCCATTTAAGAAATATTTTGCAACAGAACTGGCGAAATGATTACACACACCTCTGATCACCTGCACACAGAGTTCACTTTCCTAGTAGCCATGCAGACAATATCATCAAATCTTCACGCTCTCCTCCTCTCACATTTTGCCTTCGCTTGTGGACTTCATTGAACAGGCCAAAGAAACTCTCCAAGCAAAACATTCATAACATAACCACTACACACAGCCTACATTGTTGTCACCCTATTAGCTAACGTCATAGTCAACATAGCTACTAGAACTAACGCATTAGTAAACTCACAAACCAATCCATGTGTACAATCACAGTAGTACACAGCGAGCAGTTTAGCAGTAACCTGGCAGGCCCTGGTGGCAACACACTTATAAAAACGAAAGCTTACCTTGAATTGGAAGTGTTCGATAGCCATAGCCTGCTAGCTAACATAAATATAATTCATCTCTGTTTGTCAGGTTGTTGAGTAGGCTAAATAAGCTGCATTAGCAAGCATAAGTGAAACTGAAAAAAACATACAATGAAATATCTCCTTCTCTCTCGCTTTGCTGCTTCACCTTCATTTTTGAATAAATCAACTTGTTCAAAACTATTCAACTATTGTCTTTCTCTCTCTTTGAGTCAACCACTCAGCACATTTTCTACACTGCGGTGCTAGCTAGCTATAGCTTATGCTTTCAACACAGGGATGTAACCTAAGCAAAAGAGAGAGGTAAAACCTAATAAATACACGGGACGAGACCCGCAACACACTACTCGGGGCGAGACCCGTAATAACAAGTGCACAATACACGCAGCACGAAAGCCGAAATAACAAAACACAAGTACTCACAAGACCAACGGACATGGGAACAATGGGGTGCCATGTAGCCTATTGGTTAGAGCGTTGGGCCAGTAAAAAGGTACAAATATGTCATTCTTTTCCCTGGTAGGCCGTCATTGTAAATAAGAATTTGTTCTTAACTGACTTGCCTAGTTAAATAAAAATAACTGACAAGACAATTGTTAACAGCGGTCACATATATATACAATTACTAATGAGGGGAATTGGAATCAGGTGTGCGTAATGAGACAGTTCAGTGATGCCTAGAGGCCGGTGACGTAGACCTCTGGAACTGGTGCACGGAAGGGCAGCAATACTGGGGAATCTGTGACAGTAAGTCTATGGAAGGGGGTGAAAACCATGAGCCTCCTAGGTTTTGTATTGAAGTCAATGTACCCAGAGGAGGACGGAAACTAGCTGTCCTCTGGCTACGCCATGGTGCTGCTACCTTACAGAGTACTGTTGAGGCTACTGTAGACCTTCATTGCAAAACAGTATGTTTTAATTAATTATTTGGTGAAGTCAATATATTTAGTATAGTTCCATCAAAAAAGGATAACTTTTTTAATGTTTCACTACTCGTATGGTCCTCCCCATACTCTACTGGTATTTATGAAAAAATCAAAAGTTGTATAATATGTGACGTTTTGAAAATGTAGTATGTAGAACACGCTCTACAAAAATTTACGAATAGTGGGGAACGAGCTTGATTGCACATTCTATGATGCCTTCTCAGTATGGATGACGCCTTCTCTGTAAATCAAAACAAGACGTTGAACTGACATCTGTGCTCAGTGTGTACTTTTTCCTCTGTCACTCAGACTACTCTCTAGCACACTGCTCTCTCTCAGTCCCGTACCCATTTCTCTCTCTCTCTCAATTCAATTACATTGTCAAAGTACACATATAGCAACAATGGTTTAACCAAAAGCAATAAGGCATCAATAATGATAGTTATAGTAGTAGTGGAAATGGTATTACCATTAACAGCAACTACAACAATATTAATGATAATAATAAAACATTAAAGCAATAGTAGTAGGCCAGTCTCAACATGACTGAAAAGCCACATGGGTATGGTAAGAAAGCCAAAACAAAAAGGCAAATATTATTGACATTACATTGCAATGTACACTGCCCGTCCCTCAGGTTGTGCAAATTTAGGCTTTTCACCTAATAAATATTAGTTTTTATCTTAATATTTTATAGTTTCAAATTATTTGTACTGAATGATCATTTTGGGAAAGAAAGATTCGCTTAGGTATTTTTCACAATATAATAGGAAATGCAGCTCTGTCTCTACCTCTTCCCGGGGGCAGAGTGAGCAGAACCTGTCCTCTCTGGGCAGCCAGGTTTGCCTGTGACAACCGGTCTCTATGGCCAGGCTGTGCTCACTGAGTCTGTACCTTGTCAGTGTTTATCGGTTTTCTACCTGTCACAGTGGTCAGATAGTCTGCCACCGTGTACTGTCTGTTTAGCAAATAGCATTCAAGTTGACATAGATTTTTTGTGGTGTCTTTCCGATAGGTGATATATATTTTTGTTTCTTTGTCATGATTTGGCTGGGCCAGATTCTCTGAGTGCTGTCCTGGGGGGTTGGTTTGGGTTAATGAACTGAGCCTCAGAACCAGCTGGTTGAAGGGACTCTACTCTTTTTAATCTCTTAACATTGTAGGGCTATGTGACGAAATGTTTCGGGGTCGCTTGTTTTTAGATGGTTGTAAAATTTGATGGCTCTTGTTTCAATTCGAATAGGGAAAGGGTATTGGCCAAATTCTGCTCATCAAGGAAATGTAGTGGTCTGATATTTATGATACTGCAGAGAATTTTCTCTGTAATTATTTGGATCAAATTTGTCTCAGTTTAAATAGATTGGTTAGATCAATCCTTGGTTCCAAATATCAGGGGAAAATACCTTCAGTGAAGATAACGTTGAAGAGTTTGAGTATGGCCAATTTGAATTTGTGGTCTGTATTTGATCATTTCATTTAAAACACCATCAGCACCACAGGATGTTTTGGCTTGTAGACTTTATAGTTTTTCCACCAATTATTGTTCTGTAGTTATGTAATTAATCTCTCTCTCCTCCTCGTATTCAGTCATAACCACCCCATCTGATGGTTTCTTCTACTTTCAAATGAAAATTGAGCAAAATCAGTGTAATGACTTTAGTTGAATCAATGTTGTTTCCACGTCATTTCAATTAAATGACATTGAACCAATGTGGAATAGATGTTGAATTGACGTTTGTGCCCATTGGGGAATATCAAAATATCTTGCAGTGGAGACATGTTTAGTTCATACCAAACCCAGATGTCTATGTCTTCGGGAAAAAAGTGTTTAGGGATCCCGAGTGGCACAGCGGTCTAAGACACTGCATCTCAGTGCTAGAGGCGTCACCACAAGCTCTGGTTCGATTCCAGGCTGTATCACAACCGGGCAGTAAATGAGTGCCGTATATTTTTTCCACAGCACTACAAATCATCAGATGCCGGAGAGGCAGCACATCAGGGAGTTTAACGGTGGATCCCTAAAGAGTCGCCAATAAAATGGAGGCAAATATCAGAATTCCTTTGCCACCATTTGATAACCTCCAACTTCATGCTCTGTCAGTGCACATAATTCACAGCAACCCCTCTGCCTCACTCTGCCTCTAATAAATAGAACCTTGAACACCAGTTAATCTGATTGCATACATCATAGGCTAAAGTATTTCCTTCACGTATAACATGCATACACTGTGGCAGGACTCAGCTTTCATGAATGCTAAAAAGCGGCCCATGAAGGCAGAAAAGTGTCCTGTGCCCATGACTTTGCTGTCTCGTTCCAGCTCTTTCTCCCAGAGTTCTATTTTGGTATGCTGATGGATGAGCTAGTGCGGGCGACGGCCGAGCGTTCACGACTCCTTGGCAACGCACACCACTCCTAGTGATGCCATACCCCGCCTCATAAGCTAAAGTTTCATCGAAGATTAATTGACCATTGTGTGGCCGCAAATTCGCAAAATAATCATTGCCTAATCCATTGGTGCAATAAAGTGCATTACTTTGAATGGGGCATTAAATAACACTGCCTCTTGTTCGTACCGCATAAAACATGAAGACCTCTAAACTGAAAATCCACCTCTTTTTCCTCATCGCAGGCTTGCCCCATGTCCTTCGTAATCAAAGGGGCCGCAAGGTGGTGCAAAGACCGTAACTGTTACTCCTCTGCTTTGTGTGCCTGCTTAGTTCAGATCAACCTAGGATTCTACAGTGTAGCTAATGTAACTAGTCATTTACATGTTTTAATACAGCTTTTCACGTTCTGTCTGTAGACATCCTCATCTTTTAGAAAACAGTTCATACGGTTACGGTTCTGGCTATGCCTTACTTAGCATTTCTATGTCTGTTCTGGGCAGATTATCCACAGTGTTGTCTGTGCGGTACAAGCTAGGAGCTCTCCTGTGTTGTAAAACAGGACTGCTGGTGCAGCAGATTATTTCGCTGGAGAGTGACAACCTCATTTAAGAATGAATAAATAGGAATAATGTTTTGCATCTTGCCCTTGATATCTTCCAAACACTTAAATTAAATCACTGGTTTCATTTTGAGAAAATCATCCAAATGCATGATGTACAACCTACCTAATCTCTCAAGTAGACTATTGGATTTCATTTCATTTTTATGAATACCGGAATACATTAGGCAAACACCTAGACTAGTAGAACAATAGAGCACTGCCAGAGCTTATCTGGAGAAAAGCATTCATACTAATGTAGTTTACCTAGAATGCACTCCACAATAATGCTTGGGTTTCATATAGTAGGATTTTGGTGGCCCAGTCCCATATTTACAGAAGCAACAACAGGTAGATACCAATGATTTATATATACACTAGATCAGGGGTTTTTAGATGACTAATGTTACTGCCCCCGCTACAACCAAAAACATACTTAAATACAAAATTATAATTTTGTCCTTCAGAATTTTATTGAAATACTGTAGAAATCCAATCATTCTTATGGAGGACTGCTGCTACTGAAGAGTGCCAAAATGGATGACTGGTGGCTCCAAAGCCTTTCAATGGCCAATGCATAGCAGGAGCAATCCACGGTTTACATACATCATTGGTTGATACAGAGGAATCTAATAATTTATCTGTTTTCTCAAAGAATAATGAGAGAGGCTGTCATAATTACTGTAAAAGCCTGGCATTCAGGCCGACTACCACCTGCTCAGAAAGGGCAAGGCAGAAATTGCACTTTGCAACAATTGTAGGATTCAATCAGGCGGGGGAGCACAATTTTAGCTGCCCATGGTGCTGAAATTTTGCCAATGGTGCTGAACACTGGACACAGAGACACATGGTGAGTCAGGGCAATACTAAACCCATGATTACTTGGATTCTTCTTCTCTACCAACACAACACCATGACTACAGTGGGGACAATAATGTTATTGATTTATTAACAGTAGTACCTTTATGAGTTTTTGTAATAGTAGCGCCTGCAGACGGTGTCCGGTGTCAAAAACATAGTGCTTGTTGTTCTGGTGGTATCAAAGGACTGTCCCTACACAATCTGCAACTATGTGATAGAAATGTCTCCAAGGACTAGTCATCAACTGTGCAAAGATATGTTTTCAAACAGTGGAATTGGAAATGTGTTTGTTTGTTGGTGTGCTGCAGTGTGTGTGCTGCAGTGTGAGAGTGGACAAGCTGCTCAGTCACATGCACCAGTAGAATTGAACGCATGCAGCCATGTGTTCCTGTGCACAGCAGTGCAAGCAGGAGCTCGGCTGGTGGGATCTTCAGCTAATATCACACACACTTTCCGGATTAAAAGCCACAAATCACATATTCGACAAGCATCCTGGAGGCGCCAAGCCAGAGAGGTGTGACACTGGTGCGTGCAAGCTCCAACATTTCCATCTCGGCTGTAGACAGATACAACTACTCTGAACTCTGAACTACTCTGTCACTAATTCAAATCTCAACATCACATGGAAAAAGTGAGGCTGAATGAGCTAGACTTTGATCATAATATTTATTTTAACGCCCTGCTTCTTTCATTCGGGTAATTGATGCACTTATTGTAATTATGTTGCCGAAACCAATATATCTATTAAAATCCGAACATTAATACATAGCAGGGTTTCAAAGCTCAAATCAATACATAATCTATAGCTATTTTGAGGTTGTTGCTAGTTCTGCAGAGAGACATAAATATCAAACCTTTTTAGAGGCACTTAAAACTCCATTGACGACAGTGGCCGTAAAAAGTTGAAGCTAGGTAATATTGACCTGTCAAAAATGAGCACCCTTAAATCAGAAAAACAAAATCCCAATCGATGGGAGACAAGAAAGTGTGAGTCCATGGCTGGGAGGTGAAAGGAGGCAGCTAGAATGGCAGCCCAACTGATCCATGGGTGCTGCTGCATGCTGACACAGAGGGGCCTAAAGCTGCTGGAGAGGAAAGAAATAACTGATTTATGGTCCTGCCAGCCCAAGTGGAAACTCACTCTGGATTGACCACCTCCAATTGAGAGTTGACCCTGAGGTCAGTGTGGAGAGATTTCATCAGGTAGCCGGGCACGGCGGTGTAGAGAGGTGAAATAAAGAGTGCAGCTATCCATCTTCAAAATGATCCGGTATTATTGGTTATCTAGGGCCGAGCAAGTATACTTTTATAAAGATAATAATTCCTCAGTTCAAGATGCAGTTGCAATACCAAGAGGCAGCTCAATATGCCACAGTATTAGCTAACATCAGTAGACTATACGCCATGCTCTCCAAATTGCATTAGGATTTTATCAATTGCATGATTTGTCTAATGATCTTGTGGGTGTGGGTGTGTGTGCGTGTGCGCGCGCGCGTGTGTGTGTGTGTGTGTGTGTGTGTGTGTGAAAAGAGATAGATAAAAGAGATACGGGAGAAGAAAAAAGAGAGAGGGGCAGAGAGATAAAAGAGAAAGGCTACAGGAGAGAATGTGTGTATTCTTCTATCTGCATAATAAAATGTTTCCATGGCAACGTCAATCTCCTTGCTAATGTACTTAAGCGTCCTAATCAATCTGACAAGTCTGTCATCAAACACGTTTACACTTTTGGTATGTTTGTCTTTACAACTGCTTTAAAAAAGACAGGAATCAAGCAGCACAGCAATGACCATCTATTCCATCACTACAGATGAATTACCTACAGGCCTGCTTCATTTATTTTCACTTCACCACTTTGAAATCTGTTGGCTCAGGCTATTCTAACATATTCATAAATCTTCCAAGATGGGCTCCATGGCTCCTGGAAGGAGGAGAGAAGGAGAAAGTGAGAGGGAAAAAAAGATAATTACTTTGCTTTTGTTTTGCAGCTAATTTATGACGGCCATATCGGGGGTGATTGTGGCCTGGGAGATGGTTCAGGGAGTAGGTGGGAGGTAGGAACCCTCTGAAGTCCTCGACCGCCCTGCCTGCGCCATTCTTCATGGGAGATGCTGGCCGAATCCATGATTAAGTGACAAAAGACTTGACCGTTTAACTACAACTTGTTAATTCCCACCATCACTTAATTCTCACTGTCCTTGATGGGGCGGCATTATTTATAGTTGCTTTATTCAGATACAAAGTACTGTGTCTGAGAACAAACCAATATCCCAGGGTTAGTCAGGTTGGTGTGTGAAAGAGAAGATAAAAATAAATTAATGAGGATTGAAAGGATAGTGTGTTTACTCACTAATTATAGAACATCTTTACAAGAATAAAGCAGAGTGCTACGGAAGTGGCAGACCAGAGTGGATAAAAGGTAGACTGTATTTAATCAGTTAGATTTGGCAAAATCCAAAGGGAAAGCAGAGGAAGTGTTAATTCCAAAGATGAAAATAGCTTTGAGGTTGGATTGAGGTAAGGATGATGATGAGGCATGATACCATTGAGTTGTCCTTAAACCATGTATTCATGTATTCAAGTAGGCATGAATATGCGCTATAAACATTATAGGCCATACTACTCAATGAACTAGGCCTTTGCATGGTCCAGCAAAGCTTGAAGTAAGTCACGCAAGAGGTCTAATGCAAAAATGTGTTCCTGTGTCCTCTCAAATTCTGAGGGTTGTCAGAAAGGCGGGGGAATCAGAAGGCATCACTCAGTTTGCCCCATTACTTTGAGCAATTCCGCTTGTGGGGAGAGAAAAGAGTCTGGTTGCTTTGATAGGTAGCTCCCTTGATGTCAGATTCCGTCGCAGCATTTTAATCTAAATCTAAGTGGAAACAGAGGAAATATCCAAGCATTGGGAGCTGATTGTTATAGCACCTGTCTATGTTATCTGTGGTTGCCAGCCACCGGCTCACAAAAAGCAGGGCCAGAAAAGCATCTTCCTTTGAACATGTTGTTATTTAGGCGTTCTAGTCAAATGTCAAAGGAGAAAATGTGCCCATGACTAAGCTCACTGTTCTTCTCAAATTGGTTGCAAAACTTGCTGCGTTGAGTATCATGGTTGGTTTAAACAATTTCAGGCTTATTCCTCTGAAGCTCTTTCCATAATGTATCTCTGTTGTTCTGGTCCAAAGGGGAAGTAAAAAGACTGCTAGTTATCCAGGGTGCACTTGGTATAAGTTCCCAATGTGATTCAATCTAAACAGAGGTAATGGAGAATGGTTAGATCTTTCTGTGTTGATTTTGTATACATTCAGGTAGATATAGTGCCGAGACTAGAGTGCGCGAAGTAGAAAAACGAAAGTGATCCAAAAGTGTAATTAAAAGGAAGGAAATGTAGTGGGTTTGCCATTACTGCAGCTTGTCCTCACCAATGTGACTATGAATACTAATAAAGAGAGGCTGCATGCCTAGTCCCAATTTCTTCAAATGCATTGAATGTTGAGGTTTGAAAAAAGGCCAAAGACTCATGTGTAACTGAATGGTATCGAACAATTGTTGTCACGACTACGCACTCGGTAAACTGAAGATACAGCTAGACATGAAGTTAGTTTGATACACTGGGATTACAGTTCACTCATTTAATTTCTTAAGGCTGTGCATCTTAGGTCAACATGACTCAAGTCTCTGGTTGTTTACCTAACAAAAAATGTTATTGAAGCTTATTCAAGGTTTATAAAAATAAACTCACTAAAAACTAAGTATTGTATCATTAATTATGATTCATAATCTGCAAATGTCAAAGAAGCACTTGAAAGCTCTCAAAAGTAATGGAATCCATCCACTTATGATTCACAGTAGTGGCAAATCCCCAGTACCATTAACTATGTTCCAAGAGCTGGCATCCCCTAGCAACAGACACAACTGCCACTGAGAGCAGAGTGATAGAGAAAGAAAGAGAATGAAAGATATAGATGGTGAAAGAGACAAAAACTGAGTAAGAGAGTGAAAGGAAGTGAGTTATAGAGAACAAAAGTGTAAGAGAAAAAAGTAAATAGAGGAAAAATAAAAATTGAAATTGAAAGAGATATAGATAGGAAAAAAAGTAAGAACGAAAAACACAGGCCCACTCAGCACGGCTCATCTCCTCCCTCCTGACCTCCATCTCTGGGACACGCTGTGCCTGGACAATGATCCATTCTCTGGCCCTAACTCTCAGTTAACCCCCCACCGTGTGCAGGGACTTGGCTCTTGCAGGGCCTTCCCAAAGACACAATATTGAGATTCAGCAGCAGGCCTCTCCCCACATCTCCACTGTGGAGGTAATGATCTCTTCTACCCCAGGATGCCCTCTGGTCCTGACCTTGGAGAGGATGCTGAGCCCCAGCTGGCAGAGCCCAAGTCAGAGCAAGGGCCCTGGGATAGCAACAGTGCTTATGTCTCACCCAGCAAGGCCTGACTGACAGTTGGTGGGTCTTCATCTGAAATCTCTTCATACGAACAGTGTAAACAGCCAACTAGTGTACAGTACTGAGTATGGGACTTTGGCCAGCTGTTTTGTCTGAGCATTGGGCCTGATTAGGAAAAACTCCATGCACTATAGGCCATATATCCTGGTGAATTGACCTGGGCAGGATAAACTGTTTATTACACATTCTATTCAAAATATGGAGCTATATATTCCAATATCAAGATATCATTAACTGACATGACCATAGAAAAGCAGGATATCTTACATACTGTTTGAACCTTTAAAAGCTCCTTTAGTTAGCACTATAGTGATATCATACTGATGCCAGATGTGATCTTTTCACATTTTAAATGTCACCACTTTTGTTCTTTCTATAATTGTCTAAAAGGTCAAAGGGAATTTGAGAATGAGACACATGGAAAGTGTTAATTAAACGTACCCAGAACAAAGACTGTCTGATATACAGTGCATTCGGAAAGTATTGCATTTTTCACCTTTTATTTTTCACCTTTTTTCACCTTTACACCTTTATTCAGAAATGGTTTCATGGTTTGTTTAATGGTTTGTTTTTTCCCCTCATCAATCTCCACACAATGACAAAGAAAACATTTTTTTTTTTAAATGTTTGCAAATGTATTAAAAAAATATATATATATTTTTTTTTTACATAAGTATTTAGACCCTTTACTCAGTGCTTTATTGAAGCACCTGTCACAGCGATTACAGCCTCAAGTCTTGTTGGGTATGACTCTGCAAGCTTGGCACACCTGTATTTGCGGAGTTTCTTCCATTCTTCTCTGCAGATCCTTTCAAGATCTGTCATGTTGGATGGGGAGCGTCACTGCACAGCTATTTTCAGGTCTCTCCAGAGATGTTTGATCGGGTTCAAATCCAGGATCTGGATGAGCCAGTCAAAGACAATTAGAGATTTGTCCTGAAGCCACTCCTGTGTTGTTTCGGCTGTGTGCTTAGGGTCGTTGTCCTGTTGGAAGGTGAACCTTTGCCTGAGGTCCTGAGCGCTCTAAAGCAGGTTTTCATCAAGGATCTCTCTGTACTTTGCTTCGTTCATCGTTCCCTCAATCCCAACTAGTCTCTCAGTCCCTGCCTCTGAAAAACAACCCCACAGCATCATGCTGCCCCTTCCATGGTTCAATGTAGGGATGGTGCCAGATTTCCTCCAGACGTGACGCTTGGCATTCAGACCACAGAGTTCAATCTTGGTTTCATCAGACCAGATAATCTTGTTTCCCATGGTCTGAGTCCTTTAGGTGCCATTTGGCAAACTCCAAGTGGGCTATCATGTGGGCTTTACTGAGGAGTGGCTTCCGTCTGGCCACTCTACCATAAAGCCCTGATTGGCGGAGTGCTGCAGAGATGGTTGTCCTAGAAGGTTCTCCCATCTCCACAGAGAAACTCTGGAGCTCTGTTAAGAGTGGTGGTTCCAAACGTCTTCCATTTAAGAATGATGGAGTCCACTGTGGTCTTGGGGTTCCTTCAATGCTGCAGACATTTTTGGTACCCTTCCCCAGATCTGTGCCTCGGCACAATCCTGTCTCAGAGCTCTACGGATAATTCCTTCGACCTCATGGCTTGTTTTTTGCTCTGACATGCACTGTCAAATGTGGGACCTCATATAGAGAGGTGTGTGCCTTTCCAAATCAAGACCAATCAATTGAATTTACCACAGGTAGACTCCAATCAAGTTGTCGAAACATTGCGAAGGATGTTCAAGTGAAACAGGATGCACCTGAGGTCAATTTCGAGTCTCATAACAAAAAGTCTGAATACTTTGCTAAAATTGTTTGTTTTTTAACACATTTTTCACATTTTGGGGTATTCTGTGAAAATTGATGAGGGAAAAAAAATATTTAACACATTTTAGAATAAGACTGTAACGTAACAAAATGTGGAAAGTCAAGGGGTCTGGGCACAGGCTGGAGAGTATCGCCGTCCGAAGGAGGAGATGGAGGCAGCTAAAGCGGAACGGCAATATTACGAGGTGTTGGCTCAACGAAGCAAGCACGAGAGGCAGCCCTGGGGAGATTGGCGAAGTCAGGGTTCAGACCTGAGACAACTCCCCGTGTTTACCGTGGGGAGCGAGTGACTGGTCAAGCACCGTGTTATCCGGTTCTGTGCACCATGCCTCCGGTGCGCTCTCTGCAATCTCCCAGCAGTTGCCATGCTAGAGTGGGCATTCAGCCAGGAGGGATTGTTCCGGCTCAGCATTCCTGGCCTCCAGTGCGTCTCTTCGGCCCAGGTTATCCTGCGCCAGCTCTATGCATGGTATCCCCAGTTCGCCAACACAACCCAGTGCGGCCTGTTCCAGCTCCCCGCACTTGCCGGGCTACGGGGGGTATCCAGTCAGGATGAGTTGTGCCAGCTCTGCGCTCCAGACCTCCGGTGCGCCTCCACGGTCCAGTGTGTCCTGCGCTGGCTCTACGCACTATTCCTCCAGTGCGCCGTCATAGCCCAGTGTGTTCGGTGCCAGCTCTCCACACTCAGCGAGCTAGAGTGGGTATCCTGCCAGGACGTGTTGTGGCAGAAATGCCTTCTGGAACATGTGTAATAACAAACTTGTATGCCATCTGTAAATATGAATAAAATTGATCAATTGTGAGACTAATTGGCCACGGAAAAAGTAGGCAACCTTCCCACTAGCCATAATTGGCTGAGATAATGAGTGGGCTGGATATGCCGAAAGATGAGTTCGGATTGGTCTGCCATGTAGCACGCTTCTGTCTATAACATGAGCTGGTCAGTATGTGAAGGTAATCCTTTCTAAAGCGGATATTTTGGAAGATATCATGTAGTAGAACTGCATAAGCGTTGCTCTCCACTTTCTGGAGGACCGAGTTCTGTAATCAGTGGAATTAGAGTTTGATAGCTAAGTAGATGGAGACAATTCTGCCATTTGATTGCAAATATGCAGACAGAGTCGAAAAGAGTACACACAGAAGGCTGTTGTATAAAACACCTGTCTCCGGATTACATTACATCTTCAAACTAAGGGCAACCATGGCATCCGTGGCAGAGGGAGAAGCGTCCATCCATAGTCTAGCTATCAAAATGTTCAGATGTTTCTAATTTTGTCAGAAAGTCATTTTCATTTCAAGTTAAAGTGTACTGTTAGCGAGCTAGCTTGCTTGCTAACGATAGGTGTATTATCTGTGTTGTAATATTATTTGTATCTCAGAGCCATTTGCATTGCTAGTTATAGCCTAATGTTAGCTAGCTAACATTGAACCTGGTTGGTTAGCTACCTGCAGATTCATGCAGGGTAGTAACGTTATGAGTTGGAATTATGGTTAATTGTTTAGCTAGCTAGCTACATGTCTAAACAAAATATTTCACTATCCAAGTAACCATCTCAAAAGAATTTTCATGATGTCACTGCAACAACTGTCGATAGACATAAATGGTAAATTCGCTCAGGTTATCTACTCCGATTTCAGAGCACTCGTCTGAGTGCAGAATAACTTAGGAATTTATCAATGCTCAACACCCGTTGAATATGGCCAGTGTCCATCAACGTTGGCAGAAAATGTAATGAAATTGTTGCCAGCAGCACAGTTGCAGTCACCAATGCTCTGGATAACATAAAAACAGCCTAACCAGCTCTGCTAGGGCGAGTAAAATGGGCAATGAGCTGTTCTCTCATTTGTGTCTGGAAGCAGCTAGCAAGCTAGCCAACATTAGCCAGTGTGCTTAAGTGCTTGACTGCTGTTGTTAGGTTAGAAAGCTCGGATCAACCCTGCACCTCGGCCACAGTGTCGAGTATGCGTTCTGAACGCTTCGAGAGCGAAGCGCTCTGAATTTACAAACGAACAATCTGACCACGCTGAGCACACTCTGGCACTACAGATTGAATGTACAAACACGCTTGTAGTATAAACCAGACTTTAGTCTTGAGATATTTGGTTGCTTAGTACATGGTCTCACATGTGAATCCTTAAGAGATGGGTGAGGCTAAAGCTTAAGAGGGTGTGAAAAATGCTGAATGGGTATAGACAAAGAAGAGCTCTCCACTAGTATACCAAAACATTCAAGGGCCCTTTTCTCAAAAGTGAGGTTACAAAGTGAATAGCCAGCTGACCAGGTGAATCAAAGCTGAATTACTTTCCCATTGTTCCTCTACTATGGTGTATGATACAGTATATTATTTGCTAGCTTTGAGTCTCTGCTTTTATCCTGTGTAAAAAACACCATTTCAAATTTTGCTACATGAGACCCAATCGAGCCGGTTGGTCACATAAACAACAACAAGATCAACAAATAATGCTAGCCAGAGCAAGATGAGCTAAAACTTAATGAATCTAATAAAATAAAATTGTGCCAAATACAACCTTACAGTGAAATGTTTACTTACAAGCCCTTAACCAACAATGCAGTTTCAAGAAAAATAAGTGTTAATTAAGTAAAAAATGTATAAGAAAAAATACAAATAAAAGTAACAAATAATTATAGAGCAGCAGTAAAATAACAGAAGCGAGGCTATATACAGTCGTGGCCAAAAGTTTTGAGAATGACACAAATATTAAATTCCACAAAGTTTGCTGCTTCAGTGTCTTTAGACATTTTTGTCAGATGTTACTATGGAATACTGAAGTATAATTACAAGCATTTCATAAGTGGCAAAGGCTTTTATTGACAATTACATGAAGTTGATGCAAAGAGTCAATATTTGCAATGTTGACCCTTCTTTTTCAAGACCTCTGCCATCTGCCCTGGCAGGTTGTCAATTAACTTCTGGACCGCATCCTGACTGATGGCAGCCCATTCTTGCATAATCAATGCTTGGAGTTTGTCCGAATTTGTGGGTTTTTGTTTGTCCACCTGCCTCTTGAGGATTGACCACACATTCTAAATGGGATTAAGGTCTGAGGAGTTTGCTGGCCATGTTTTTCCTGGAGAGAAGTGGCTTCTTTGCTGCCCTTCTTGACACCAGGCCATCCTCCAAAAGTCTTCGCCTCACTGAGCTAGCAGATGCACTCACACCTGCCTGCTGCCAGTCCTTAGCAAACCCTTTCAAACTTTTTCAGCAAGTTGGCTGTCAAAATTGTACTGATAAATGATGGGGAATAGCCTGCTCATCCTTCTGCAGCTTGCCTGCCAATGCATGCGTTGTCCCAACCAAGCACCCAAGCTAACCGGCTAAATTTGACTAGCTTGCTAGCTCGTTACTTTCAGACACAAATGAGAAATCACCTCACTGACCATTTTTCTCACCCTAGCAGAGCTCGTTAGGCTGTTTACATGTTAAATAGAGTGTTTGTGACTAACTGGTACTTTCTTTGCCTATGTTTACTGACACCGGTTTACTGACACCGGTCAGCGGTCTTGCACATTCGTTCAGCATAGTTAGCTATCTAGCAAAGCGATTCACATGTCTTGCTAGCTAACCAAATGACAAGTGCATCTATAGCTGTGTAGTCACTGAAAAATTATACGAGGGGAAAAAGTCAGTCACTCACCCACTCCTATAATGACATCACATCCTCCTAGCAGCTAGCTAGCTAAAGTTAGGCTCTGTGTTTTTAGCATGCCACATAAATAGATATGCAAGCATATTAACCACATTTTGACTTACTTGTGATCATTGCCCTTGCTAGTTTTATTGACATTATTGAGATTCCCAGCCTTAGTTACATTTGTCCGTTTCTGTCCAAAACATTGAATCACTGAAACTGAAACAGTGCATCCCAAATGGAGGCAGCAAACAATGTACCAGGCCAGCTGTGATTTACAACCTGATAGTAATATTTATTGGTCTGCCAAGAAATGTATTGGTGAATTATATTAATCATGCATTGAACTGCATCCATCTATTCTGCCAGCAATGCCTCAGTGTATGTCATGGAATGTTGAATCAAATATAACCTAATTTTAAACCCTCTTATGAAGTTGGTTTTGTAGCATAAACTGGGATTTAAAAAAAACTGATATTATGATTGTCTCTTTGTTTCATATCTGCAAAGTATCTAAAACGCTGTCAGTTCCCACACAAATACACACCACCATACCAACACACATCACGAAATGATTGCTGCAAAGTGCAAATGTCATCTGATCACTCCTTATATGCTGAGAGTAGTAAGCACTTCTAAGAGCAGGCTGTCAGTGTATTCTTTTGTTATCAACATGTGGGCCTTGACATACACAGAGGGCATAACACCTCACGGCTTCAGTTCAATATTTTATGATCAATCGAGGATGTGTGGAGAGGCACTACACCAGCAAAGAGAGAAGACAAATGACTCTATAGTGCAGTTTATAGGACCTGAGGTTCAATTGGCACAAATAACCAGCATTGGTTTAAAGGTTGGAGGTGATGTCAAGCCATCTACTGTAGCATAGATATCCAAAGCTTCTGCTTTTGGCATACAGTAGCTTCAATGTTCACACATAAGTGTCATACTAACAGGAATATGAGAGCAACATTTTCACATGGAAATACTGATCTGTCACAGCCGTTTATACCACTAGCTGGATTAAATGATTATGAAATCATAATACTCTCTGAAGAGACACTAAAGTGTAAAGAGGTGTCACCAGCTCAGGAATGACATTGAAGTGTCATCAATTTTGAAGACTTTGTGATAGTTGGCATATATTAATACCACTCTGATGACAAAAGCTTTCTAATTAACTCTAAATCTGAGATTATAATTGCTTTTAGAGGATATATTTCAGTTGTAGTGCACTTTAAAACCACCTACTTTAGGCTAATGTGAAAAAAATTGCTTTCAAAACACCCCTTTATGAAATAGCAGCATTTGAAAAACTCATCTCGTTCTCACCGAATCGTATCAACCTGCAAGATAAAGGCTGTTCATCTGGCTGTCACATATCAGTTGGATGACAAAACGTTAGTCTCCAAAGCAACTAGAGGCCATACAGCAGTTGCATGGGAATGAAGCCCTTTTATACCCTATAGATTCAGTTTGAAAGCATTTATGACAGACAGAGTAACTCTGGTCCTATTATTGCTCATACAATTTCTTTTTGGGACAAAATTGAAAAACAGTGTAACTGCAAAACAAAATGCCATGCCTAGACTCCAATGCATTACATTTTGGAGAATGCTCTTTCTTTTAATCCCCCCCAGGGGTCCAATGTGGAATGCATACCCTTGGAAATATAACTTTTTTAAACTTTAACTAGGTAAGTCAGTTAAGAACAAATTCTTATTTTCAATGACAGCCTAGGAGCAGTGGGTTAACTGCCTTGTTCAGGGGCAGAATGACAGATTTTTACCTTGACAGCACAGGGATTTGATTTGCAACCTTTCGGTTACTAATCCAACACTAACCACTAGGCTACCTGCTGCCCCTGAACAGTGATGATTTGAAAAAGACACATACACATTACCAGGTAACACATTTTTTCTATATTTACAATTCAGGTTGGCTATGCTGGCCTATGGTGTCCCTTGGCAAACCCAACTACCGAACCTCCAATCATGGGATTTATAAATCAATTATATGGGCTCCTGAAAGGACTAATCTCTAGAATATATGAACAACTTTTGGAAAGCTCATATTCTGAGCTATCCATTAAAAAAGTATGGTCTACATATTTAAGTGAGCTGAACAACCCTTCAACTGGAACAGAATATGGAACACAAATATTCTTAGAATCCCATAAATGTATACATTTACATTTTCTTCACAGACTGTATTTAACACCAAGGAAATATTTTGCTATGAAATTGGTCCCAACTCACAACTGTTCACTGTATCCCCTAAATCAGGTAGGCACGTTCATTCATATGATGTGGGAGTGTCCTGCAGTTAAATGCTTTTAGGACATAATGTATTATTAATTTTGCTTTGCATCTACTATGTTACTTAATGGCGACTAGGGGGTGGGGGGTGACTGACAAGCAACCCTTTAAGGGTTGGGGGAATGAGATAGGAGGTTGGGGGTGGAGGCCCACTTCTTTTTTGTTCTCTTTTCCTGTACATGATGAATGTATTATTACTTTAACTGTAATATGATCAAAATGATCAATACTTTGTAGTTATGTACCTTTTTTTAAATGTTTAATTTTCTTTTTCTGAATGTCAGCTCACAGGGACAACAATAAGATGTGTGAAATAATGAATGGACCATATGATATTAACAGAATACGAAATTATATGAACTTAAATATTGTATCTTTAACTCATCCAATGAAAAAAAATACTAAATAAATTGACTGAATCCAAAGAGCACTTAATGATTCCTTTGGTGAGAGATTTAGTGGTGTTGTTTTTTTGACAATGAAGGTAAACTGCATAAATTAAAAAGTGATAGCATGTCTCAGAAACTTGACCACTTTTAACGGTGACTTTCATCACTGTCCCAATGGGAGCTGTGGTACATCTAAGATACAGTTGCAGGTGATTCTTCATAGAAGAAGTGTTGGAGATGACAATGAAGGATTCCTTCAAAAGCAACTCACTAATTACAACGTTTGTCTACTTTTCTATCTTTGCAAGCTTATAGTTGCCACTCAAAGATGATATTTGCGTGTCAATGAATGTTACAAATGTAATATTGAATACAGTATGTGATCTAAGTATACTCAGACTATAAATAAACGTCTGTAAATAAGTTAATAAAATAAACATAACAAAATCTTCCCTATTGATTGGGAGGTCTAAGATGAAGTAAATTCAAATATTCTGATTGCTCAGGCTGTTGGGTTTGATTCCTTCATGGGCCAAACACACCATGGATAAAAGTGTCAGGTAAAATCTATGACAATTTTATTAGCATAAGGACAGAAGATTCATGAAAAAATGGAGTGGAATTATGGAGCAAATCTCTGGTTCATTCCACAAAATACATTCATATTCAATCCGCAAGACAGCGCAAATCAGGTGGAAGTCCCTATGAGGCTTTTTCTCTATGTATGAACAGAATTTCATTATGTGAATGGACTAGGGGCTAAAGTGGAATATTGACCCTTAACCCTCCAGCCATTGTAGCATTGGGTTGGATACTCATGATTCCCCGCAGTGGATCCGCAAAAGAAAAATTGGCTGATGAGTGGAATGAAAATATTATTTCAACCCACAGGCAGGCTCGTGGTTCAGAACAATTATATTGGGGGTTGAAAATGTTTTAAATAAAGATACAAATATTTTCTACAAACCTAGGAACTTTTTGTGTTGAATTGCGATGCGTATTCCATTATGTTAACGGTGAGGCAGACATAGCCTAGGCCAAGGCTATCAGCCATGCAGTGAGAGAGCGCAGGGAACTGTCCATTATTTGTCTGGTGCTGAAACATTCCTAATTTGTCCATGTGATACAAAAATGGTAACAAGCAAAATGTAACAGGAAAAATAAAAATAAATGTTTTGTGAAATCACCGGTTTGGAACTATTTTGGAGTCATTGTGGACAAGGAGGACAACAAGCTTGTAGATGGATACACAGCTTGCAAAAGTGCAAGTAGGTATTTGTTACGATAATTCAGTTAATTATTACATTAATTCAAGCTTTCGTTCAATTAGATCATACACAAGTCATATAAAGTTTAAACCTGTGCGTCTGGTAAAAGTTTGAGTCGTCAATAGCTAACTAAATAAATGTATGCTATTTTTGCAGCCTATAGCCTATTCGATTCCGGGAATTGTTTATTTAACTTTCAATTAAACAATTGTATTATCTAAACAATATTGAATGTTGCAACGATGTGCGCTGAGAGTCGGGAAGCAAGTTCGGGGAGTGAGTGTTTTAATACTTAAACACAGCATAATACATAAATAAGAAACACAAACAACGCACAGACATGACACAGGAACAGAAACAATGACGCCTGGGGAAGGAACCAAAGGGAGTGACATATACAGGGAAGGTAATCAGGGAAGTGACGGAGTCCAGGTGAGTCTAATGACGTGGTGCACGTAACAATGGTGACAGGTGTGCGCCATAACGAGCAGCCTGGGGACCTAGAGGCACGTGACAAATGTAAAGGTATTGTTTTGTTATGTCGTCTATAAGCTTTCATTAGGTAAGAAGAAGGCTAATTAGAAGGTTCTTCTTCAAAGCGATTTGAGTCAATGTGCTGCATAGTATTGTGAAAATAATAAGATAGGCCTATCATTCTTAATTCATGGCATGGTTTCCTTTTAACCAAATGTTGAATAGACATGCAGACAAATGAATTAGTCCAGTGATAGCCTAATATCCTACTACTTTGGAGTCATAAAAACAATTAAATGAATAGATTTTATTTAGCGGGTCATGGATCGGCTCTCAGAAGAATTCTATACAGGAGGTTCAGGTTGTGGAGGAAAATCTGTCCTGATGTTGGATATCGGATGGGGCAATTAATTGATGTGGCCAGTGGGGGGCGGGTGCGGCAGAAAAAAGCTGACCCCTGCAGGACTCTACTCCCATGGTGGAAGTAGGGTCAGGGACATGAGCAGGGATGTTTACCTTGAAGATGGAGCTTGCTCTCCGGGCTCTGCAGGAGGACAGAGCTCACCGAGTCCAGATTATCATAGCTGCTGCATCCCAGTGGGCCAGTACGAGTCTCTGTCACCTGCAAGAGAATCAGGACAAAGATGAGAGGAACAGTAGGGGACAAAGACACCTGCAGTGTGTGTGTGTTGGAGTGAGGGAGGATAGGGGGTGATTATGAGAGAGTTATTTTCATGAGAATTTGACTAGACTCACAAGCTAAAATCCTGAGTTGAGATTTAGGACTCGATTCAATCCATAGCGCTGGAGATCTTTGCTGTAGCACAATTGAAATGTAAAGTTAATTTCCAATGGAGCCGACATGCAGTATTTTGCGAACACGGGAACATTGTCATATCATTTATAACACACTGTATTGCAGGTCTTCAGCATTACAGATTTAATCGAACCCTTACACATGTCACATACACTACATAGGTGCAGTGAAAAATGTTGTTTTACAGGGTCAGCCATAGTACCATGGTGCATATTAGGGCTAAGTGCCTTGCTCAAGGGTACATCAACAGAGTTTTCACCTGGTCATCTTTCACCTTCGAACCAGCGACCTTTCAGTTACTGGCCAAACGCTCTAACCGCTAGGCTACCTGACGCAACATGTAACTCATCAAGCAGTCATTGGTATCATTAGAGGGTCGGATTGAATGTTTTATTCTTGACCTTGTGTCAGGCATGGTTATATTTCCACATAAATAAGTGGTGTGCGGCATTTCCTTTACTCAGAAGGGGACACTCATCAACTAACAATATCTGTTATACATGGTTAAAAACATAGCACGTACTGTATTTCTATTTAATATGGATCCCCATTAGTTTCTGCCAAGGCAGCAGATACTCTTTCTGGGTCCCAGCAAAATTAAGGCTGTGATAAATACTGCTGGCTGTGATTAATTTAGCTATGGATAAGCCATTCATATTTCAAATGGGACTATGTGAGTAGTTCATAAATATCTGAACTCCATGTGCGTGCCACGCTAGCACATACATGTTCTGCGTTGCTCAGCTAAGTGAACCGTATTTGGGCCAAAGCGCAGAAGGCGGCGTATGAGGTCTTTCTAAACAGCACGTCTATAGGTACCTCCTTATTTCCGTCTGCGACGTGTACCACCACCGGCTCCTAAGACCTATTTTCTTTTAAGGACCTTTAAAGATGTTATTTCCTTTTAAAAGAGGCAAGACGCTAATGGACTTTTTTCTTCAATCGGTGCCTGCGCCCCACTCTCTGCTAGAGAATATCACTTCCCTTATAAAAGTCACAGACATCGCCTCTCTTCCTGCCCAAGCTTCAATCTATGGGATAATTAGGGTAGTCAAATGTGAGGGTGCTTTTAGGTCTTACTACACGTCTAACTTTAGACTTATTTAAAGACATTGCTCTTGAAAAGAAGGGTGACTTTCTTCCTTTTTATCCCCTTTTCTTCTCGTAACGAGCTGGCCGGCAGTGCTCAATAGTACTTTCACATGATTCCAAGAAGCCAGATGCGATGCTACTCAGCAATGGAGATTAAGAGAAAAAAACTCTTGGCATTAACCTCAATGGAAAATCACTCAGTCTCTGGCTCAGTTAGAAAACTCTTAGCTTGAATGAGGGGGGTTTGCGTTGGCAGCTTGCATGAAGTCCAATCTCGTGAATAGGGGTTATCGAAGATGCGGGGAGGGTCCATAGTCAAATACTTAATGGTGAACAAACATGATATACAGCTACATTGATACAGAGCAGAGATACAGTGATGGGTAAATCAGATCCTCAATTCACCCAGTAAAATGTGTTTGTGTCCTTAAAGGCCCTATTTCTCCCTTCCTGCTTGGAACATGCTGGTTAAATCAACATTGTTTCCACATCATTTCAATAAAATGACATTGAATCAACGTGGAATAGATGTTGAATTGATGTCTGTTCCCAGTGGACATTTTCCCATCTTTCATTGTGATTCGGGGCCAGATGGCAGGCTGACAAGCAGGAAATTAGACAGATGTATATCTTACCCTTGACGTCACTCTGTTGTGGGGTAAAACTGAGAGTGATAGGCTCCCAATAAGCTTCGCAATAACATTGCTTAACATTAAAGTGTATGTCCCTTCCTACCAAATGGTAAATATGTTATGTTTTGAGCACAATAGACAACATAATTTGGATCTGTTTATTATTTAAGAGTATCTAAAGTTAGGTATGCTTGCAGCAGCCATACCACTGCAACTGTCCACCACTGCAAACTCCAAAATGTCAGAAAGCTACAGTAAAGTTACTGACTGAGAATCCAAAACAAGAACTTTTCGAATTTCAAAGTAGATTGATTACTGTGCTTGCCTGGCCTATCAAACCCTGGCATCTTGATGGGTGCTGACAGGGTGCTTTCTCCCGTTGCTTATCACATAATAAATGACTTCCTATAAAGGTCGTATTGCATGATGCATGGTAACCTAGCAGAGTGAATAACTGGTCTTTCTATAACCTCTGGGCAACCCCATTGTTGGCAAAACATGCACATGCATGCACGCGCATGCATACACACACTCACTCACAATGTCACACATACTGTACACACAACTGTGTGCACTGTGAATGCAGAAAATACATCAGACATTTTCCCTCGATCAATGTGTGCTATAGTGCAAGAATCATATTGTCAAAAGGAGGGAAAATATTAGATTACTGTCCTAGGTAAACCACCACTGATTCTCACTCACTCACTCACTCACTCACTCACTCACTCACTCACTCACTCACTCACTCACTCACTCTCACACTCCATTTATTGGTTTGCCAGATTATAAAAACGGCATACGACGTAATAAAAATACAAGGAGCAATCAAAGAGCTGAAACAGGCCAAGGGGGATTTAGAGGATTTGGATTATTAAGCGGAACACAACTCAGAATCCCAGTGGGGCCATACTGTTTCATAGTCCTATCTTTAAACCATGGCTCTAGAACACGCTCTCTTTGATCTCCAAAATTCAGTATACCTACACTCTTAGACAAAAAAGGTGCTATCTAGAACCTTAAAGGGTTCTTCGGCTTTCCCTATAGGAGAACCCTTTGAAGAATCCTTTTTGTTTCAAGGTAGAACCCTTTTGTGTTCCATGTAAAAGTAGAACCTTTCTACAGAGGGTTCTACGTGAAACCCAAAGGGGTTCTACTTGGAACCAAAAAGGGTTCTCTTATGTGGACAGCCGAAGAACCCTTTTGGAACCCTTTTTTCTAAGAGTGTAGAATCATAAGCATATTTGGATTATAATGAGAGGAACAATGTTATCCTGTGTTTGTCAATTTTAGGATTTGTTTGAATTGCATACTCAATCTATGTCCAGAGCAGGATAATTGGTTTGTGTTAGAGTGAAAACATACTATAGTACATTGCATCCTATCCATCTCTTCTCATTTAGATGGATCCCACTAACGGTTATAGCATATTTCCTGTCAATTATGTGCACAATGGATTGCTAAGAGCATGTCACGCTGGAAGCCTCAGGAGCAATGGCATTTCAATATGTTATGTAACGGGGATGAGTGGCAACGTTATGTCTAATACCCATTTTGTTTAACAATATCACCATGTATTTTTAATTAACACCTATTCAATTATTCACATTATATGCCATTTTCATGGTGTCTGTGATTCATAAGGACTCAAGTGAACTTCATGCACTGTTGCAGTCATTATTCAAAATGTATAATTGTAGACTTTTCCCTCCAGCACCGACTGACAGAAAAACTATGGCTGCAATAAGACTGGCTTCAGGAGGCGTTATTGCAAGCTTGCTGAAGTTCAGGAAATTGCTTGCCCTTGCAGCTCAGATGAAGCACAATCAACCAATCAATCCTTCTTCGGCCCTCGCTCTTTGTTTCAGAGAAATATGTAATTAACTACTAACTTACATCCATGTATCCCACCAGATCACAAGGTGCTTGTAATTTCAAGACGAATAAACTTACCTCATTCACCAACAATGAGCCCACATGGCAGTCATTTTGTGCTGCACATCTACACTTTATTACGGCAGTGTAGAGGTGAGGAGTATTACTACTGACAACGTTTGTGGTATAGCTACAGTTAGTGAATCAAGGCACAGTTATTAGCATTACTGCTTATCAAAGGCTTCAAGACATCGCCTAGCCCTGTCCTCTAGCCATTTCAGAAATATTTGCTGTCACACAACTCTGGTGACAGCAGGTAGGATTAAAAATCATGTTAGCCTGAGAGAAGGAGGGAGAGAGGGAACGAAGGAATAGATTGGGACTTGAGGGAGGGATACATCCAGTATGATGGAGTGTCTTCATCAAGGGAATGCTGTCACAGCAGAGCTTTCTTAATGTGCCTATCACCTGCCACTCACCTAATGACTTTCTATTTCTGGAAACAGGGAAATGAAGGGAGAAGCTCCCCAGTAACTCTTCATGGCTGGACACATCTCAGAGTAAGTTTGCTTTTGGAATGTAATGTGATTCCATGGAATGTAATAATTACACTGTATCACATGGCCTACCCGCAAAACTCATGATATGTCAGTTGGTAAAATTGGTAGTGCTAAAACTGAGTACCAACATATAAAATACAAATGCATTCATTAGGCCACAACCCTCCCCAAACAAGTAATCATAGCTGAGTTAAATTCACACCCCCCAAAAATCTGGGTCACCCCAAAAAACAATTTCAATATTTCAGACACATTTGGCCCCACACTACTCAAGAGGACTGTGGACCACATAGGTGGCAATCAGAAAGGAGAAACAGGATTCTGGCCTGTCCCATAGATCCGGCATGGACGCCTGGAAAAACAACTGCTGCATCATCAGTAAATCTGCATATTGAATCCTAGTGTAAATCAGGCCAGCAGAGTGACTCTTCAGGGAGGTGACCTTGTGGGAACATTGGCCAGCGTCCCACAGCAGAAACCATATTCCGACCACCCCTGCATAATCATCCATGGTCTTTGTCACATATAAACAGTCTGCTCATAACATTGAATTTTTTCCTCCATCTTTCAATAAAACACCCTACAGGGCATCTTATTTTCCTTCTTAAATGATCCCCCCCCTCCAAGACTGCTATCTTGCAGCCAGCTATTGGATCCTGCTACACAGAAGCACACGTCTTACTTTTTATTTCTAACGGGAGGGGGATTGTGCCGTGCACAGTTTGACGCATGTTCTTCATTCTGTTGTGCTGTTCTTTATTTCGCTTAGTGGGCTACTGTACATTTCTGATTTAGGCTATGCTACAGTTTTAGACAGTATGTTGTGTCCCAATTACTTGTTTGTTTGCCCTGCTGAGGCATGGGTGGATGGAAAGACAAACGAATAGGTAGCCAGACTAGTAAGCACAATGAAAGATAGTTGGCTCTGAATGAATGACGGGGTAATGGACGGGTTGTCACATGAGTTGACGCTGGAGAGACGAAGCAGGTACGGGGAGTAAAACATTTAATAAATAACGGACATGGAACGAGACAGGAACAGCGTCAACAAACTAATACTAAAGGCAAAAACAATACAATGCAGGCACGGGGAACAGAGCTGGGGAACTGACAAATATAGGGGAGGAAATAAACAGGTGATAAGTGCTGATGCGCGTGACGAGGGAAGGCAGGTGTGCGTGATGGATGGCAGGAGTGTGTGATGCGCAGGGCAACCTGGCACCCTGGGCGGGAGCAGGGAGCAGTCGTGACAGTACCCCCACCCCCCTGTTGGGGCGCCATACGGCGTCCCACCTGGGCGAACTGGCCGAGACATGGGCGCTGGGCAAGCCGGCTGAGACATGGGAGCCTGTCGATACGGCTGCAGAGGTGGAGACCGATGATCCGGAGGAGAGTGACGTGGGATGGGAAGCCACCGAACCAACCGAGGTAAGGAAACCTCTCGAGCCAGCCAGGGCGTGGAAGCCCGATGGGCTGGCTTAGGCACCCCCGGTTCCATCGGCGGCAGAATCCACCCCGACGTCACCAACAAAACAAACGACAAACAAAAAAAACTCCTGGACCGGCTGGGCGAACAAGAACTGACAATCCGGCTGAGGCCCGACGTAGGATGGGTGCCATCCGAGCCAACTGGGGCAAAGAAACGTCTCGAGCCAGTTAGGGCGTGGAAGCCCGACGAGCTGGCTAGGCACCCCCGGTTCCATCGGTGGCGACCCAGAGCCGATGTCTCCATACCAACCGGAACGCCAGTACTCCCCGATGCTTCGTATGTTGGCTGCTGCATTCTGTCACATGAGTTGACGCTGGAGAGACGAAGCAGGTATGGGGAGTATCACATTTAATAAAGATGGACATGGAACGAGACAGGAACAGTGTCAGAAAACTAATACTAAAGACAAAAACAATACAATGCAGGCACGTGGAACAGAGCTGAGGAACTGACAAATATAGGGAAGGAAATAAACAGGTGATAAGTGAGTCCAGGTGGGTCCAATAACGCTGATGCGCGTGGTGAGGGAAGGCAGGTGTGCGTGAAGGATGGCAGGAGTACGTGATGCAGGGCACCCTCAAGTGCCCAGGGGAGGGAAGAGCGGGAGCAGATGTGTCACGGGTTGATCAATAGAAATATGGATGGATGGATATTGCTGTGTATACACTGAATGTACAAAACATGCTCTTTCTATGACAGACTGACCAGGTGAATCCAGGTGAAAGCTATGATCCATTAATGATGTCACTTGTTACATCCACTTCAATCAGTGTAGATGAAGGGGAGGAGACAGGTTAAAGAGAGACAATTGAGACATGGATTGTGTATGTGTGCCATTCAGAGGTTGAATGGGCAAGACAAAATATTTAAGTGCCTCTGAACGGAGTATGGTAGTAGATGCCAAGCGCACCGGTTTGTGTCAAGAACTGCAACGCTGCTGGGTTTTTCACGCTCAACCGTTTTTCCGTGTGTATAAAGAATGGAGCACCACCCAAAGGACATCCAGCCAACTTGACACAACTGTGGGAAGCATTGGATTCAACATGGGACAGCATCCCTGTGGAACGCTTTCAACACCTTATATAGTCCATGCTCCGGCAAATTGTGCTGTTCTGAGGGCAAAAGGGGGTGCAACTCAATATTAGGAAGGTATTCCTAATGTTTTGTACACTCAGTGTATATAATTGCAAGAGCAGTAGAAAAAAATGTATGCTCTTGGCAACTTTAGTTGTCATCTCTTCAATGTGTAGAAAGTGAAGAACAGTTCTATATTCTAGGAGACAAATTAAGTACTGTGGGAATCCTCCTATAGGATCTCAGTAACCACAGGTCAGCCCTGCCGTGTGTATGTGTGTTGCCTTTAGTTGAATTCCATAAAAGCTGATATGCCAGTTAGATCATTAAAGATTGACGTCGACATTGGAAGTCTATCCATGCACTGAGGATGTCGGGAAAGGCCTTCAAAACCAGCCACTAGGGCCATCAAGTAAACTTGGGTTTTGCTAAGGCATTGTGGACGGGGTTGGCGAATGGGTATAATCCCATGACTCTGGATCAGAAGGTTGCGTGTGAGATCCCAGTTGTGGATACTGGTTTAAAATGTTTTGTTTTAACCCTATCCCTTAACCCTTACCTTAACCATTCAGAATGAGTGCCTAAACTTAACACTTAACTTAAAAACGTCATGTTTGGAGAACGTGGATGAACATCTAATTCTGCAATCTCAGCATATAATGTACACATGCACATTTCAACGCACACACATGGCACTCCAAGACTTCACAGCCCCAACAAACAATCTGCCAGTTACAGAGACACTTTGGCCCAAAAACCTTGTTTGTTTGGAGTTCTGCTATTAAGCCACCCATGGGGCTGTGAATGTTTTGCAGCCAAAAAGAATGGAGGTGATGGTTGAGGCTTCCAGGCCACAAACATTCATTGGTTTGGGCAGATAAATTCCTGTGTGGGGTCTTAGAAAAATAACAAATCCCTGGCTTGCCCTGGGTGTCACCGGGGCATTGGGGAGATGTCTTAGTTTTGATTAACGTTTGCAAGTTTCTGGAACCTCTTAAGCAGTGCTAAGGCTTGGGGAGATGGGGGGGACGGGCCAGGGATGAGGAGTTGATAAATATAGCCCAGCTTGGCAGATCAGTGGATGCTCTCAGGCCATCCCCACTAATGCACACACACTAATGCCTGTACACTACTGTTCATTTTTCTGCTACAGCCTCAACTATTGAAGTGTCCTCCAGCAAGAGGTATCTGGGGGGAGAGAGTGTACAGACTAAAAAAGATTAGGGCTTACTCTAGACATATGACTAACAATGTGTATGTCTGGTGCATGCATGCGTGGATGTGTGTGTGTGCATGCATGTGTGTTTGAGAGTGTGATAACATGATAACATGAGGATATGGAAAATTGTGAAAGGGAAATTAAATACCAAAACTAGCCATCTCCAGAGCTTAAAACGCACATTTCACTAAGTAAACCCTGTACTTAACTCAAACCCTACACAGTAAATGTGCTTACTCGCCAGACAGGAAACAGTCTTAGTTTTCATCTCTATTGATGTCTTTGTGCCTGTGTTTTCTCCATAGACCGCAGCGTCTCACTGTGAAGTTTGACTCCCAGCCATATTAAATCAATATTGGAAGTGCAGGGCCTTGTTCTGTGTCTATAGATCCAGGCTGTGCGTCAGACTCAGCTTCCTCTCCACGTACAGATCGTTGTCTGTCTGCTACGTGACTGTAGGACCAGCGGCTGACTTTACTTCTGCCATCACCTTCTATATATAGTGGGAGAGATTGGCCCAGCCACAACAGATTTTGGATGATAGTAGTTCTGACAAAGCATAAACCTTTCAATAGTATGTGTATCAGCTTTCATTAATGTGGGCAGTGGCCTCAAATAATATTATTTTTGCTTTCAATTTTTCCCTCTTTTCCAGTCAAAACAGAACAAAACCGATCCTATTTCATATTGGGAATCAATGAAAATGGATTTTCTGTTATACTGTTTTCCTCCTCCTAAATTCGGTCTAATTTTGTCTTTCTTGTTATATGGTATTTTGTTCCCTTCAAGTGTCTTTGTTTTGCTTATTTGAAATATACATGGAGTGTTTCTTCCTTATCTAATGCCTGAAGGATCAATTGTTCATTCCACTTAAATTGAAGATAGGATCAACATATTTTATTGAATGAATTGAATGTGATAAGTGTTTTTGTTGATTTGATAACCCTTCTGACTCACTAAATAAACTCTCTCCTCAGTTGAGACATGTGATGAGATATTGTATATGATTAATGTAATTGTAGTGTAAGACAGATTGAATTATTAGTCATGTACTCAGTGTAAAACTATTCTTGACATTGAGTAGTCACATTCTTTGATGCCGCAAGATTGAGGATAAACGCACGTACGCACGCACGCACACACACACACACACACACACACACACACACACACACACACACACACACACACACACACACACACACACACACACACACACACACACACACACACACACACACACACACACTTCAAAATACTCAGAGATCTCCCACATACACAGTCCAACTATTCAACACTGGTATGACTCAGAGATAGTACAGGTTTGTCAGTCAAGAAGATAGTCAGGACAGGTCTTCTCTGGCTCCACACAGTGTGGCTGGTTACAGTGGCTATACTGTTGAGAATGCGCTGTGTGTGCTTCTTCCCTCCTCAACTCTTCGCCCAGCCCTGACTCAGCAGCCATTGTCAATTCTGTTTAATTGTGTCATGCTTGACTTCCTGCTTCCCAGCACCCTGTCTGCCAGAACCTCTTCATCCACCTGTCACTTAGGACTTCAAAAATACGGCAAGACACTCTCCAGGGTGGCTAGGATGGGGCTGGAGGTGTGTGTGATAGTCATGTGTTTGTGTACCAGAACAACATCATGTTTGTCGAAATGTGGTTTATATCACAAAAGCTTAGTTAAAGATCACTTGTGGGATCACCAAACAGTGCTCAGACATTACACTACTTCTCAAACTCATTCCTTTGATGTCCAACTACTGTGACACATTTGAACATATTTATATACTGTATTTTTGTGTGTGTAAAGATGCATACCTTGATGGCATTGGTAGAGATCTGGATCTCATGGAGTTTCCTCATGGTGCCATCTCGGTCAATGAAGTAGGAGGAGGCCAGCTGGTGCAGGGCCTCCACGTTCTGAGTGGCGTTGACCAACTTTCTGTCCAGCTTGTTCTTGGCCATGTACATGGTCAATGCCTCCTCACCTACAGGGAAGACAGGAAGTGGAACTTATTTTATGATACAGTACAATAAAATACCATTGTTGACTTACTATTTTTCCTGGTAGCAGAATTCATTCATGTACAGTATGCACACTTTGTTGTCCATCGGTGGCTAGTAGCCATGGGGCTGCTGAACAGTGGGACAAAGGACAGATGCAGGACCAATACACGTATGACAGTAGGCCGCAGAGACTTTGAATAAATGAACATGTAAACTTTTCAGTTTCCCGTACTGCTGCATGTGATATATCGTGTTGTGTTTGTGTATTTGTATGCTGAAGTCACAGAATGATTTTCCATGTAAATGGACAATAAAGTACATCATATTGTTAAGCAACAAATATTACTGAAGTTTCCAAGCCATCTCTATAACGTCACTGTAATTATAATGTCTGGAGTGACTATAACTGCCATTTATACATCAAAATGTCACCAGAAACTGTTTATTATCCCCCTAATAACTCCATATTATGTGTTTATAAAGGTTGAATATGTTAAGGGCGTAAGTGAGTGGATTGCTTTCACACCGAGGGAATGACCTTTAGAAGTAAACATCCTGATACCGCAGGGGAAGAAGTGAACACTCCAGCAGAAAGGCCTGAACCTTTACACAGCAGCAAACAATGACTCTGTGATCTACTGTAAGTGTACGCATGCCAACGCCTGTTTGTTGACACTTCGTAAAGGTTGAACAGCTCATTTTCCCTCCGCCGCCCTCTCCTTGCCGTTCAAAGAGTATACAAGCCAAGTTGTCTGGAACTCATTCAAGAACATGTCACATATGTTCACGACCCCCGCATCGTGATTGGTTATTTGGCCCTTGGCGATGCATTGGGATTGGTCACTTAGCTTGTGGTGGCTGTGACCGGGGGGGCAACAGTCAGCCCCAATGTCTCATGTCTGGTTGAAACAGCAGTACCATGGCATGGAAGGAGGATAGCCCCACTCTCTCTCTACTCTCCCTGCTCTTCCCCGGGGGAAGGAAGGTTACGCACACACCCTTGACCTACTGCACAAAGATAATGATACAACATTAACCCTCTATCGCTATAGCTTTGCCCCTCTCTGGCTTATGTGGAAGTAGGTCTACTGTACATAAATATGTGACTTTACTGCTTTTGCCCCAGTGAAGTCAGGCCCTAGCTATATTTTATCTTTGTGGGTGATCTTTTCATAAAAAATACATTGTCTTACATTTTACTGGGCAGCTCTTTGGCGCTGTGCCTCGATAATGACTAAATTGATTCATACCTATAGCTGAGCCTTCAGCGTCCTAAGCTCTGTCTCAGCCTATGGTCAATGATGTCATTCCCATTTTTATGGATATACATTATTGCCATACAGGGCCCCGATTTTATTGGCTACTGTAATGAAATAATACAAGATGATGGATATATAAAAGCAATATATGAGGGGAAGGTATTGATTTGCCTGTATATCATTAACACCGTCTGCTGTCTGGTGCTAGGAGTGCTACTGGTGCTTAAAAGCAATGGAATTGTTAGACATAGGTACTCTATTGTGGAGTTAATGGTACCTGTGTGGGTTACAGGATGTTTTACATTATACTATTATACTGCACAATGGCAACATGTGCAGTGTTCAACAGTGTCTGCAGACCTGCAAACACACATGCACATACTACACACACATACATGCATGCCCCCCCACACACACACACACACACACACACACACACACACACACACACTCTCACACACACGCCATCACACATTCTCAATGGGGCCGGCCATCAGACAGACCTATTTTTTCCAATTAAACAGAGACTCCTTTTAGCTCATAAAGTGAGTCTGACGAAGAGAACATCATCTTTTCTGTACTCCTTTATCACCTTAGATGTAATAGCTGTGGGCCTGCAGGCCAGCTTTCAGTACACTCCTGGTTTCTGGGTTTATCGGCTCACATAATGGTGTTTCTTTAATGTGCAACCCAGAGATTAAGATGAGTGACTTCTAGGCCATAACTCTCTGAAATGCCTTCAAGGTTACACATGATATGGTGAAACTTAGTTAGTTGGGAGAGAGAGGGGGAAGAAAGACCGAGAATTGAAGAAAGAGACACAAACAAGAAAGAGTAAGAGAGAGAAGAGTGAGAGAGAGAGCGCGAGAGAGAGAGGGAAAGAGGAAGAGAGAGATAGAGAGAGAGAGAGAGAGAGAAGAAAGAGGAAGAGAGAATGAAAACAGTGAAAAGAGAGAGAAGAGAAATAAAGACAACCTGCAACATTGCAATCAGTTCTTTGTGTCAAGATTCCTTATTTCATTACCTTTAATAACGTCTGCATTTGTGGTAGTAGTGAATCATCCTCCTTGGAGTTTTATTTTGAACTTATTTATATTTTACCTAAGCTTCATATTTCACCACAATATTAGATTTCTGAATTCCATAATGAGTGTGTTAGGGAAAATCACCTTGAAGGCTTGTATATATGATATTGCAACTCTAAATGTCTACCTATGAAATCCCCCACTTTCACTTTAACTGAATTATTGAAGATGACTGTTTGACATTCAAGTGAAATCCTAGATTTAAACAGAAAAGATATGTTTCTAAAGCAGGGCCTTGCCTGTAAAATGCATGAGCTCCAAAATCGTCAGCGACAGGTTGATACAAAATGTTGAATCAGATAAGATAACATTTGAGGTGGTTTTAACAGGACAGAACCATGAGAAGAACCAGTGCAGGTTTTAGAGGGGGTTACCATTCTATAATTACCAGCTATGATTAAGCTCATTTGACTGTCAAACTACAAATTTACCAATTGATATCCCATCTATTTCCCCATCAAGAAGGTGGCATGGACAATGGACATTACCTTGTACGTACAGGTATATAACAGGGCTTTGCCCAAATAAAGTAATGGGGGGAAAAAATTGTCGAACCACCACAATAAGGAGTAGCCCGGGAGGGCATTTAATGGCCCACCACTGTTGTCTTAGTAAAGTAGAAGTAAATATATGCTTTCTCACCTCCCAAGGTGGCGGATATGAGGATGTGGGTTCCATACTTCTTGATGATGGTGTCGATGAACTGTTGAGTGGAGGGTCGTCGCCCTAGCAACCGGACACTGCGCTGGAAGTCTGGCATGAGCGGCACAGGGTTCCGGATCAGGTCCCTCCTCTCAATGGCTGTGTTCCTCACCTTCCAACGCGCAAACTCCCTACAAGAAAAACAGAATAGGTAAATGCTTACGTCTTAATATATTCATTGATGTCATTATGACAACCATTTATGCAACATCAAAATGTAAGGTCATTTTACAATTGGCACCTGCTATAGCAAGCACCTTCGCAGTTGACGTGATGTCACAAATGCCATACTCGTCTAACGTCCAAAACGGCATTGGATTATTTAGTTAATGTTCACAATAGCTAGTGGCAACGTTATCACAAGAGCGTAAGTAAATTGTGATCACATCCTTATTGAAAGAAAACTGCTGTATTGCCATCACTAAGTAAGAGAAAAAACATAGAAGCACTTGGTACTCGGTGATGACATTGAATTAGCTGATTTAGCTCTGCCTCAAGCAGAAAACTGCCAGTGAACATGATCTCCCGCCATCGAGACAACATGTTATCTAATCAAGGCAAATGCCAAGCATGGCTGTGGGCTATCGCCTTTTCTCTGTAGGTCCTGATTGTGTTTGCTAAGTAATAAATGATCATCATCAAACCCAACCTAGATCTGGGTCCTGCAATCAGGCAAAAAGCCTGGATCTGTAATCGAATCCCAATCATAGACCTAGATTCTCAAAGACATATGAATTGCACTCAAATGTCTATTATAGATATCCCATACAAAACAAACCAAGGACCTCAGCCACCCAAGCCCCGACCTGTTCACCCCGCTACCATCTGTGGAGACAGTACAGGTGCAGCAAAGCTGGGACCGAGAGACAGCTTCTATCTCCAGGACATCAGACTGTTAAACAGTCCCCACTAGTCGGCCTCCACCCAGTACCCTGCCCAGAACCTTAGTCACTGTTACTAGCTAGCTACCACTAGGTATTCTACCCTGTACCTTAGAGACTGCTGCCCTATGTACATAGCCATGGAGTCATGGAACACTGTTCACTTTAATAATGTTTACATACTTTTTTACCCACTGCATATGTGGTTGGCGCCCCCCTCGGGTTTGTGGCGTGGGGGAGATCTTTGTGGGCTATACTCGGCCTTGTCTCAGGGTAATAAGTTGGTGATTGAAGATATCCTTCTAGTGGTGTGGGGGCTGCGCTTTGGCAAAGTGGGTGGGGTTATATCCTGCCTGGTTGGCCCTGTCCGGGGGTATAGTCGGATGGGGCCACAGTGTCTCCCGATCCCTCCTGCCTCAGGTTCCAGCAATTATGCTGCAATAGATTGTGTCAGGGGCTAGGGTCAGTCTGTTATATCTAGAGTATTTCTCCTGTCTTAATTTCAGTATATTCTCTCTCTCTCTCTCTAGTCCACCTGGTCGTGCTGCAGCTCCAGTTTCAACTGCTCTGCCTGTGACTATGGAACCCTGACCTGTTCACCGGATGTTCTACCTTGTCCTTGACCTGCTGTTTTCGACTCTCTCTCTCTCTACAGCACCTGCTGTCTCTAACTCTGACTGATCGGCTATGAACAGGTGCTGACCTGTTGCACCCTCTACAACCACTGTGATTATTATTACTTGACCCTGCTGGTCATCTATGAACATTTGAACATCTTGGCCATGTACTGTTAAAATCTCCACCCGGCACAGCCAGAAGTGGACTGACCACCCCTCAGAGCCTGGTTCCTCTCTAGCTTTCTTCCTAGGTTCCTGACTTTCTAGGGAGTTTTTCCTAGCCACCGTGCTTCTACATCTGCATTGCTTGCTGTTTGGGTTTTAGGCTGGGTTTCTGTATAGCACTTTGTGACATCAGCTGATGTAAGAAGGACTTTATAAATAATTTTGATTGATTGATACTGTATTCCAGTCCTGGCACATCCCATATAACTACTGATGTACTGTACACACCTTTTCTATTGTACTGTCCATAGTGTTTTCACACACCATTAAACATTCTGATGTTTCTTCATTTCTTTAGTAAAACTTGTTGGGGATTACGTGTGTATTGCTTATTATTGCTATGTATTACTGCACTGTTGAAGCTAGGAACACAAGCATTTCGCTACACCTGCCATTACATTTGCAAATCTGTGTATGATCTTGATTTGATTTGGAATCAATTCTGACCTATTGTGTAAATGGTATGGTCTAGTATCTGTAATAGGACTGCTGGTATACTAATATCATTACCCTGGGTTATGGCTAGGGCAACTACTAAAGAGTTAGCTATGTGATCCAACAAATAAGAAAACCCTTCTACATCTATTACATTGCACAGTAGTCCAGGCGTTACTCAGTATTATCTCCCCGCTATTCATTTTAACAATGGCGTAGCTATTACATAATCAGCCTTTTTCATATGTGTTTGACGCAGTATGATGTGCCGTGACTGGCCCTGCCTAGGTCAGGGGTGTCTGATATATAAATATCCCCCCAGCTATAAATCTTAGATTTTTTATTCTTTGTCTGAAATAATCCCGCTGGTGGAGCAGTTGTCCTTTTAATTTCCCCTGAGACAGCTTACACTTTGCATGTTTAGCAACACAGGCCCGCAAAACAATTGTTACACGTTGAATGGGGGGAGGGGGACGGTGCTGTAATAAAAATGTCACTTGGCAGCTGGAAGCGGAAGGCTAGGTATCCACGTACAATTAAGTCTACCTGCATGAGGCCGGCTCACATACTGCGTGCTGGGTACCAGAACAATTTGGATTCTGACACCTTGGAAGTCAGACAGATTTGTAAATCTCATTCAACAGGGTCCTCCTGCAACGTAAGAGGATTCTATGAGAGACCACATTTGTTTGGGAGAGACACCACTGGCCGTGAATTCAATTTTGAAGCAGGTTTTTTTCCCCCCATCTACCCTATCATACTCATGCACACCCACACACACCTGCACGAAAGCACCCACACCTGCACGATAGCACACACACACACACACACACACACACACTCACAGCCATTGATGGAGGTGTTGTGGCTCCATGACAGGTGAATCTCACTCTCTCAGCCTTTTTGAAAAGCATCTAAGCGCTTTCTAATTACCGCTCTTCAAGAGGATGGGAACACATGTATACAAATTGCATTGTGTCTGGTTTTGCATCAACAAATCTGAAGGTAAAGTAGGGCAGATAATGAGGCATATTAAGTCTCCACATGAAATCACTCATGAGATAGGTAGCGTACTTGCATGGTTGTGTGTCTGTGTGTGTGAGTCCATTATGTGCGTGGGTGTGTAATTGTATACTGTGTGTGTATATGCAAGCTTCTGTATATGAAAGTGTGTCCCTGTGTGTGTGCTTTTGTTGTGTGTGTGTGTGTGTGTGTGTGTGTGTGTGTGTGTGTGTGTGTGTGTGTGTGTGTGTGTGTGTGTGTGTGTGTGTGTGTGTGTGTGTCATTGGGCAATTGTCTAAGCACGAGTGAGGGAGAGATGGAGATAAAGAGAGAGAGAGAAAGACAAATAGGAAGGGCAGAATGAAGAAAGCTACATTCTGGTCCAATTTGTGCTTATCTCTCCACTGTGTTTGGCTCACGATCCAGCAGCAGCCCTACTCAGTTTTCTCATTTGCTGCAACCCCGTCCTTTGGATCAATGTCAATGAGGAAGTCAAAGTGTTGAAACGACCGCAGTGAAACAACCCCGTGGTTTAGCGTTGGACTTTATCCTCTATTGTCTCTCGACACTGGGGTAGAAATAAAACAGGTGAAGGCTAAATGCAGGTTAACACAGGGCCCAGGGTAAATAGCACTACACATTAGTAAAACAAATCAAGTCTGACTCAATTACCTAGTCTATCATTCATTTAACTGATTTGCTGAAATCGTTGGCATGTGTGCAAAGAAACCCACAGTATAAGTATATGCTGTAAATGTAAAGCAGGATATGAAACGACTCATTCTCTTATCCGGGCAATAGTTGTGTTTACACAGACAGCTCAATTGTTATATTTTGCCCAATTAGTCATAAGAAAAGCATTTGTGTGAAAAGATCAGAATTGGGCTGCTTGTGTACAGGCAGGAATATTGTTCTAGACATAATGTGTCAATACCATGTCATAAATACCATGTCAATACCATGTCATCAACAAACAGAATGCTGATTGCATACTGTATATGCAAACAGTAGTTCTGCTGTCCTATAATGACCTCTAAAGCATGCTTTACACCACCAAGACGTATTTTACTCTCCTAGACTCCCCTACCCTCATCATGATTGATCTTTGAATAGGTCCTTGGGCCCAAATTGAAGGAAGGAAGGCGCTGCTAGGGTACACAATAGTAGGTCTTTGTAGATAGAAGGTGCTCTTTGGTAAAAGGGCTAAATTGGTCATCAAAAAGAAAGGAGGACCAAGGCACTCTTCATAAAGAGCTCCTTGGTCCTCCTTTCTTTTGATGACCTATTACTTACTTCCAATTGTCAGAGAGCCTATCAGCTGGGTTCAATCTCCCTGTGCATAGCTCGGGGTAACACCTTTCATTGGCCGTGTTCAGCATGCTATTACCATCAGACTTTTTTTCTTTCTCTCCACTTCAGTATTTGGATTGTGTCCAAAGTCACATGCATGCATAGTACATATGCCTACTTTTACAGGCGATTGAGAGATTGGCTAGCAGTCATGATAGTGTGATGATTTGACCTGTTGATGTGCCCTTGAGCAAGGCACTTAACCCTAATTGCGCCTGTAAGTCGCTCTGGATAAGAGCATCTGCTAATTGACTATAATGTAATGTATCAAAGGGGACATGTAAATGAGTGGTCTCTGTCAATGTTTCTGGTAAGATAACAGGTAATAAAATGGTCTTAAAGGGTTAATAAAATGGTATTCATATGCAGACAAAAACAGCAGGTGGTGTGAGTACAAAGAATAATGTTTTTCTTATCGTGACTCTAAACAGACTCTCAAAATAACAGATTTGCAATGCATCTGTTACTAAAAGTAGATTTGCCTCTGATTAGTCGGTTATGTTATTACACCAGTGCTCGATTATAGAGGAATGGTAGACTGCTATCTATCAGTAACAGGTCCTTCATTCACCAATTTATACCCAACATGAGTATAAAATAATATTCTTCTTTGTATTCCCATAATTCATCCGCCATTTTGTTCATATCAGATATCCAATAGATGATATGTGACTGCCTTCCACTGGCTTTTCTTCAGAAGAAAACAAAAATATCACAATTCTTCAATGTCAAAAAGATAAGCAATTTTCTAGAGCACAATGCTCGGTGGTGTGTGCTGGTGCATGCTGATTCAGTCGGGCTCCTCTTCAGAGAGCGAGCACTTACTGCGTGTGTGTGTTTGTTTTGGACACACAAGCATCCAAATGGAATGATAAATCAGACCTGCACCAAATGCGATAATAACCATGCCAAGAGAACTGAGAGAGATGATCAGATTTACCAAAATCTCATCTCTGTCTCTCCCCCTCTCCTCTCCCCTCTCTCTGCTATGTATCAATTTGTTTTAAGTACATCCCTCTCTTCGTGGCTCGGGACGATTAGCAAAGAAAAATGTGTGTTGGCCATATGTATTTGGGTCCATATGCCCAGATTAAGCAGGCCAACAGATGGAACTGGCTACATGATTCACTGCTTAATCCCTCAACTCAAAGCCCAGTTTAATGATCCCTCAAAGAAACTTATGACGAGATAAATAGCAGTGCCACTGCAATCTGAGGAATTGGGAGATGGTGTGATTATCATTTCCATCAGGCATTAGAGTGTGTGTGTGTGTGTGTGTGTGTGTGTGTGTGTGTGTGTGTGTGTGTGTGTGAAGATGATGTCCTCGTAATAGTCTAAATCAATTCAGATAACACTTTAATGGCTTACTAATGCATCATGACACAAGTTGCAGATATATTGATGCACCTCTGTAAATGCCTCATCTAATCTTAATATCTTGTTGTTGTTTTTATGCTTCAACTAAAATGTTTTATGGCTAGCAGGGAGAAAAATTCCAAGACCTTCCAAACATCATTTTTTCTGCTGCCAACTGATCTTTTCAAGCATTTACCCATTTCACATCCCCCTGGCCTGTGCTCATGAGAAATGGCACTACATTTCAAAAAACATTACAGAATGCTGCTTTCTGTTATCAGATATGAAACCACAACGAAAATTAAATAACAGTATTTTATTTTCCTTTCTCCACAATGCAAATGAAAGATTATTCATATGTTTTCCGCCAGGAAAACTTTCGAAAGGCATTTCAACTTCAAGAACATTGAGGAAGAGCTATCCATCTTCCACTAATTCCCCTGCAACCTCGTTTGGAGGGAACATTTCATTCCCGCCCAATTATTTATCGAGCCCTCTCTCTGCATTTTTGTTCTGTTTACTCGTCTTCCCAGAGCTGAGACAAGACATTTGAGCAATCAAAAGTGTCTGGCTCCCACTGATTTCTATGAGTGGTGAATGGGGACATATCTCACCAGGGAATGCAACAACTAATGACTGTACTGGTGGCTTTGGTCATGTCTGCTTCTATTTCAGATGTGAACATCTTGCAGGCCTGAAGAAAAAGAACATCCACAGTGCACGGTCCATAATTAAGCATAATCTGTCGCACATTGAGCTACCACTCTCAATCTGCCTCTTATTATGCAGCGAGCAGGAGATGAATATGAAAATGTGTAATTGGGAGGGAGGGAGAAGAACGCTCAGAGACAAATGTGGCCAATCAAGGCACTATCTTCTCTGTCAAAGTCGACACCCCGAGGATTGAGAGACAATCAGGCTTTGAAAAGCTAGATTTAGCTGCCGTCTAACATTCATTTGAATGAGAACATTACATCCTACACTAACCCACATAACGCTCAATGAAATATATTAATATTATATATTTTCTAATCAAGTAAGCACATATAGCTCTTGATGACATGAAAGACATTACTTTTACTTTGATATACACCAGTCTTAAAGGCTACCACAGATTTGACAGACAGCTTTAACCTTTTTCCATGGGATCAGGGGAAACTCACCATCTAAGGAACCTTTAGTCGCTGTCCTAGATGCATCTAATCGCATTCTATAGAGCGGTAAAGTGCACACCCGATAAAGTAATCCCACACCCAGATTCAATTCCCCATTAGAAATGGGTGACATGAAAAGAGGGTGTTCAGATAATCCATTGCGGCTGAATGGGCTCTGAACCACACTGTTCTCTGACAGCTCTATGTGTCCGAGAAAGACAGCTACAAATACCATTTTCATAATGCTGTAAAAACCAATATGTGTCCTTGTTCAGCTTTCCAGTAGAGATACAGGATCCTACACTACTGTAGGCTATCTTTTTGGCTCTGGTGGTGTTACAGAAGCCTTCATGTTTCGACGAGGCTTGCTTACACGGATGTCTCTGTAGGCATTGCTGGCATCCTGCTTGGGATAGATTGTGATCCAGTAATTATAATTCCCAGAAGAATGATGTGGTAAAATGCATCTCCACACTATATTGACATATTCCTTCCATTCCTCACAAGCTGGGCTCTCTCTTAGATCAAACATCTCTCTTAGATCAAACAGACAATGCTAAGTGACTTGAACATCTACCATATCTTATTTTTCTTGAGTGTACGTGGCAGCCTTTTCCACAAGTGTCCATTCCATATATCACTTCCCCCTCCAAGGGATAGGGTGGTTCATATTAGAACACTCTCATTATTCTATGTCTGTACAACCAACCCACATCTGTTGAAGGAAATTATATTTAAATTAGATTAATATTCATACAAAATCCTATTCCTACCATAGTGGACCAATCACGACTCAGGTATTATCGGGTCTATATGACACAGCGAGCCATACATTCTAACACAAGAGAAGTAATACCTAACTGAACCCAATTATCCCCACATGTTGAGATCTAGGTTGTTAGGGATTACCCAAGTGTTGAAGTCCCTTGGTGGGTAGTTCATCTCTAAGCTATTATCCCACTGTTCCATAGTGGGGACCCCAAGTGTTTTATATTTTTATATCTCAAACCTTAAAGCTTCTCCTGTGCGGCGGTGGTGTGCATTATACCGATGGCCTGAGGGGGAAAAAGCACTACAATCAGGGTTTTCATTGTCATCAGACAACTAAAGCAGTAGCCATAAATCAAACAGCCACAGATATACAATTGAATTCCTGGATAATGTTGAACCGCCGAGGCCTTTAAACATATTATGGAATAAATCTTAATCCAATTGCCTTTTTTACTACAGAGGGCCATGTGGAAATCGATGAGGTTTTTATTTTGGTTTTCAACGGTGCTGCTTTGCTGCTTTCTATTCAGTACCGGTGTGGGCTGGATCTGTAAACACAGCAGGTGACATCAAGGCCAGAAATTATGAAGTGAAATCCGTGCCTATTTTAATGTACTGTGTGAATCAGCCCTGCCACAGGCAATAATGGAGTTCAGACAGCACAGTGGGGGCATTTATAAACATCGGTGGGATTGTTCCGAGCCGGAGATGATAAAAATAGATGTGCGTGGTGGTGATGAATCTGATAGTTTCCCTGTTGATGTTCCCATACGTCCTTCACAGGGAATGATGAGAGAGGCTGTGCTGGAGAGATATATTCTATATATACTAATTTTGTTGTTATGACAAATAGACAAGCGCTGACTAATCAGACTGACTCAGTGCTAATTTTCCCAGGTGTCTGTAAGACATATCTTGACATGAACTAGAGAGGATTGACAGTTGTGAATATTTACCTCCAAGTAATGATGTGCTGGTCTTTTATACCTGTGCAAAGTGAAAAGTCTCACCAATCAACAATACCGTGCACAAATCGTGGACAATCTCTACAGGAAAGCAACTTCAAACCCTTACGTACTGTTTTAACTGAAAACATAAAATGCAGGGTTTTCATAAAATAATGTCCCAACAACTTTGGAGAGTAAATGCTGCATGGTGAAATTGATCAAATGTGTTTCATTTACATACACAAGGACACTTTTTAAATGTAATTTCTGTATTTTAGACCTGAGAGGACATCACATGTTGGTTGCTATGGAGACCACCAGGCCTTTCTTACCTGGGACACCAAGAGCTCTCAATGCTTTTTACTTCTATCCAGCTGAGTGGATCTCTGTGCTCAGATACTATACGTAAATAAAGATGTAACATTTATATGCATCAAACATACTGTACATATCTGACCTTTCTATCCCTATGCCCGTTATATTACTTTGTCCATTTAAAATACAGGTAACTTCCAAAATAATGAGAGAGAGAGAAAGCCCAGAAAAGCCTCAACCAGCCTCATTGTAATTCAGAACTCAAAAATTGCCAAATTCATTTGAAGCTTCCCATAAAAGTATTTCAGATGGTAAAGCACTGATATTCACACTATATATTCACATTAAGTATAGTTGCAGTGTGTTTTGAGCCGTATCTACTGTGTAATTGCTATGATCGTACAACTTTTAAAAGTGTTTAAAAGGTTGAAAAGCCTTTTGGTGAGTGTGATATTTTATTTATTTATTTTTTAATTCATCTTTATTTCACCTTTATTTAACCAGGCTAGTTGAGAACAAGTTCTCATTTACAACTTCGACCTGGCCAAGAATAAAGCAAAGCAGTTCGACACATACAACAACACAGAGTTACACATGGAATAAACAAACATACAGTCAATAATACAGTAGACAAAGTCTATAAACAGCGTGTGCAAATGAGTTAAGATAAGGGAGGTAAGGCAATAAATAGGCCATGGTGGCAAATTAATTACAATATACCAATTAAACACTGGAGTGATTGATGTGCAGAAGATGAATATGCAAGTAGAGATACTGGGGTGCAAAGGAGCAAGATAAATAAATAAATACAGTATGGGGATGAGGTAGTTGGATGAGCTATATTACAGATGGGCTATGTACAGGTGCAGTGATCTAAGTTGGATCAGAGTATCACCAGCAGCAAGAGCGACATCATTGATGTATACAGAGAAGAGAGTCGGCCCGAGAATTGAACCCTGTGGCACCCCCATAGAGACTGCCAGAGGTCCAGACAACAGGCCCTCCGATTTGACACACTGAACTCTATCAGAGAAGTAGTTGGTGACCCAGGCGAGGCAGACATTTGAGAAACCAAGGCTGTTTATTCTGCCGATAAGAATGTGTTGATTGACAGAGTCGAAAACCTTGGCCAGGTCGATGAATACGACCAACAGTAATGTCTCCTATCGATGGCGGTTATGACATCTTTTAGAACCTTGAGCGTCGCTGAGGTGCACCCACGAAACCAGATTGCATAGCGGAGAAGGTACGGTGGAATTCGAAATGGTCGGTAATCTGTTTGTTAACTTGGCTTTCGAAGACCTTAGAAAGGCAGGGTAGGATAGATATAGGTCTGTAGCAGTTTGAGTCTAGAGTGTCTCCCCCTTTGAAGAGGGGGATAATCACGGCAGCTTTCCAATCTTTGGGAATCTCAGACAATACGAAAGAGAGGTTGAACAGGCTAGTAATAGGGGTTGCAAAAATTTCGGCAGATACTTTTAGAAAGTGCGGTTCCAGATTGTCTAGCTATCTGGATTTGGGTGAAGGAGAAATGGGGAGGCTTGGGTGAGTTGCTGTGGGGGGTGCCGGGCAGTTGACCGGGGTAGGGGTAGCCAGGTGGAAAGCATGGCCAGCCGTAGAAAAATGCTTATTGAAATTCTCAATTATAATAGATTTATCGGTGATGACAGTGTTTCCTAGTCTCAGCGCAGTGGGCAGCTGGGGGGAGGTGCTCTTATTCTCCATGGACTTTACAGTGTCCCAGAACTTTTTGAGTTTGTGCTACAGGAAGCAAATTTCTGTTTGAAAAAGCTAGCCTTAGCTTTCCTAACTGCCTGTGTATATTGGTTCCTAACTTCCCTGAAAAGTTGCATATCACAGGGGCTATTTGATGCTAATGCAATACGCCACAGGAATGTTTTATTGCTGGTCAAGGGCAGTCAGGTCTGGAGTGAACCAAGGGCAATATCTGTTCCTGGTTCTACATTTTTTGAATGGATTATTATAAGCATTTTTTGCATGCTTATTTGAGATGGTGAGGAAGCCACTTTTAAAGAATAACCAGGCATCCTCTACTGACGGGATGAGGTCAATATCATTCCAGGATACCCCGGCCAGGTCGATTAGAAAGGCCTGCTCGCTGAAGTGTTTTAGGGAGCATTTGACAGTGATGAGGGGTGGTCGTTTGACCACAGACCCATTACGGATGCAGGCAGTGAGGCAGTGATTGCTGAGATCTTGGTTGAAAACAACAGAGGTGTATTTGGCGGGCAGGTTGGTTAGGATAATATCTATGAGGGTGCCCGTTACGGATTTGGGGTTGTACCTGGTAGGTTAATTGATAATTTGTTTGAGATTGAGGGCATCAAGCTTAGATTGTAGGATGGCCGTGGTGTTACGCATGTCCCAGTTTAGGTCACCTAGCAGCATGAACATCATTCACATATGGTGTCCAGGGCACAGCTGAGGGCAGAGGTTGGTCTATGAGCGGCAATGGTGGATTTTTGGGTACAGACCTGAATAGTAAGACAGCACTCTGCAGGCTATCTCTGCATAGATTTCAACTCCGCCCAATTTGGCAGTTCTATCTTGCCGGAAAATGTTATATTTAGGGATGGACATTTCAGGGTTTTTGGTGGACTTCCTAAGGCAGGATTCAGACACGGCTAAGACATCCAGGTTGGCAGAGTGTGCTAAAGCAGTGAATAAAACAAACTTAGGGAGGAGGCTTCTAATGTTCACATGCATGAAACCACGGCTTTTACAGTTACATAGGTCAACAAATGAGACCACCTGGGTTAGACCAGGTGATGTGATCTCGTATGTGGGAAGTGGAACTAAGAGGTTGGTTAAGGCATATTGAGCAGGGCTAGAGGCTCTAGATTGAAATAAAACAATAATCACTAACCAGAACAGTGATGGACAAGGCATATCGACATTAGGGAGAGGCATGCGTAGCCGAGTGATCATAAGGGTCCAGTGAATGGTTGGGCTGGCTGGGGACACATCGATTCAGACAGCTAGCAGGCTGGGGATAGCAAGCTAGCAGAAGGGCCTTAAGAGGGACATCACAACGGAGGAAAGTCTGTTTTAGCCTCCTTGTGCGGTTCCGTCGATAGACCAGTCATGACGGATTAGCAGGGTTCCGTGTAGCAGAGGGGTCCAGTCCAATTGGCAAATGGATCTATACAGCTAACAGTCCAATGTGCTCTAGACAGCTAGCGGGCCACGGCTATCAGGCTAGCAGATGGGCATTCAGGGGACGTCGCGACGGAGGGGCCTGTTGGGAAAAAAACCTTGGGCAGATTACGTCGGTAGTCCAGATGTGATGGATAAGCAGGGCTTTGTAGTAAAAGGGGTCCAGGCTGATTGGCAAAATAGGAATAGTGGCACAAGAAATTGGCCGATGGACTTATTAGTTAACAGTCCGGGCCGCGGCTAGCAGGTTAGCAGATCGGTATTCAGGGGACGTTGCAATGTAGGAGCCAGTTTAGTAACCCCCTCAAGCAGATTACGTCGGTAGTCCAGTCGTGAAGAATCGGCGGGGTTCCGTACCCCGTACCGGCAGTAAAAGGGGTCCAGGTCAGTTGGCAAAATAGGTATTGTAGCCCAGGAGTGGATGATGGACCTCTTCAGGACAGAGACGTTAGCCAGGAGTAGTCGGTTTCGAGAAGGTTGAGAAGGTTGAGATGATCCAGGTGAGAAGGTTAAGAGCTTGCGGTAGGAATCCAGGGATATGGAGAGAAAATAGGTCCGGTATGCTCTGGTTTGAATTGTGTTGCACAAACTAGAGCTCTCCGTGCTAAAGGTAGCTGATGACCGCTAGTAGTGGTTAGCTGACTACTAGCTAGTAACTAGTTAGCTGGCTAGCTTCTGTTGGGGGATTCCAATTCAGAGGTAAAGAAAAATAATTTAGAAAAAAAGCAGATCCATACCACATTGGGCGAGGCGGGTTGCAGGAGAGTATTTTGAAGTTGAGATTTAGATAAAATAGAAAAAAGATATGAAAAGATATATACATGGGACACGACAAGACGAAGGACAAAGATGCAAAGTTGCTAAAAACAGAATCTAAAAGTATGTATCGCTACAATAACAAATAATCACTATTCCGGATGGCCTGACAAATACAGTTTTTAAAACTGTACATTTGGATTGGTTGATAGCAGGGAGTTATAGCATCACAATCCCCGCATTCCACAGGTAATACCTGTTAACAGTTCAATTAGATTTAACAAGATTAATCCACTGTCCCACAGCCCAGCCAGTCATTCATAAACTTAATCTCCCCCAGAAAAAAGAACATCTAGCCATTTTTTCCCGATGCTACTAGGCTAGCATTTGGTTTGGTACAGTGGGGGTTAATATAAACCTTGCTGTGTGCCTATCCGACCTGTGCAACAAGTTTCAGTAATTTTTTTGCGATCCCAACACTGCCATGCATATGAACGTGACTAGACTGACAGCTTATCTGTACCTGGCAAATACCAGGAACATTATAATGGATATATCCAATGAAAAGGCAATAGAAACAAATGTAAAACAAACATAGTTTGCAGTCATTTCAGTTGCTTGATGTGATCATGTGTTAGCTTTAGTTGGCTAGCTAGCAAAGGAGAAGGAACGTTAACGTTATCCTTAACCTAGCGATCCTCCCTATCTTATTGACTCGACAATCAGCTGGTTGTTGCCTATTTATACATGATTTAGTAAATCATTATTTATTGACGTTGTTGACTTTTGTCACTATTGACCCTTTTCCTAGCCAGCTACATGCCAATTATTTGACATGGAAGTTATTTGTTATTTGTTTACACAGTAGCAACGTGGCGTTAACAGAATGAACGACAGGGTCAAAACATTTGACTACAATAAACGACCAGCCTGTTTGGTTTGCAACTTCAGAACCTCAGAACTAACAAGTAGATTTTGCGCAGACTATATTGTCTGGTGACGGGATGAAATACAAAGGTTTTACTCATTAAAATAATGATTTCAGTGAAAACGTGCTGGCAACAGTTTTATAAAAGCAATAAGGAATGAGAACCCGGTAATTATTGTGTGATAGCTACCTCCTAAGGGCTATTTCCTGGCCCTTGGTTTCGCATCGGGCCTAAGAACAGCTCTTAGTTGAGAGTTATCACAGGATAATCTCCGGGTTCTCATGCCTTATTACTTAAATACGCTGCTATGACTATATTTCAATAGATTGAATTTGATGGCTAGGCTAATTGAACACATTGAGGTTGTTCTGCTATGAACCCTGAAATGGATCTAATCACGACAATCTCTTAATTCACTTTAATCTAGCGGTTTACAGGACATGATGCTGGAATCAGACCTGCAGGTGACTGGCCTGACCACTTGTCTGGATCTAATCAACAATGTAATAGAATAACTACTGCTGATTAACACATCTGAGAGAGAGATCTTGCATCTAAACTCATTTAGGCTCATATAATATACTGCAAATTAGAGGAGATAGAGAAAATAATGAGGATAACATTTTGAGTTGTATTACACTCAACTGTACTCAAGTGTTTCAAGTGACATCATTGGTCAAGAAGAGTGGAAACTGATACAAGCTGAAAAGGCATCAGCAGCAACGGATCTTGCATTTAAATATACTCAGACAGGTATGGGATTAATGACTGAAAAATATGCTATGAATAGGATGTTGGAGCCGTCTAAAGCAACTGCATTAGGCCTGCAATTTCATCACCTGCCAACAGAAACATGTAGCTTTATAGCTCACTTTTCTGCTGATTGTTAAAACACTAGCTCTGTGTTGCAAATCTAATCCATAACAATAACATTTTCAGACTACTCATAAGAATGAGAGGTGTCAAGGTCAAGCCAAACATTCAGTAAAATGAAACAAATGTTACTGCCAATGCTCCAGCTGCCGCTTATTGTATCTCATCCATATGCTGCTGTTCTGAATTCTCTAAGCAATAACTTCCACTGATGCCCTAAATAGAATAGGAATTTGAATTTGCCTCTGTTTACACAGTCAGACAAATTCTGATCTTTTACCAACAATTGTTCTTTTGACCAATCAGATAAAATATTTTGTCAATAATTGGGAAAAATATCAGAATTGGGCTGCCTGTGTAAATGCATCCATTGAAATCTACATGGAATCTATCAGATCTGCAAAGCATATATTTAGACATACTGTATATTTACAAATATGCTATGTAATCTATAGTAGACATCCACTGGGACTCTAGGCATCTACCAGGGCTATATTCTTACATAATGTATGCATTTCACATCTTTAGAAGCAGAAATATGTATATGATAGCTACAGTATGCATTAAACAGCTATGCTATCACCACAACACAATTAAAATCCATAGCATCTAATGGTACTCATTTAAAATCCATGGTCCAGTATATCTTTAGAACCATCTAAATCTCTGATATTACAATTAGCTCTGTATTCAATAACTAGCTAACACATTTGGAATCTATAGCATCTAATGGTACACATTCAAATTCCATGGTGCAGGATCTACGGCACTCATCCTTTCCTATCGTCTTCCTCCCCCGGGGTGAGGCGATGTGGGCAAGTCTCGGGGGACTCTCAGGCAAGCAGCGTCCCACACAGTGAATTAGTCAGTACTTAACCCCGACACTTCCTCTAGCTCCGTTCCTCCTTATAATTACCATCTCTCCCTGCCAGTAATTAACTAATCCCACAGTGGGGCTGATTATCCAAGGTTTGAGGAGGGAAGAGACAAGAAAACTCCCTCCCCAGATCAGCCCTCTTGATTCCCTAACTTACAGCTGAGCCTCTCTGATTTGACTGACTGGCTGACTCAGTTTCGGGGTGTGATTATATTTGGGGAGGCTGTTGCTGTTCCGAGGGGAAATGTTTTTTTTTTTTTTTTTTTTTTTGTGGCACAATAAATATGTCTCACAAACATTGCAGTGATGGCAATTATACAGTAGAGAGATGGTAAACCTTGCTCCCGGAGGATAAATATTTGGCGTCATGGATATAAAATCAGTCGTAGAGGGTAAGTGACCACAGATGGGTGCAGGGTTGGGAAGTTCATGCAAGTGCTGAAAGGAGGGCTGGAGAGGAGGGGGCATTGGAGGGAGTATCGTGTCGTAAAGGAGTCCCTGATTATTTATCACCTTGACTCTGACCTCTCTGTCAGCTTGTTTCTGTCTGCCGCAGATTGATGCAGATTTACTGGTTTCCTCTGCCCCAGTCTCTGAATTGCCTAGTTAGATATAGGTTAAATAAATAAAATAAAAATGATCTTCACATAGACACACTCATGCCATTTTCCTTGTTCTTGCTCCCTAATGCCTTCTCTATTTCCCTCTCCCTCCCTTTTAATTTCTTTCTCTCTCTCACCCAGTCTCTCTGCAGAATGTGGACAACTGCGGCTGCCCCCTGAATTAAACATTCCCCTCGCCTTGCCTCAGATCTGCCGACTGCTTCTAAATGATCCACCCCTGTTCTATCTAATTACTGATGGATGATCCAGACTCATTCAACTTAGCCTGAGTGGGACAAAAGATTTGTCTTCTACCGGCACTTAAAACAAAGGGCCCAGCAACACTCTCCAGACAGACTATTCACAATTAAACCTGTGAATGAGTTTGACTCCTTTCAGTGCCTCTCTTTTTGTCCTTATCAGATCAATAGGCATACTTTGTTATTTGGGCTAATAGCACATTGCATTAGGGTGGTGCACAACACTGTATGCATTACCAATGAAAGGACAAAATAAAGCATCAAAGGGATGGAGGGATGATAGAGACAGTGAAGGTGAACAACAAAAAATGGGAGTTGAAGAAAAGGTGTAGATTAAGTAAAGACTAGAGTGATATCTGCTTGATGAACAGTTTAAACCTAGGTTAACAAGGACATACTGTTTGCACATGGGAAGCCGAAGATCAGTGGTGAATGTATAACAATAATTTAAGGCTAATCAGGTGATCTCTGACAAGTCGGTCTAATTAAACTGATGAAGAAATGTTCATTTATAGAAGTGCATAATCTCCATGCATTAGACAAATCACATCACAGTATAACTGGTTGGCAAATAAATGAGCATGTCTTGTATGTCAAACCTACCCACCAAACATGGTCGATGTGCTGTGCTTGGTGTGAGTGTGAGAATATTGGTAGATGTGTGCTTCAATACTACCAACGTAAACTGTCCGTGATTATATCCGGTTCAATTCAGCCAATTAATATTGTCAACGAACTTGGACATGATCCAACACTTGTTCATGAAAGCGCACTTAACAGAAGTCCAATGGCACGTTCTGACTATCAAAGCAACTAGATCACATGCACATGCATTAGACTGACTGGTCATATAGCACACAGTGTAGAATGTCTAGCTCTTTGTGGTTGTTGCAGATTATGGCAAGGGTTTTAATCTCACATGAGTTTTCCCCCCCCTTTGAAATGTAGAATTACATTTATTGTGTTAGTGTTAAGAAGTAAAGTGCAGCCAACAGCTTGAAAATTAAGATAATGGTTTGCCAGGGCCGCTAGTTAGTAGACTGGTCGACGTCAAACGTCGGAGGAGAGAAGTGGGAGTAGATGTGACAGTAGATGATTATAAAAATGCATATAAAACGTTGTGGGACTACATTCAGGTCCATCAAGAGCTACTTTCTTTCTACAGCCATGCAGACATACACACTTCTATGGCGTAATAGTGATATTGCATAGACTGTATTACATGGACGTGTACACCTGATTGTAGGCCTACAACGTTTTATATGCATTTTTTATAATCATCTACTGTCACGTCTACTCCCACTCCTCCCCTCCAACGTCGCCGGTCTACTAACTAGCGGTCCTGGCAAACCCTCTTCACGCACACCTGGCAACCACCATTTCACACACCTGCATCTCATCATCAGCCACACCTGGAATTTATTACTCCCTAATTACTTACCCATCATATAGCACTCCTTTGTTACTAGTCATCAGGTAGTTTTGTTTGTGTTTCCATGTCAGACACTTCGCTTGGTTTGTAGAGTTCCATGTTGGTTGTTATTAAACTCACCAACTGCACCTGCTTCCTGACTCCCTGCGTCTATGTTACATCTACTTCGTCACATAAGGATTATTTGACTCGAGGATCAACAGTGGAGTGTATTTTCCTCAAATAATAATGTTGCTGGGGGAATTGGCTGATGCACATCTTGAGACGGAGGTCCAAGTTAAAATGTTTCTAATGTTTGCAAGTATGGTACCGTTGTGTTTATGTATAGCAGCATTATACAAACTAAGTGAACGGCAAGTGTGTGACGTGGATACTTGCACTGCACTGTTGACCCACGACTGCGTGGCCACGCACGCCTCCAACTCAATCATCAAGTTTGCGGACGACACAACAGTGGTAGGCTTGATTACCAACAACGACGAGATGGCCTTCAGGGAGGAGGTGAGGGCCCTCGGAGTGTGGTGTCAGGAAAATAACCTCACACTCAACGTCAACAAAACTAAGGAGATGATTGTGGACTTCAGGAAACAGCAGAGGGAACACCCCCCTATCCACATCGATGGAACAGTAGTGGAGAGGGTAGCAAGTTTTAAGTTCCTCGGCATACACATCACAGACAAACTGAATTGGTCCACCCACACAGACAGCATCGTGAAGAAGGCGCAGCAGCGCCTCTTCAACCTCAGGAGGCTGAAGAAATTCGGCTTGTCACCAAAAGCACTCACAAATTTCTACAGATGCACAATCGAGAGCATCCTGGCGGGCTATGTCACCGCCTGGTACGGCAACTGCTCCGCCCACAACCGTAAGGCTCTCCAGAGGGTAGTGTGGTCTGCACAACGCATCACCGGGGGCAAACTACCTGCCCTCCAGGACACCTACACCACCCAATGTTACAGGAAGGCCATAAAGATCATCAAGGACAACAACCACCCGAGCCACTGCCTGTTCACCCCGCTATCATCCAGAAGGCGAGGTCAGTACAGGTGCATCAAAGCTGGGACCGAGAGACTGAAAAACAGGCCATCAGACTGTTAAACAGCCACCACTAACATTGAGTGGCTGCTGCCAACACACTGACTCAACTCCAGCCACTTTAATAATGGGAATTGATGGGAAATGATGTAAAATATATCACTAGCCACTTTAAACAATGCTACCTAATATAATGTTTACATACCCTACATTATTCATCTCATACGTATATACTGTACTCTATATCATCTACTGCATCTTTATGTAATACATGTATCACTAGCCACTTTAACTATGCCACTTTGTTTACATACTCATCTCATATGTATATACTGCACTCAATACCATCTACTGTATCTTGCCTATGCCGCTCTGTACCATCACTCATTCATATATCTTTATGTACATATTCTTTATCCGCTTACACTTGTGTCTATAAGGTAGTAGTTTTGGAATTGTTAGCTAGATTACTTGTTGGTTATTACTGCATTGTCGGAACTAGAAGCACAAGCATTTCGCTACACTCGCATTAACATCTGCTAACCATGTGTATGTGACAAATAAAATTGAATTGGATTTGATTTGAGCTCGCAAGAAGCATTTCACTACTGTTTACACCTGCTGCATCATGTGCAACTTTGAGATAGACTTGTGCCCTAAATGTGAAGTGCAACTGAGCAAATAGGACATGGCCAAATTTATATGATGGATTGAGATCTAAAAGTTTACTGATGCCATCAGAACCAATCATAAAATGTGTTCATCTAAATACTGTAAGAGGATACAGATCCAAATGTGGTTGGCGACACACAAATATGACGATCCAGACAAAAATTCACCTAGTCTAAACACATTTAACGATGCCATCAAATGGAATAAAGTGGATTAAGAGGAGTTAGTTAACTCCTGATTTGGTTTCCCCCTCTATTTCACTATGTTCATTCGCAACTTACGCTGACTATTATACAGTGTGTGTGAGCGAGAGAAAGAGAGAGATTGAGGATCTCTCTTTCTCCAGATGAAATATCCATGCGAAGATGAAGCTTGTGCTGAAAAGTGCTGAACACCAATTGCCAAAGTTGTTGAGTTAGGTGCTCTGGAGGCCTGAGAAAATGGCATTTGTTGAGAAATAGTTCCAAGTCTGTCATTTTATAAATACAGCCCCACATCTCTTGAACTTGACGGCAGTTTAGGTGACGCCGTCAGCGCTGTATAAGCAAGGAATCAATCTGTGCCAGAAAACAATCTGTGCAAGGTGCTTTTTTCTGTAATCACATTGATGACTACCACAAATCACAAGTTAGAGTTTCAGCAATGGGAAAATTGCGAAACTAAATTAGACAAAATAGGGCCACTTCTGATAGAACTGCTGGAGTGGACATCTGAGTGATGCCTCAGGGTAATTTTTCTGTAGATCGTTGTGGAGGCTAATCGATTCAAACCCTGGATAGATTTTCAGATGGTAATGAATCTTGCTCCAATGACTGTGTGAGGCAAGCCTCACCTTCGCACACCACAAACCCCACATCCAAGATCAATAAGCACCATCATGACATTTTCATAAACATTTTCATTTTTAATAACAACCTCCATCTCCCTCCTTTGATTACAGTAATGCTGATTCCCAGCCTTTAAAATGCATTAACGGACAGAGATTTGCATTTATATTGGATTTCTCTGCCACACAAGGACTTGAGATAGAGCCTGCGAACAATGACCACAGCAACATCATCTAAAAACACAGTCAACCCCATAATAGAGTACATACGCCACAGAGAGAGGAAGTCAAGGCCAGGCAAAAGCAGACCATTCTACCACTCACTCAAGCACAGATGTATCCCCAGTCAATAACAATTCAATCTGCAAAACTGCAACATGCTGCAACTGTCACGTTCTGACCATTGTTCTGTTATTTTATTCTTTGTTTTAGTATGGTCAGGGCGAGAGTTGGGGTGGGCAGTCTATGTTGGTTTTTCTATGTTGGTTTTTGTGTTCGGCCTAGTATGGTTCTCAATCAGAGGCAGGTGTCGTTAGTTGTCTCTGATTGAGAATCATACTTAGGTAGCCTGGGTTTCACATTTGTTTTGTGGGTGTTTGTTTCAATATGAGTGTTTGGGCCACACGGTACTGTTTCGGTTTTGTAAATTCAAGTCATTGTTTTGATTCAGTGTTCAGTGCTTTCTTTAATTAAAATCATCATGAACAGTTACCACGCTCCACCTTGGTCCTCCTCTCTATCTCCAGACAACATCCGTTACAGCGAAAGTGGCTTTATGGCATATTATGTGTTTGGTACAGGTGGAGGCGTACACACTCATGTATGTGCCAAGTCTTTGTCAAAAAGGCTTCTCAACAGTTTTTACCCCCAAGCAATAAGACTCCTGAACAGGTAGCCAAATGGTTACCCGGACTATTTGCATTGTGTGCCCCCCCCCCAACCCCTCTTTTATGCTGCTGCTACTCTCTGTTCATCTTATATGCATAGTCACTTTAACTATACATTCATGTACATACTACCTAAATTGGCCCGACCAACCAGTGCTCCCGCACATTGGCTAACCGTCAGCATTGTGTCCCAACACCCGCCAACCCCTCTTTTCACGCTTCTGCTACTCTCTGTTCATCATATATGCATAGTCACTTTAACGATTCCTACATGTACATACTACTTCAATAAGCCTGACTAACAGATGTCTGTATATAGCCTTGCTACTCTTTTTTCAAATGTCTTTTTACTGTTTTTTTTATTTATTTTCTTACACACACACACACACTTTACCTACACACATACCTTTTTTCCACACCATTGGTTGGAGCCTGTATGCAAGGTTTACACCTGTTGTATTCGGCGCACGTGACAACAAAAGTTTATCTCAATACTTTGTTATATACCCTTTGTTGGCAATGACAGAGGTCAAACGTTTTCTGTAAGTCAAGGTTTTCACACACTGTTGCTGGTATTTTGGCCCATTCCTCCATGCAGATCTCCTCTAGAGCAGTGATGTTTTGGGACTGTTGCTGGGGTTGAGATCTGGAGACTGGTAAGGCCACTCCAGGACCTTGAAATGCTTCTTACGAAGCCACTCCTTCGTTGCCCGGGCAGTGTGTTTGGGATCATTGTCATGCTGAAAGACTCAGCCAAGTTTCATCTTCAATGCCCTTGCTGATGGAAGGAGGTTTTCACTCAAAATCTCACGATACATAGCCCCATTCATTCTTTCCTTTACACGGATCAGTCGTCCTGGTCCCTTTGCAGAAAAACAGCCCCAAAGCATGATGTTCCCACCCCCATGCTTCACAGTAGGTATGGTGTTCTTTGGATGCAACTCAGCATTCTTTGTCCTCCAAACACGACGAGTTGAGTTTTTACCAAAAAGTTATATTTTGGTTTCATCTGACCATATGACATTCTCCCAATCTTCTTTTGGATCATCCAAAAGCTCTCTAGCAAACTTCAGATGGGCCTGGACATGTACTGGCTTAATCAGGGGGACACGTCTGGCACTGCAGGATTTGAGTACCTGGCGGCATAGTGTGTTACTGATGGTAGGCTTTGTTACTTTGGTCCCAGCTCTCTGCAGGTCATTCACTAGGTCCCCCCCCCCGTGTGGTTCTGGGATTTTTGCTCACCGTTCTTGTGATCATTTTGACCCCACGGGGTGAGATCTTGCGTGGAGCCCTAGATCGAGGGAGATTATCAGTGGTCTTGTATGTCTTCCATTTCCTAATAATTGCTCCCACAGTTGATTTCTTCAAACCAAGCTGCTTACCTATTGCAGATTCATTCTTCCCAGCCTGGTGCAGGTCTACAATTTTGTTTCTGGTGTCCTTTGACAGCTCTTTGGTCTTGGCCATAGTGGAGTTTGGAGTGTGACTGTTTGAGGTTGTGGACAGGTGTCTTTTATACTGATAACAAGTTCAAATAGGTGCCATTAATACAGGTAACGAGTGGAGGACAGAGGACCCTCTTAAAGTTACAGGTCTGTGAGAGCCAGAAATTTTGCTTGTTTGTAGGTGACCAAAGACTTATTTTCCATCATAATTTGCAAATAAATTCGTTAAAAATCCTACAATGTGATTTTCTGGATTTTTTTTTTCTCATTTTGTCTGTCATAGTTGAAGTGTACCTATGATGAAAATGACAGGCCTCTCTCATCTTTTTAAGTGGGAGAACTTGCACAATTGGTGGGTGACTAAATACGTTTTTGCCCCACTGTATGTGTATATATATATATATATATATATATATATATATATATATATATATATATATATATATATATATATATATATACACCTGTTCTGAAAGGCCCCAGAGTCTGCAAAACCACTAAGCAAGTGGCACCACCAAGCAAGCTGCACCATGGAGACCAAGAAGCTCTTCAAACAGGTCAGGGACAAAGTTCTGGAGAAGTACAGATCAGGGTTGGGTTATAAAAAATATCTGAAACTTTGAACATCCCAAGGAGCACCATTAAATCCATTATTAAAAAAATGGAAAGAATATGGCACCACAGCAAACCTGCCAAGAGAGGGCCACCCACCAAAACTCACGGACCAAGCATGGAGGGCATTAATCTGAGAGGCAACAAAGAGACCAAAGACAACCCTGAAGGAGCTGCAAAGCTCCACAGTGGAGATTTTAGTATCTGTCCATAGGACCACTTTAAGCCGTACACTCCACAGAGCATTGCTTTACAGAAGAGTGGGCAGAAAAAAGCCATTGCTAAAATTAAAAAATTAAAAATAAGCAAACATGTTTGGTGTTCGCCAAAGGCATGTGGGAGACTCCCCAAACATATGGAAGAAGGTACTCTGGTCAGATAAGACACAAATGTAGATTTTTGGTATCAAGGAAAACCCTATGTCTGGCGCAAACCCAACACCTCTTATCACCCCGAGAACACCATGCTACCTGATGATGCTGCCACCACCATGCTGTGGGGATGTTTTTCATTGGCAGGGACTGGGAAACTATTCAGAATTGAACGAATGATGGATGGCGCAAAATACAGGGAAATTCTTGGAAACCTGGGACTGACGGAGGTTCACCTTCCTGCAGGACAATGACCCTAAGCATACTGCTAAAGCAACATTCGAGTGGTTTAAGGGGAAACATTTAAATGTCTTGGAATGGCCTAGTCAAAGCCCAGACCTCAATCCAATTGAGAATCTGTGGTATGACTTAAAGATTGCTGTACACTAGCGGAACCCATCCAACTTGAAGGAGCTGAAGCAGTTTTGCCTTGAAGAATGGGCAAAAATCCCAGTGGCTAGATGTGCCAAGTTTATAAAGACATACCCCAAGATACTTGCAGCTGTAATTGCTGCAAAAGGTGGCTCTACAAAGTATTGACTTTGGGTGGTGAATAGTTATGCACGCTCAAGTTTTCAGTTTTTTTGTCTTATTTCTTGTTTATTTCACAACACAACATATTTTGCATCTTCAAAGTGGTAGGTATGTTGTGTAAATCAAATGATACTCACACCCCAAAAATCTATTTTAATTTCAGGTTGTAAGGCAACAAAATAGGAAAAAAGCCATGGGGGTGAATACTTTCGCAAGCCACTATATAATATGCATAGAAAAAATGCAGGAAAAGAGCACTTTCGTCGCAGCCGATTCCTTAACCAATGCATTCCAATTACTCTTAGGGAAGGAAGAAACACACTTCTGGGGGTGGGGTAAGTGTAGCAACATAGTGTTTCTTTGCCCCAAGTGATGGTGACCTTTCAGGCGAGCCAAACGAGCACAAGTGCATTCTAAATATGTGTGTTTGGCGTGCAGAATGAGGCACGTTGCAGAGGTTATTAAAAACGAGAGAGATTTGTTTGTTGCTGATCAGGTTGGCATTGTCCAACGGTCCGCCTTGGGATAATCTCTCTTGATAAGGAAGGCAGAGAGGGATGCTTTGTCACCCTTTAAGTCTGATTCAACCACTTTCTAACCAGTAAATCGCAAAGACAGCGGAAGCCCTGGGGAAATTTACAAAGCTATTCACTTCTCATTGCCAGTTAGCATCTGCTCCCGGTTCTTTATTTATTTCTCAACTTACTTACTTCAGATGGAAGCCAAAAAGAGGTGGAAAAGGAGTCATGTGACATTGTAACTGTCTCTGTAGCCAAGGTTTTTGGGAACCTGAGGGTGAGAGCATAGGAGAACGAAGACAGCTTTATCATTTGTACCTTTTCACCAAGTGTGATTGGAATAATCTATGACCATGGGAGCGTTTATGCCAATTTCACAGCTGGATACTTTCATAGATAATTGGATAGTTTTCACAACACATTGTACATTTTTGCAAAAGCTAATTTCATATTACCTCCACTAGTTTGGGTGAGATGTGCAAACAGGGTGAATAATAATATCAGGGTTCTGTTTTTGTATTGGCAGTACACTGGCAGTATATGTTTATGTACTATATCATCCTGTGCATGTACATAAAAGGCTCAGACAAGTAATTACCACAATAATTCACTGTAAACATATTCGTTGTATAGGAAAACACATTGAGTTTGATGGTGGATCTGGAGGGCATGGCTGCCCTTTGTTAAATACAGCCCACTCTTCATCAAAATGAAGGATATGTATAACAGACTCCTCCCAAAACAACTAAACCGAATGTAGGTTTTCATTTGAATCCATCCAGTTGACAGATAACTCAGATCGGTTTGTCTGACAGTGGCCCAGATGTCTAACAGATGTGATTGCAGATTTCTACTTTTCATTTTTAATGAGAAGTATAATGGATTTCATTCTGTATTGATGCAATATTTAATTGTCTGGTCACAAGCAAGGCAATACCTTGCACTGACAGCTGAATTCGATGCCTCCTACTGTTTGATAGGTAACCAAGACGTGAGGAGGTAGTCGAGCTAGCCTGCTCCTGCAACCTTTGTGTTGCAGTGCCAGAGACTCTGTTCCCCAGGCAAATACATAATGCCTGAGCCTCCTCTTCTGATCCTTTCATTAATCGAACGAGCATCATAAGCCACACACACGACAGCAGCATGAGGCCATGGATGGCTGTGGGGAAACGTGTTAGTCTGAGATTCCTGCCTCTGTGTACCATCCAGGCTGTCGAGATACATATTATGTAAATGCTCTGTTTACATGTGACAATATAAAGACAGCAAACCCAGTGGGGACCAGAGGCTACTGAGGCAATCTATGAAACGAGGAGGAAAGGAGGGAAAGAACAGAGAGACCCTGTTTAACCGTGCCGCTAAATGAATGTAACATGTTGTTGATGAGTCTCTCTTGTCTTGGTCTCCCTATCACTCTCGCTCTCTCTCCCCTTTCTCTCTCTAGGATTTTGGACTGCAGAGCAGGAAAAACTAAGCACACACCTCTAAAAGGGAAGCTCCCAGGTACAGTATGTATTTGCTGTACCTTGTCAGTCAATTGTAAGGAGATTTGCAATGCAAAGACAGCAGGAAATAGAAGGATAATATTTGAAATCAAACACCGACAGATCATGTATTTCACAACAAGTAATGTAGCAGGGAGGAAAGAATACGACATGAACGCCAACCATATCCCATTACAAAATGCTAGCTAGAATCCTTGACAACTATGCCATACTTCTAGAAAACGAAGTAAAGTTGTGTGTGCTTGTGTGTATGACATATTTGTCAATATCATGTTACAGATTATTCTCTCAAGACAAAAAACCAACCAGACATGGAAAACAAGAATTAAAAACGACAATGTTGCATACTACATTGACCTCCCTTCCTCAAGCCAGGCGTAACATTTAACTTGTGTCGTTTGGGTCTTCATTGTCAAACACACACAGTAGCCCTGAATAGATCGCAACCACATGTCTACACATTTGCATAATCATAATAATAATGCCAGAACTTAACTAAAATATACAGTGCCAGTATCAATGCAGGGCTTAGATGTTTTATTTCATTCAGACTGCCAAGCCATGCAGCTTTTGTCTATCGTTTTAATATAGCCGCTTTTTATACACACAGCTATTCAGTAGAGTCTGAGAGGCTAATCAGAGAGAGGATGGCTCTGACTCCATCTCTGTCACATTGCAGCTGTCTATCCTCTTAACATCACTATTTAATTGGGGAATGATTAGCTGAGCCACAATGTGTGAGGCAAATAACTACAATGGCTGGTGGTTGCATAACGTATTTATAACACCCCCTGCCTCTAAGCAGACACACAGCCTAACACACAGCACAGCCACTCCATCACTTAACACACACAGCACAGCCACTTTCTTGTGTGTGTGGTGGGTAAGTACAATAACTCTCTAAAAAGGGTGCACTTTCACACAAAACTTGTACACAGTACACCTTTGCGCGGCCTCTTCCAAAGAGACTCAAAATAGAGACTCAAAATAGAAAAAAAACATTTAGCCAGAGAGTGTCTTTAAAACCTCTGCAAGATTAGCTCCACCCAAACGCACAAATTAAAGTGAACTCACCTATAAATTTTATATCTGGTTGTAAATCCTTGGCGGAATCTTTCCACAAAGGAGAGGTAACTCCGAGAGTGGTGGAAAGGTCCGCGGTCGGAGATGAGCCAATCAAACTGCTTAGTGACATGTTGATCGGCGGCGGACAGGTCCTGGCGGGAAGACTGAACTGTTATATGGTCCCATATAAACAGGAAGCAGATGACCTCAATAAACCTCCAGTTCATGCTTTTCTTTCAGCCGCTCTCTGTTCATTCTCGCTCCATTATGTGGAGACCTGTGGAAAGACAGATAGAGAGAAAGAGGGGGAAGAGAGGGAGGGGGATATATAAATATATTTACATGACGAGTCTATTTAAAAAATACTGGGGCGTCAGCGAAAGTGAAACAGACTTAATAGAATTAGGCTAATCGGCATTGACGGAAAACGAACAAGACAGTGTCACCTAAAGACTGTTTTCGATGTGATATGATTTGTGGATTTATTTATGTTGTTATTTTTTTCCCCAATCTCAAGCCCCTCGTATCCTCCTCCCAGTAAGGGCCCAGATTGCAGCTTTCCATACTAACGAGGAATGTTGCCCTTTCAGCAGATGAAAATGAATTACATCCCTGGATGTGTGGCCTTCTCTTTCTCCAGACTAATTGGTGCCATGATAAGTTCAGACAAGGTTAAGAGGCTGCTTTATGATAAGTTGTGACATGGAGCTCGTTTACGTGGGGGAGAATTGTCTGATGTTCCCTCAGGAAATAAATTGCTAGGCAAAATGTTGCCAATCGACGGGCGATATGATGGATCGTTTGAACACTTCAGTGGTGCTGTATTCAATGTGGCGTGATTGGTGTGATATCCTTAAATGAGCATTCAATTGAGATACATTGGTTATCTGAAGATATATTGGTTAAGTGAACAGGGGAAATGATAGTCCAAAGTGTATTGACATGGCAATGCAGATTTGACGGCGAACCTCTGTCCAATCAATAATGTAAAGCCAATGTATCAGAGGAATTGGACACATTGGCAATACATGGATGAGTACAGCATGCAAGGTTCTCCAAAAGCAAACCTCAGCGAAGTTAACAATGATTTATAATGATGTTGATTGGCAAGTGACCTCGAGAGTCTGTTAGACAGATCTAAGGTCAGAGTGGACAAGTCTTGTTTTCAGATCACATACTATGATGACCATACAGCACTAATTATATCTACCCAGTCTTATACACTTGACATACAAATGACGAGACAGGGCACAAATAAGTGTACATGCATCCAAAAGGGATATCCATAATTTTGCACAATGTACAACCACCCAGAAGATAATACATGTGTGTCTAATTCTCATGTGACAATGTGTCTGTGAGCTTTCGCCAGGTTGGGACATTTCCCTCTATTTCTCCCGACACAAACAGACTGATTGTTTGGTACAAACATGTCTTACCAAACTCCTAATCCCATTAAACATCATGCTTTATATTGTAGTGAACGGAGGGAGCGGGAAGTGACAAGTGACATGTTGATCGGCAAAGTCTCCAGTGTGGAAGGCAAATAACCTACGCATCGCGCCAATACGGTTAATCCACTTGGTGGGAATTGTACATTGCTCGGTACATTGCACCCTCTGAAAGAGGCACGTCCCGTGCTTCTACTAGCCTCAGCCCACTCACACGTCCGGGGCAATGAGTTCAGATGGCCTCACAGCTGGTATCCCACTTCTGACACTGATACAGAGAACAGAGGAAGTGGGAAGCAAACCTGGGACTCAGGCGTGAAAGGCAATAACCCCTTCGCGCCAATCGGGTTAAACCACTTGGTGGAAATTGTAACGTGGCTCATATAGCAAGGATCGCTACAATATTATATAAGAACACAAATGCCTGAGTTTGGTTATGATAAAATTGATAAATGTTTTGGATTGTATTTATTTTGGTTGATGTAGCAATTTTGGCTACTCACCACCGCTCTATTCACAACCGCTCTACTCACCACTCCCTTGAACTGGCTTCCTCGGTATGCGCGCGCCTGGTCATGTTCTTCATTTTAGCCACCGATTGCAAATAGTTTTCTTCCGTTCCGGGGGTGTTTTGAAAGTTGATTGTGAATGCTAATGTTTATGCTCATCATGCCATTGGTTTCATTAACTTAAGGGTTGGCCAATGTAATGTTAATTGTGCAATAGTATTGCCATTTAAGTCTATAATCACTATTATTTGGAATGCATTTGTTTAAAGGTGTGAACGGTTTAAATTAGGATTCCTGTGCTCCTCATTCCTGAAGAGATGCTTGTACAGGTAACATGCTCTGCCATCTACCAAGATGTATAAATCGATGGACGTTTTGCAGGTTCTTGAGTAGAGGGAATTTAGCTATTTTGGCAAAGTTTATTGTTTATTTTTGTAAACTATTTCAACTCTGAATCGTCTGCATCACTGCCTGCACTGTAAAATAAATAAAATCTACTTTTGCACCTGAACCCAGTTGCCGGGACCTTAACATCCCAGAAGTCAATGGTACCCTACTGTCACATTGCATGGACCACAGGATATTACAAGATATTACACTCATCAATTACTGCATAATGACCATACTGTGAATAATTCCAGACAGAATTGAAACCATTTCTGACAGAGTATTAAAATGATACATTTAGTCATTGTAAGATGTCACCATACATTATTATCCAACTTGCCAGTGGAGTCATGTCTTTAGTTACTGATAAGAAAACCATTTCCATCTGTAATTATGTTTAAGAACTTTGGCCCCTGGCTGTAGAACATCAAGCTATCAAATTAGTGCCACTATATGCAGAAATTCTTCCCTTTTCATGCTTTATTAGACAATAACAAGTCATAAAAGAGCAGCCACAATTTAATGGGTCTAATCTTTTACTGTAAAAGGGGGGAAGAATAGTTTGATTCCAAAAGCTATTGTACAGTAATGGTAGCCATATATATGTACTGGCAGGGTTCTTTAAGGTATACCATCAAATAGATTAATATATCTGCCAATGCATTAATCTGTGATGATTCAGTAGGATTTGTGGATCAGTTCAGTCTCCGACACATCCACATCTCACTTTAGTCTATCTGCATCCATATACAGTATCCTACTGTAGTTTATATACCCTAACCCATGACTACCAGAGTACCCACGGTCATATAGTTTACTGTATAATATGTGACCCATTGTGATGTTGCATACAATAGCCTGCGGTTCATGAAAAGAGAACCTTAACAACAATGACTGCAGACAATGCAGGTTTTCTGCTATGGTTGCAGAACTGAGACAGGAAAGAAACGGGTGGCATTGACTTAGGTTGCTTTGCCACTAACCAGAAATGCTGTGGCAATGACAAATCCATGGCAGGGTAATTTAATGAAGCCTGCTTTAATTTAATTAGTTTAAACTAATTTCAAGTTGGCTGTCAGAACATAACAATGCATCATCTAATTGAGAGGGGAGATGGAGAGAAGGGGATTCATAAATGATATTGCTCCGAGTTTGCGAAACTGAATGCATCATGTCTACCTTTGTGTGTTTGAGTGTGTGTGCGATGTGTTGTGTGTCTGTGCGTGTTTGTGTGCGTGTGTGTGTCAGTGGAGGCTCCTTAGAGGAGGAAGGGGAGTACACTCCTACTGAGTGAATTACATAAAAATAAATATAGTGAAACATTACAAAAGTCCAGTTCACCAGGGAACTCATTCAGCTGACCAGGGCCAGCCAATCACAGGCTCTACCTGCTGGCTGTAACAGGCCCCCTTTTTTAGAGCTTTTGCAGTATGAACTGACATGTTGTCCATCCAATCAAAGGGTCAGAGAATGAAGATAGTACTGAAAGTGTAAGCTAGCTAGCACTCCAGTGCATGAAGTTAGGTGAGTAGTTGACGTAAAGAGAGAGAAAGACAATAGTTGAAGAGTTTTGAACAAATTAATTCATAAAACAATTAAGGAGAAGCAGCAGAGAGAGAGAGAGAGAGAGAGAGAGAGAGAGAGAGAGAGAGAGAGAGAGAGAGAGAGAGAGAGAGAGAGAGAGAGAGAGAGAGAGAGAGAGAGAGAGAGAGAGAGAGAGATATTTTGTTGTCTTATTATGTTTCACTTACTTAGATAGCTAATGTAGCTAATTTAACAAGCTGACTCTAACAAAGAGGCATGCTATTTATGTTAGCTAGCTGGCTAAGACTATCCTATTAATGTATTGTCACCGGGACCTGCCAGTGTAACTGCTGAACAGCTTGCTTTACACTGTGCTGTGTAGAGCTGTATTGGATTGGATTGTGGGTTTTCTAACATGTTAGTTCTAGTTTATTGGCTATAACGTCAATATGGTGAAAACGATGTAGGCTATCTAGCGATTAGCAGTTATGGTATGAAGGTTTGGCTTGGATAGGTTTTTGCACCTGGTCACAGACAACGTTGTGTTGTGCAATGAAGTCCACAAGGGAAGGGAAAAGGTGAGAGGGGGAGAGTGCGTAGACACAATAAGGAATTATATAAAGAGCAAAATGATGATGCTGTATGTGGCTGGTATGAAAGTGAACTGTGTGTGTGAACTGTGAGTGTATTCATTCCACAGATTCTGTTGCAAAACATTTCTTAAACTTATGTAGACATGTTTTGACGTTGGTGCAGTGGATGGGACCAATGTGGCAATACTGTGCCTGTCATCGTCACTGACCTTTATTGCCACACTGGTCCCATCCACTGCACAAACGACATTGGGGAAGTTAGCCACCTCAATAAACTTTTGTTTGGTGCTTACTTGTTCAGCTTCAGTTGATGGGAACTTGATAAATCTTCGTACCTGACGACTCAGTGCATCACACACTGCACTAACCACCCAACTCACAGAGGACTGACTAACTCTGTACCTGCAAGCAAGGCTTGAAAGGATCCCAATGCTAGGAATCTCAGGGCTATCATGATTTGTAGGATGATTAGAAGATGGCATGCTCCCATGGTCTTTTTAAGTTTTAATTTAGAAGGTCAGCCAAGTACATTATAGAGTGTCGTGGTATTCGATATTGCCTGAGTAGAACATGGTCAGGGACATTTAGAGGATCCATCCAATTTCTGAGGGGCCTCTGTGGGTTCTCCCTCTCTCTCTTCCTCTCTCTAGCAGCTAACCAAAGCAATTCCATCATTCAAAGTATCATGGTAATCTTTGAATCACTAAATGTGATTTGTTTCAGGAAACTAGGCTTACAGTATCAAATAAACTTAGATTTTCCATGTGTAGAACAACATGATCTGCATCAAAGTCAAATTAGGATATAACGTTGGGCCAACGAGGCAGTGTCTAAATTCAAAAATGTTCTGGTAGAATACCCTGCTTTTATTTCATAACACTCATAACTGTAAGCTATGTTCTGTAATTAGCTCACCATTAACTTGTGAGTTTATTTTCCTCTAATAATGAATACAATTTAGCTTAGTTAAGATGTTGTCAGCTATATGATATGGTCATTATTTGAACTAGCTAATGAGCTAGAAACAGCCAAAACATTGTTTAAAAAGTTGCTTTTAGTTGCTTGGTTTGCTAGATTGACATATACTAAATTCATTTTTAAACGGATGGGTTTATTGATGTTAAAATACACCAGTTATGCTATTTTGGACCACCAGGTTGTCGTTTCTGTGTTTATACGACAACAACAAGCTTGATGTCGGACGACAATAGAATGTGTATGATGTCACTGCGACAACTGTCTACAGACATGTTGATTGACGTAGTATAAACCAGCCTTTAGGCTTGAAATCCTTGGTTGTTTAGTTCACTACCTTACTCACTTTGTTTTGCACATGTGAATCCTTAAAGAAATGGGTGGGGCTAAGGCTTAAGAGCGTGTGAACAATGCTGAATGGGTGTAGATAATGAAGTGCTCTCCAGTAGGTGTAGCAAAACATTCAAGGGCCATTTTCTCAAAAGTGGGGTTACAAGTTTATCAACTTTTAAAGCAAAATAACTTTCCCATTGTTCCAACCATAGTGTATGATATACCATTTTCTAGTTCTGAGTCTCTACTTTTATCCAATACAACAACAAAAAACAATTTCAAATGTTAGATCGAGTCAGTTGGTCACAAATATGATTATTAGTGTTTTTGAATATGTTTGACTATTGTTCTCTTAATGAAGTTTTCGAATCAATACATTTAGCTTTATCTTCTTTTGATATGACCATTTCAACAATCATTATTGTTAAAATATTCATTATTTAGTCAAATATGTAATCAAAAGCTTTTCAAATTAAGGTTTGCATTGATTTGAAGAAACTGAAGTAAACATTGCACTTATTAAATCATTTTTTATTCATTCTTAAGAAGGTTTTGTGAATCCGGGTCCAGTTCACCAGGGAACTAACCAGGGCCAGCCAATCACAGGCTCTACCTGCTGGCTGTAACAGGCCCCCATTTCTTCTAACGCTTTAACTGTTTCCCGGAGGGCAGGTTGAGAAGGTCTCTGTAAACTCCTGTCCTCCACTACAACTCATAGCTGGAACTTTCCTGAACAGACAGGCCTTCCCTGGACTTACCCAACCATGTATTAGTGTGTCACTGAACATGTAAGTGAACTTTGTTAGGGTTAATGTGTGTATTTGATCTGTATACGTGTTATAGGCTGCTATTGCTTTGTTAGTATATACTTACACAATGAGTGTACAAAACATTAGGAACACCTGCTCTTTCCTTGACATAGACTGACCGGGTGAATCAAGGTGAAAGCTATGATGCCTTATTGATCTCACTTGTTAAATCCACTTCAATCAGTGTAGATGAAGGGGAGGAGACAGGTTATTTTCTAAATCTAACTGCCTGTAGCTCAGGACCTGAAGCAAGGATATGCATATTCTTGATACCATTTGAAAGGAAACACTGACATTTGTGGAAATGTGAAATGAATGTAGGAGAATATAACATATTAGATCTGGTAAAAGATATTACAAAGAATTATTTATTTTTTTGTACCATTATCATTGCAAGAGAAAGGTCATAATGTATTATTCCAGCCCAGGCACAATGTATGTGTATGTGCAAGTTTTAGACTGATCCAATGAACCATTGCATTTATGTTAAAACGTTTGTATCAAGGCTGCCCAAATGTGCTTAATTGGTTTATTAATACATGTTCAAGTTCATAACTATGCACTCTCCTTAAACAATAGCATGGCATTAGTTCACTGTAATAGCTACTGTAAATTGGACAGTGCAGTTAGTTTAAAAATAATTTAAGCTTTCTGACAATATCAGATATGTCTATGTCAGGGGAAATTTTCTTGTTACTTACAACCTCATGCTAATCGCATTAACCTACGTTAGCTCAACCGGGAGACCCACCGATCCTGTAGAGGATAAAGGAGGATTTTTAGGCCTTGAGACAATTGAGACATGGATTGTGTATGTGTGCCATTCAGAGGGTGAATGGGCAAGACAAAGTATTTAGGTGCCTTTGAATGGGGTATGGTAGTAGGTGCCAGGCACACTAGTGAGTGTGTCATGAATTGCAACGTTGCTCAACCGTTTCCCGTGTGTATCAAGAATGATCCACCACCCAAAGGTCATACAGCCAACTTGACACAACTGTGGAAAGCATTGGAGTCAACATGGGCCAGCATCCCTGTGGAACAATTGACACCTTGTAGAGTCTATGCCCAGATGAAGGTGTTCCTAATGTTTTATACACTCAGTGTATATGTTTTCTTAAGATATGCTTCCTTAAGTATATGTGACCCGATTCAGGAAACTAGGCGTATGTCTGAAGTCACTACTTCACAGGAGAGCCATTTGAAGGTAATTGTTTTTAATTTTTATCAAAATGTGTTTTTTTTTTGCCAGAAACGCCTTCTCGAACATGTGAACTTTAATGTGCCATAATAACAAACTTGTATGCCATCTGTAAATACGGATAAAATTGTTCAATTACAATTACGAGCTTTGTTGGTTAAGACACATAAAAAGTTGGCAATCTTCCCACTAGCTGAGATAATGAGTGGGCAGGACATGCCGAGAGAGGAGTTCGGATATGTCTGCCATTTTGAAGGCGTCTGTCTATTTGAGCTCGTCAGTCTGTTTTTGGTAATCCTGTCGAATGCGGCTTTAAAAAAAATGTATTGTGTAGTGGAGCTGTAAAAGTGTTGCTCTCCATTGTCTGGAGGATCAAGTTCTGAAATCAGTGGAATTAGAGTATGATAGCTAAAGAGATTGAGAAAACACCTGTCACCGGATTACATCTTCAAACTAAGGGCAACCGTGGTATTTCATTCCTGACAGAGAGACGCGTCCATGATGCATGTTGATGTATACAGGTAAGAAGGTAAGATAGTCTAATGTTAACTAGCAACATTTTCAGATATTATTTTGACAGAAAGTGGTTTAATTTCAAGCTAAAGTGTAAGCTAAAGTGTACTGTTAGCTAGCTGGCTCCCTAGCTGACGTTATTTGTTTCCCAAAGCTGTTTGCTTTTCTAGTTGGCATTGTTGCCACTTTGTTCATTGCTGTTTAACTAGCTAACGTTAGCTAGCTAATTTTGCTTTGAAAGGTGATCAACTTGTAAACTCACTTTAGAAAAAAATCACATTTGAATATTTTTGTATCTAGTGAAGAGCTCTTCATTGTCTATACCCATTCAGCATCATTCACACCCTCTTAAGCTTTAGCCCACCCATCTCGTTTCGCTCTCGGAGCGCACACTTGACGCTCTGTCCGATGACTTGCTTACCTCTGGATAACTTAAAAACATGTACTTACTATGACTGTGATATATGGCTGTTCCACCAAGCTAGCTTCAGATCAATGCGCTAACTTTAAGTCGCTCTGGATGAGAGCATCTGCTAAATGACAAAAATGCCATGGTAAAATGTACATCCTCTAACTGCGGCACTGGGACACTTGCACCTACAATGGAAACCGGCGCCTCTATTGGAGACGACCACATGGTGACGCTCTTTTCAGTAATAGAAAAAAGGCCATGCACACAAAAATATCTAATTTGCCTCCCTAATCTTAAATGGCACCAAAAGCCACTGGTGTGTTTGTGTGTGTGTGTGTGTATGTGTGTATGTGTGTATGTGTGTGTGTGTGTGTGTGTGTGTTGAGTATTCACATGTGTGAGGCTGGCAAAGTATGTGAGAGCCTGCTTGCATGCATATGTGTCACCGTAATACTAACATATGGCCACTTACCAAATGAAGGTTAGTGGAAAACAAACTAAAGGTTATTCTAAAGGGTTGTCTCCTAAATGGATGAAAATGTGGTTGGGAAACTGGGTTATGTGGCTTTGTATCAGATATTGGGTTTTGTAATTATGCCATTAACATTGGTATCTTTAACTTCTAAATTTGATAGAACAAAAAAAATATACAGTACCAGTCCAACGTTTGGACACACCTACTCATTCAAGGTATTTTCTTTATTTGTACTATTTTCTACATTGTAGAATAATAGTGAAGACATCAAAACTATGAAATAACACATATGGAATCATGTCGTAACCAGGGGCGCCGGGGTAGGATGATTCTAAGGGCCTGTGACTAACAGGGGCCCTAAAAAAAAACATTTCAAAATTCAATTATTAACCTATCATCATTAATACAATATTTTATTTACAATGTACTGATAAAACTAATGGTTTATTGTCTTGTTATTTGGCAAAAAGTAAACATCCAGAGAGCCTCTGATTTTGCCCAACCCCCACACAGCAAACGGAGAAAAGTGCAGTTTGAATGAATGCTTACGAGCCTTCTGCTGCCTACCACCGCTCAGACAGACTGCTCTATCAAATCATAAACTTAATTATAATATAATAAACACACAGAAATATGATTATTAATATGGTCAAATCCGGAAACCTTTAGAAAACCAAATGTTTATTCTTTCAGTGAAATACAGAACCGTTCCGTATTTTATCGAATGGGTGACAGCCCTAAATCTAAATATTGCTGTTACATTGCACAACCTTCAATGTTATGTCAAAATTATGTAAAATTCTGGCAAATTAATTACGGTCTTTGTTAGGAAGAAATGGTCTTCACACAGTTCGCAATGAGCCAGGCGACCCAAACTGCTGCATTTACCCTGACTCTGCTTATACTGAACGCAAGAGAAGTGACACAATTTCACACACCCCATTGATTATATGCAAAGCAGGACAAGCTAGTTAAACTAGTAATATCATCAAACATGTGTAGTTAACTAGTGATTATGTTAAGATTGATTGTTTTTTATAAGATAAGTTTAATGCTAGCTAGCAACTGGCTCCATGGCTCCTTGCTGCCTGCACTCGTGTAACAGGTGGTCAGCCTGCCACACAGTCTCCTTGTGGATTGCAATATAATTGGAGTCCAAAAATGCAGATTACTGATTGTTATGAAAACTTGAAATTGGCCCTAATTTATCGGCCATTCCGATTAATCGGTCGACCTCTACTTCAAAGACTTGATCAGTGACTTTGCTAGCAAGAAGGCTCAGCGCTGGGCTCTTGGTGAATAAGGCTGTGCAAGGGCCAGTGATAACTGTGAAATGGCATGTCTATGGATATTGGATCAAGACACACATGATGCCCACAGGCTGAGAACAAGACTGAGAACAGACCGAGAACAAGATATATCTCAAAGTAATGACTGGATTGCCATAAAATGTGCTGTGCACAATCAAGACCCCAAGTGGAAGAAACCTATTGATTTGGTGACCACTTGACCTTTCCTATAGCGCCACCATCAGGCCTTTTTAATTTCCATTTTGGTTTCTATTTCCACTTTTACAGCTGCTTATTTTCTAGTTGGTATGTATACTTAGTTGGTATGTATACTTATACTTGATTTTATTATTTAGTTTGTTATATCATTCTATAGATGATAGTGTTAATTTATTTTAATTGAAGACGTTAATGTACAGTATATTTAAGTTATATTTATTTTAAGTTATTCATTAATGTTAAGAGAATTTTCTATTCAAGAATCTTACCATTAAAATTACATTTAGGCTGTAAAAGATAGCCTTTAGCACATTTCTTATAGAGGGTATCTGTCTCGCATCAAATAGGGACTTCCACTGTATGCAGAATGTTGCATGCATGTCTGCACAGTGTAATATTTTCACTGCTCCCTGTCAGTAAATATTGGACTACAAGAGTTGCAAGCCTGCAAAGGTAGAGTTATTTAAAGCTTTGAATGAGTCAATTGGGTCTGGAGGTGTGTGGTTACAGCAGTTGCACAGGGTTTGTGTGGCCTGTGGTGGTGGTGGGGCCCAATGTGATATATTTTCATGGGGCCCAAAATCCAAGTTACTTGAACTCTGTGAAGCATTTATTTGGGCTGCAATCTGAGTTGCAGTTAACTCCAATGGACTTATCTTCTGCAGCAGAGGTAACTCTGGGTCTTCCATTCCTGTGGCGGTCCTCATGAGAGCCAGTTTCATCATATCGCTAAATTATTTTATAAGACTATCTTCTGTATACAACCCCTGCTTTGTCACAACAAAACTGATTGGCTCAAACACATTAAGAAGGAAACAATGCACACCTGTTAAGTGGGTGTCAGGTAGCCTAGTGGTTAGAGCATTAGGTCAGTAACTGCAAGGTTACTGGATTGAATCCCCGAGCTGACAATGTGTAAATCTGTCTTTCTGCCCCTGAACAAGGCAATTAATCCACTGTTCACCAGTAGGCTGTCATTGTAAAAAACAATTTGTTCTTAACTGACTTGCCTAGTTAGAAATATTTAAAAAAATGCATTCCAGGCGATCAGCCTCATGAAGCTGTTTGAGAGAATACCAAGAGTGTGCATAGCTGTCATCAAGGCAAAGGGTGTTAACTTTGAAGAATCCTAAATATATTTTAATATGTTTAACACTTTTTTGGTTACTACATGATTCCATATGTGTTATTTCATAGCTTTGATGTCTTCACTATTATTTGACAATGTAGAAAATAGTACAAATAAAGAAAAACCTTTGAATGGGTAGGTGTGTCCAAACTTTTGACTGGTGCTGCATATTATACTATACTGCATATGACCCTGGAAAAAAAGGGTAACTACGCACACATCATTTCAATTCTCTTAATTAAAGTCTTTAAGAAAACACTGCGTCCACCAAGTTGAGTATTTCTCTCTTTCACTCTCTGTGAGACAGCAGGACAGATGAAGGCAACAGGATTTGAACAGGCCCTGTATGTGTCAGCCAGATCACCCCTGTTTGTTTCTGCCTACTGAGATCAATGGCAGCACAGATGCCCTGGCAGAACAGCCAGAGACCCTGGCACAGCCACCAACACACAGACCCCCCCTGCAGCTACAAAAATAATCTCTCTCTCTCAAGATGCTGACCCTAGCCACCCCTAGCGACAGACGTCCTCCTTACCCAGGCAGACTTATTCAGACAGACTTGTCCATTCCAGACAGACATGCATGTTTTTACTATTTTACACTGAATGAGAGCGGTGCAGGTCTGATTGCTGGCCCAGGGGTATCAAGACAGCATTCAGACCAGCAGCATTCTCTTTCTCTCTGAGTGCACTCCACTCTAACTGCCATGCTAGTATCCAAACATACAGTCTACTCAACAGCCTCTGAAATTGCTCAGATCTGTGTTGTCTGACAGGCAGGAGTTGTGTGGATAATTCCTTCTGATACCAGTTTGTTTCCCCTATTATTGTGGCCCGGAGCAGCCTCATACCAACTGTTGTATATAAAATCACTGTCTCGCTGAGCTGTACACTAACATCTACATCCAAATGGACAGGAAATAGTACCAGACAAACTTCAGTCCGCAAATGCAATTTTTGGGGGGGTGAGATATCATCAGACTGTATCTACAAAACCGAGGGGAGGATTTGCACCATAATGATATATCTTTACAGATTAGACCTCTTGTACTTTGAGAATAAAGAGTGTACAGTGCAGTAGCCTGATTTCATGCTAGCTACTGTAGGCAGTTGTACTCACATACAGGCAACTTCCTGGTGGACACCTCCCAGAGAAAATCAACATCAGATGCATTATCCCTCACTACACGTCTCTCTCCATCCGCGATTTGGTTGCCTCCCATTGCGTAAGAAGAACCACACTATTTGAAATCTCCCTCAATTTTCACACAATAGCCTTGAATATGTACATGAATATGTATTTTGAAAGTGTTGTGTACCAAGGCAGAGCGAGGGAATGAGAGAGAGAAAGAGATCAATTGAGTCCCTGAATAACCAGGGTAAAGAGAGGAGGAAGTCTGCCTCAGCAAATAACAGAGAAACAACAAGGGAGCGTTGTTTGTGCGAGCCCCCTTTAAACGGTCCTATTCACATAGCAACTCCCCACATCCACCCACCCCTCCTGGCTCATTGAGGAACTCATTCTCCATGTGGATCTCGTAGCCTCCCACCGCCCATCGATCGATGCCTTCCTCCCCTGTGTGTGGGGCCTGAGCCACCTCTTTGTTCCACATAGTTCACAAAAACGGGATGCTTGTACCCGCATTTGTATTCTGGGTCCCAATGAGGAAGGGAGGACAGTGGAGAATGAAGCCTGTTGCTTTGTGGCCGCTTATCTAACAGACATGGGGCAGACTGGACTAGCCTCTAGGGGGGGCCCAAGGATATTCAATCCATCCAGTGCTTTATCAAGACATAGTTCTTGATGCTAAGCTCTCTGTTGCAAGACCTATTTTGGACAGGCACAGATGTGGTCGGCTCTGCACTGCTGTCAGGGGTCCTGTTGTAGAATGCATTAGGTCCCAGCGGTAGCGAGGTAATACAAGCAGTGATGTCAGCAGTAACATAAGCTATTGATGGATGTCAGTTCAACGTGGCAGGTTTGACTCATCTGCGAATCTGTTACCTTATGTATTAAAGCATTCAGGGAGGGATAGTGGGATGGAATGGAGTAATGGTGGAGAGCGACAGAAGGGAGAAAAAGACGGGGAGAGTTTTGCCACACAGGGAGCCTGCAGAATTATGAGAATTATTATAATCCAGCCTGCAGCGACGTCTGGACAGGCGTGGTAATGGACTGCCACTTGGGAAGTAACAGAGGAATGCGGGCGGCCGGGCTAAGTTCATTTGTACTGGATTTCTCCCTCCCTTGCTTCCCTCCTTTTGTTGCTTTACTTAAGATTGCAGTGGCACTCTGACCTTCAGAAGACATAGCTCAGCAGGCCCTCCGCTCAATAATTAAATGCCTGGGTCGCTCCCCAACCAATCAGCTCGGCCCAGGATCATTGGCCGATTTTTAAAACAAACTAATTCTCTAATGGCCTGAGTTATTGCTCCAATTTACCTGGCTCTGAATTATTGTATTCCGATCTGTAAGGGGACGGATCAATGGGAGCCGAAGAGAGGGCAGGAGGCAGAAATGGGCGGTGAGTGAGTAGCATTTCGCCCATCGTCCGGGGCGGGCGAGGCCGCTGTGGAGTGGTGAGGCTCGTCTAGGAGCCGCCAGTGGAATAGTGATGACGTCAGACAGGTTTTATGCAGTTCTTCTAAAGAGGGACCAGCTCTGTCGTAAAGCCAGGTAATTAACAAGGTCTGAAGCGTGTGGAAGGAAGACCAACAGCTTGGCTGGTCAAGGTGTCGCAGTATATGATGCAGATCAATTAGGCGCAGCGGAAACCCTAACTTGGAATAAAAATGTACAAAATATAATTCACTGTTAATCGTCGTCTGTCTCTGCGGGAAGCTATTTTGGAAATACAATTCTGGAAAACACTTCAAACTATCCAACTTAACGATTCCATTTCTCCATGCAATGGGAGAACTAGTTTAATTAATTATTCCACAGTTTGATGAGCTGTCACACCTGTGTGGATTTCAATGTTTTCTGTGTCTTTTTCTCTCGTCAAAGGAAGCATGTGAGGAAAAGATGGAAAAAGAAAACAAAGAAACAAAAATAAGCCAAATCAAGCAAGGGTGCCATATAACAAACAGTCATGTCCTGCCTCGAATTGTCAGCAAAACACACCACTGCAGCAAGCTACAGTATTTCCAATTTCACATTAGCTGCTGTTTGTCCCTGACTGCAGTGAACACCTGACTGATTTTTGGAGAACAAATTCTCATTCTGCGAGAAGCCCATGATGTGAGCTGTCGCAAAAAACCCAAGTAGTACATGCATAGCAAAACCATTCTGTCTTCTCGGTCAGCGCTAGACACTTTTACCACATCCCTGAAAAGCTAGCACTGCAGTCTATGGGATTTCGTATCTGTCAATACACCTTCCACCGCGGGTGTGTGTGTTATAGATGAAGATGAATCATTTGTCAAACTGTAAATTGGCTTCCAAACGCTCTAGCTAATTTGCTCGGTGGTCCACTGATGATAATCCCCTTTCGCAGCTTTCCCCGTACATCCCAACTTGTTTTCCTCACAACTTCCATTGAGAAGCAAGGGAGCAAAAAAATCCTTAATAGGTTGATCATGCAGCTAGCCTGTCGTAATGCTCCAATGAAATGATGTAAGATGAAATGCGGAAGCACGGAAGCCCTGCTGTCCTTCTCTGAGCAGGTCACACTCCAAGTACCTCTATAGGACCCCCGACATGAATCAGACCCTGAGCAGGAGAGGAGGTAAATGACATTGCTACCCACTGCAGTTGTTCTGTGCTCACACATGTAAATGTCAAGTGATGTTATCCTGACTGGCCCTTTCTACCAGTTCAACTGAAAAAGAGTGTAACAATGGGAGCGCCCGATATGGGAAAGAACATGAGTATGTGTCTCTGAGGAAGTGTGTTGGAAGTGTGTGTGTGTGTGTGTGTGCTTGTCTCGAAGTGTGTGTATGTGTGTGTCTGAGTGTGTATATGTCTTTCAAAGTGTGTGAAGTATTTTAGGGTGTTCATGTAAACCATTGCTTGGTTTAAAAAAAGGAAATAAAAGTGCTTGTACATCAACAAAACAAGCTCAAAAAGCAAGACTGAGACGCAGCGCTGTTGTTAATTCTCTAATTATCTGTGGAATTAAACGGCGGAGTACGCCTCCTGCTACCCCTGCTGTGACAGATCCATCATAATTGTGTGTATCTGTACAACAACACTTAAATCTTCCCATCGGTGCTGGGTTGGGCTGTAGGGGGTGACGCAATGTTGTTGTCAGGCAGCTGTGCTACGTATCGCGAGGCTCAAATTGAACCACGGGGACAGCTTTTTGTCTCAGAGAAATATGTGTGGAAAGATGTGGAAAGATGGATGACTCGCCTCGCTCTATTTCAAAATCAGGAGGCAGGAGTGCGCCCCCCCCCCCCTAAAAAAACCATAGTTGTTTTCCTCCTCATCTCTGTTGCACACTGAAACCGTTTACAAGGTGATGCTCAAAGAGTCGCGAGACAGCCATCGACCGTCCTACCTCAGCAAATCCTAATGGCATCACAATCTAACCCCCCCAAAAAATGTTGTTACCAGCACTTCCTCATTCACGCCACGGCTAACGCTAACCTTTCACTGAGACGTTTTCAAAGGAGGGCATGTTTGCAGTCAGCTCTTGTTTTCATGTCTCCCTGACAGGAATATGGAACAGCTGCTTCCCTCTCAGGGGACCAGACCCCTGGCACTATGCGAGCGAGGTTCAGTCCTCGCTGCAGTGCGTTATTTTTGTCTGGGCCCACGATCCGCTCTCCCCCTCCGCCACCCACCCACTCTCTGCCCTCGACGCAATGCCATGCCTGAATTTACTGACCTAATTTCCAGCCCCAGTACAATGTTTATCCCCCATTTCACTTCTTGACACATACAGTGCCTCGCGAGCTCCCTGGAAGGAGACTCTCTCTACTCCGGGACGCTATCCGACCGCCGTCTCGCTCTGAGGAGAGGAGGTATAGGGGTTTTAAAGGGGACGGTCAACGGTTCCATTGTTCTTAATTCAACGTCATAAATTGGTGAAACGGAGGGAAAGCAGAGGGAGCGTAGCAAAGAGGACGCTACCCATAAATCAGAAGGAATCTGCAGAGACACCTAGCAGATGGTAGAGAAAAAGCCTTACGCTCCCATCTCAATTCCTCCTTCATGAAGCCTTGCGAAGCTAAAAAGCTCAGCAGCACCCAGAGCCTGCTATGCATCAGGGCTAGCAGATGTAGGAATATCAATATTGCAAAGTTGTTTTGTTCAGTTCCAAAGGCTGAGTCCTTGTTTCACTTATAACCCCCCTCCGCTGAATGATCCATTTTGAGTGAGGTCCTACATCATTTCTAGTTTCAATTCTTGTATTTGAATGAATGTGTATGTCATAGGAAATTGAGCATGTTTGAAAATGTATATCATGTCAGAGACCAAACACATAAGCAGAAAGAGATACTTAAAAACACACACAAATACCAGTTTGAAACTACAGCACATCTCTGTTTCTCTTTCTGCAGTTGAAATGAGGTGGGGTGGTCTCTCAAAGTGTAGCAGCACTGCTCTGTTCACTAGCCAGTGTGCTGTTTTAATGAGGGCCCTCACAGTCTCAGCTGTTTACTTTCTTCCTGCCTCCAGTAGAATTGGACGCCTCTGTCTGATAGACCTGGATGCATTTCAGTGCAGTTATTACCCTAGTGTCAAGGGCTCCCTTGGTAATGATAATCATCCCTGACTCGAATGGGGATTAAAATAATTATGATTTGGGACGGAAACTATCGAGACAGCTTGGCACTGTCTCACAGCAGATGCAAACAGGAGCTGCCAATGAATTAAAACTGAAAAAATGATTGTTATGAGATCTCTCTGTTCTGATGATGTCTAGGCCTTCAATGATACAGTCGTAAACACAAGCGCCATGGAGGCTGTAAATAGCCTCGGCAAACAAATGGAGGTCACGGCTTTGCCTCGCTGTTTTCCGATGATTATTAAACGCTGTGTTTTTGCACTGAGGTGGGGTGTGGGGAGAGGATCGACTTTGTGTGTTTGATTTAATTCATTGGTTGTGCCACTGCCACCTAAGGCTTTTAGAGGGCGTTAAGCGATAGAAAGTAGTTGGAAAGTGGTTTGAATGTGTTCAGCCACAGAAGCAGAGCAAATAGGTAGCACTTTGCTTAATCAAAGGCAATAGCTTAGTGAGGAGAGGTAGTGAAAGGGTACTATGCGTGCTCATACCAATACACCTTAAACACACACTCAAACACACTGCATATGTAGAGGTGTCCAAGGCAGACGTTTAAGGGCTGATATGACTGAAAGGATTGTGCATTTTTGGGAAGGGAAAGCTTTCTTTTCTCTTCCTTACCTCCCTAGTTCCTGGAGGTTATCATTGGTGAAAACATGCCCTTGATATTGGTTTCTGCCACCCAAATTCTACCATCCCCTATTTTAAATGGAGTGCTCTTGACTTCTTGCCTTTGAAATATTTGCTCTGCTGCTCATCTTTCCCCTGAGTTGTCCTCTTTATATAGCTCCCAAGCCATACCCACAGGGCTAATGTGTTCATTTACCATGCAACAACAATATTGCTTACTCCAATATGTACACTGAACAAAAATAGACACGCAACATACAACAATTTCAAAGATTTTACTGAGTTACTGTTCATATGAGGAAATCAGTCAATTTAAATAAATTCATTAGGCCCTAATCTATGGATTTGACATGACTGGGAATACAGACACTGTATGCATCTGTTGGTCACAGAGACCTTAAAATAAGGTACTGGCGTGGATCAGAAAACCAGTCAGTATCTGGTGTGACCACCATTAACCTCATGCACCGTGACACATCTCCTTCGCATAGGGTTGATCAGGCTGTTGATTGTGGCCTGTAGAATGTTGTCCCACTCCTCTTCAATGGCTGTGCAAAGTTGCTGGATATTGGCGGGAACTGTAACACGCGGTCGTACACTTCGATCAAGAGCTGGTGATTAGGCAACCAATGGAAGAACTGGGACATTTTCAGCTTCCAGAAATTGTGTACAGATTTTTGCAACATTGGTCTGTGCATTATCATGCTGAAACATGGTGATGGCAGCGGATGAATGAATGGCACGACAATGGGCCTCAGGATCTCGTCAAAGTATCTCTGTGCATTCAAATTGCCATCAATAAAATGCAATTGTGTTCATTGTCCGTAGCTTATGCCTGCCCGTACCATAACCCCACCTCCGCCATGAGGCACTATATTCACAACATCAGCAAACTGCTGATTGTGAGAGTGGTTGGACATACTGACAAATACTCTAAATTGACGCCAGAAGCGACTTATGGTTGAGAAATTAACATTAAATTCTCTGTCAAAAGCTCCGGTGGAAATTTCTGCAGTCAGCATGCCAATTATACGCTTCCTCAAAACTTGAGATATCTGTGGCATTGTGTTGTGTGACAAAACTGCACATTTTAGAGTGGCCTTTTATTGTCCCCAGCACAAGGTGCTCCTGTGTAATGATCATGCTATTTAATCAGCTTCTTGATACACAACGCCTGTCAGGTGGATTGATTATCTTGGCAAAGGAGAAATGCTAACTAACAGAGATATAAACAAATTTGAGAGAAATACGCTTTTGGTGTGCATGGAACATTTCTTGGAATCTTTTTACATCAGCTCATGAAACATGGGACTAACAATATACGGGTTGCGTTTATATTTTTGTAAGTAAGCATATCGTAATGCTGCCTGTGTGTAATAAATCCCTACACAGTGAGACTTCATCTATCATCACAAGTGCTGGGTGAATCTATGTTCCATGTCATCCGAAAGGAGAAGTTGTCTATTCTAAATAATTAAAGGACCAGATTTTCCAAACTTGCTAGGTGCCATAACAGAACTGGGTGATGTCACAAGCCTTCTGTGAATATAGGTTCTTCCATAACCAGAGCCAGTGTTAGTTTCTGTCTATTGAAATGGGTTGCAGTCTGTATTCATGCAGATCACCCCTCATATCTCTAGGGAGCAGTGGTTATGAAAATGATGCATCGAATCAAACAAAAAAGACGACTACTCCAAAAATCTAAATAACAAGTCAATGTTGGTGGTCAATGAAATAGAATATCACAACAGACACATTTTATATGTGTTCTGTTCTAAAGCTATCAAAACATAACTTCCATTGCACATTTTTCTGCTCACTATAGCAACTTCTACACGCCATGGCCTCTGCTCTGCCCTCCATTGTTGTTGTGCTGACTTTGCGTAAAGCCTGGAGAGGATACTGTACCTGCTTCAGCTAGCTTCATGTACACAGGCCTCTTCATCATTACAACGAACAGCATTACCTCCATCAGCAGGACAACACAGCACTCTGTGGGGATATATGGATGGAGAGCAGGGCCAGGTGTGTGTGTGTACATGTCTGACAGGGTATTTGACAAGAGTAGATGGATGCCTGCCTATTTGAGCCTGTGTGTGTCCCTACGTGCCCCTTGTCTCTGAGGATCAACTTAGCGTCTCTCTCTGCCTGTCAAACACAGCAGCAGCTCATACTGTACATGTAAGTGGTATGGGTGACTGAGCATTAACACCAAGGGTTCAATACACAGCACTCTGTGTGCAGTCAGTGTCCAGCAAAATGTGGTGCTGCACTGTTTAAGCCACTACTACACCACCAGTTAGCACGGGCCGTATTATGAGGCACTACACTATATGAAGTAAATCAGCACCAAGCTGACTGACTGAATCACATGAGATATTGTGTGTCTGCAACACTCTGTGTCTTCAGTCAGCGCCCGACAACATCAAACACGACTCATTTCCATCTCAGTGCCTGGGACCCTTGTTGGTTCTGGGGGGGGGTTTCATGAGGAAATGCATCAAGTTGCACGGAGGTTTTGACGAATGTCTCAAATTAATGATTGAAGGAATTAGTCATCACGCCATGCGCAAATGACTGCATCGCATTTATATTTCAAACGCACTGAGGTTTTGACGAACGTCTCGAATTAATGATTGAAGGGATTTGTCTGTTGTGCAAAGTAAGCCTAAATAGAAGCCAAATCTGGGAAACAACCGATAACAATGATTTGTATAATGCATTGGCATAGTTTTGGTGGCTGGAGATTTCATGTGATTTTAAATTAGGGAACACGCAAATGGAGAAAACTGTTGATGGAGTTAGGTTGCCCAAGCCTATGTCATTCAATCATCCTCCAGTTGGGTGGGCACACAACATATTACGAATCACAGTTGGTCTGCTCAATCAACATTTTCCCAATTTCTCCTATGGCTCAAAATGGGTGCAAACTGATTCATCTATTGAAGTGAAAAGGCATCGACCGAAATGGGCTTAATTCTAACTTCAGATATGGACATGTTCACACAAATCTGAAAGTCCATCAATGCAGTGCAGTTAAAAGCACTGAAGTTAGAATTCGGGCTTGAGTCAATACCAAGCAAACAAAGATAGTGGGATTGAGGATTTGGAGAGTATGGAAAATGAATCTCTTTGGCGAGCAGCAACAAAGGACTACATGACTTTCCACAGTAACAGACTGCTATAATGACACAAAAGATATCACTGACAATGAGGTTGTTTCACTTAAGTCTATATACTCAGTTGGCTGTTGGAAGCAGCACTTTCCCAGCTTATAAAGAAAGATGACTGAGTAGCATTGGCTTAAGACAGCGTTTCCCAAACTCGGTCCTTGGGACCCCAAGGGGTGCACGTTTTGTTTTTTGCCCTAGCACTACACAGTTGATTCAAATGATTAAAGCTTGATGATAAGTTGATTATTTGAATCAGTTGTGTATAGGGCAAAAAACAGAAGGTGCTCCCCTTGGGGTTCCAAGGACCGAGTTTGGGAAACCCTGGCTTAGGATCAAACAAGACCTTGAAAATGACCAAGTGTGCATATCTATCAATCGTCTAATATTATCCTAAAAACGATCAATCAAATGCAATATCATGGGCGTCAGCCATTGCTGATACTGTCATTACTAAGGTAACCCAGGTAGCCAAATCACCAGAAGCACTCACCCTTAAAAAGAGGGTCTATTTTCTGAACTCTAGAAACGGTCTTATTCTAGGAAAGGGAAATTACATCACACTCCTAGAGCAGGCCTTCCCTAGATTTTATATGTGGGGAGGGAAAATAGTACGGATGTATTCCCTGAGTTCAAATGTCGAAGTCATTGCCTCTGAAAAGTCTCCAGAGTTTAAAAAACAGTTTCCACAGTCTCCTCAACACCTCAACCTCCATCTCCCCTCACTCCCCATCCTCCCCCTCACCATCACCCCAAGCGCCCCAACGAGGACCATGGGAGAAGCCCCCTGCAATTTGCCCTATCTCTAATAGGTACTTTCTACCCGTTAGTGATCACGAGGTGACAGGACTTAGAATTGGAAACTCGCTTCCACTCACAGAGAGAGGAGAGACGGAGGAAATACTCTCTATAATTACCGCTAAATCAAGCAGACTCCTCTTGTTTTTCCTCCTCCTCCCTCTACACCTGGCCGCATGTTATTGTGAGGGACCGGGCAGGCGATGTCGAAAACCCGCTGCACCAAGCAATTTTCCCCCCATAGCTGATATTGCAGTTTAGTTGGGTAGATTCAGGACTGCCTGAATGATTTGGTGGCTTTTTAAAAAGTCTTTCTCTCGGTACAAGGCGCAAAAAAGGCAGCTTAACTCTGAGCTGAACAATGGCACCAGATCAAGAGCTTATGCATGCAGTCAGTGATGATGATGATGACGACGGTGGGGTGATGAGGAAGAGGATGAAAAATAAGTAGAAGATGATAATGATGACAACGACAATGATGATGTGACGCTGATGATGATGTGACGCAAATGACTGTATCTAGTCTCAAACCATTGCAGAGATTCCTACCCACTGGGCACAGTGGTCAATTCAACATCTATTCCATATTGGTTCAATGTAATTTCATTGAAATTAAGTGGAAACAATGTATGTGCCCACTGTGTGTGCCCAGTGTGTGAGGTTGTTTCTTAGTAACTTTCATCTATCTCATAGCCATCCGTCTTTGAGCCAAAGACATCCTTACAAACTATTTTCACACATTAGAAATCAAATGTTATTGGTCACATACACATGGTTAGCAGATGTTAATGCGAGTGTAGCGAAATGCTTGTGCTTCTAGTTCCGACAGTGCAGTAATATCTAATAAGTAATCAAACAAATTCACAACAAGTACCTTGTACACACAAATGTAAAGAGATGTAATAAGAATATGTGCATGTGAATATATGGATGAGCAATGGCCGTGTGGCATAGACAAGATGCAATAGATGGTATGAAATACAGTATGTACATTTGAGATGAGTAATGTAGGATATGTAAACATTATTAAAGTGGCATTATTGAAAGTGACACCTTTATTAAATCCATTACAAGTCAAATCAAAGTTTATTTGTCACGTGTGCCAAATACAACAGGTGTACAACCTTACAGTGAAATGCTTACTTACAAGCCCTAACCAAAAGTATTAAAGCGGCCAGTGATTTGGGTCTGTATGTTGGCAGCAACCTCTCTATGTTAGTGCTGGCTGTTTAACAGTCTGATGGCCTTGAGATAGAAGCTGTTTTTCAGTCTCGATGCACCTGTACTTACCTCGCCTTCTGGATGATAGCGGTGTGAACAGGCAGTGGCTCAGGTGTTTGTTGTCCTTGTTGTCCTTGATCTTTTTGGCCTTCCTGTGACATCGGGTGATGTAAGTGTCCTGGAGTGCAGGGAGTTTGCCCCCGGTGATGCGTTGTGCAGACCGCACTACCCTCTAGAGAGCCTTGCAGTTGAGGGGGTGTAGTTGCCGTACCAGGCGGTGATACAGCCCGACAGGATGCTCTCGATTGTGCATCTGTAAAAGTTTGTGAGGGTTTTAGGTGACAAGCCCCATTTTTTCAGCCTCCTGAGGTTGAAGAGGCACTGTTGCTTCTTCTTCACCACGCTGTCTGTGTGGGTGGACCATTTCAGTTTGTCTGTGATGTGTACACCGAGGATCTTAAAACTTTCCACCTTCTCCACTACTGTCCCATCGATGGGGGGTGCTCCCTCTGCTGTTTCCCGAAGTCCATGATCATCTCCTTGCTTTTGTTGAGGTTGAGTGAGAGGTAAGCTGCCTCATTGTAGTTGGTGATCAAGCCCACTACTGTTGTGTCATCTCCAAATTTGATGATTAAGTTGGAGGCATGCATGGCCATGCAGTCATGGGTGAACAGGGAGTACAGGAGGGGGCTGAGCACACATCCTTGTGGGGCCCCAGTGTTGAGGATCAGCGAAGTCGAGATGTTGTTTCCTACCTTCACCACCTGGGTCAGCCCGTCAGAAAGTCCAGGAACCCAACTGCACAGGGCGGGGTTGAGACCCAGGGCCTTAAGCTTAATTATGAGCTTTGAGGGTACTATGGTGTTGAATGCTGAGCTGTAGTCAATGAACAGCATTCTTACATGAGTAATCCTCTTGTCCAGATGGGATAGGGCAGTGTGCTATGTGATGGCGATCGTATCATCTGTGGACCTGTTGGGGCGGTATGCAAACTGAAGTGGGTGGCAGGTAAGGTGGAGGTGATATGATCCTTGACTATTCTCTCAAAGCACTTCATGATGACCGAAGTGAGTGCCAAGGGGCGATAGTCATTTAGTTCAGTTATCTTTGCCTTCTTTGGTAGAGGAACAATGGTGGCCATCTTGAAGCATGTGGGGACAGCAGACTGGGATAGGGAGTGATTGAATATGACCGTAAACACACCAGCCAGCTGGTCTGCTGGGTGAGCAGGCAAAGTCAGGACATTCAGAATTGTTGGGAAAGCCATGTCAGAGATGCTCCTACATGGCAAATATGAATCAACATCTTGAGTCAGAGTAGCCTAAGTACCTCTATTTCTACATAGTGCACCAATTACATCTAAGCAGACCACCATCCTCAATTCACAACTAAATTCGTAGTGAGAATATACACGTATGAGAAGATGGTCCTGAGGATAGTTTCAAGGAGACCACTGATAGAGCACCAAACAGTGCAGGATGAGTAAATCTCATTAAAGAGAGAACATTTATCTTTGAACCCTATCTTTATTTGATCTCAAGGAAAAAAACAAATGGCCTTGCCTTTTTTGGAGGGGGATTTTCTATCAAAAAACATGGAGGAGAACGTGGGTTTAGACAGCAGCATATCAAACGGGGGATTAGCATCAAGACAACGCTAATTCTCTAATTCACCAGAGATAGAAGACAACCGACCGAGGCATGGCGAGAAAGAGAGCACGAGAGAGAGAGAGAGAGATGCACATGTGGAATTTCTTAGTGAGCTTTTAATTTCCCAGTCAGCCTTGGCAGCCAGCCCCCTCACTGTACTGCACTGACTGGGGACTGACTGGTACCAACGGTGAGGAGGAGTTGCCAACTGGCAGGATCCCTTCCACCCCACCAGGTTGCCATTGTTTATTAATAATCCCAGCAGCCTCAGCAGGCTACAGTAAGGATGCCCAATATCATCCGTAGGGGAGTTTCTTCTCTTCCATCTCTTCCTTCTAACCTGTCATCAGGTGATCTGGAGAATAGAATCCAACCCAACACATAAGCAACCAAGGTACTGGGCTTCTGCTGTCTGCAGAGGCCTCTGGGCTTTTTCTCAAGATTCAGGGGGTCCTAATTTTGTCCAAATGGTGGAGGCTTTGTTATTTATGGGGGTGTAGTGTGGCTCAAAGGACATCCAGTAGGGTGTCCACCCACTCTGCCCAGAGTGGGTGAAAACACACTTTGGCAATGACATTGCACTTCCTTATGTTATAAAATACATTTTACCAAGACAAATATGATTCTTCATGTTCTGAATATTTCAGATTCAGAGTCTTTCTCAAACATATCATTCTATCCAAAAACTGGTATTTCGTAACTTAATACATCCAATAGTAAGCACCAAACTCTTGTTGACAGAGCAGTGCAGCTTTCTCGCTGAAACTTTATAGGATTTTACATTTTGTGGTCGTTGTCTTCCAAGTTGTTTCCCGCGTGCCGCACATAGCAAAATTGCCATGACATGAGCTGAATTAAATGTAAAAGGCTTTGAAAATAAATAGCTCAGTGCTCCGTTGACATTTCACGGAGATATGCTTGTTTTTGTGAGAATTCTTCGAAAAAGAACAGGAACTTCGCATTAGTAGTTGACAAAATAGATGATGAGTTCAATGGTAAGCCTATCAGATAGTGTGCTGGCGTGTTTTTATTTTCCTGATTTTTGACCACTTCTTTTCTCTGGCCTCCATTGATTTAGTCACCCTAATTTTGACCATCCTACAAGGGTAAGAACTCTAATATGTTTTGAACATATTATGATAGAGACATGAGGTTTGGAACTTTGGCTTTCTTAGAGGATTATCTACACAATTAACCAGTTTTTTATTTGACCATTGGTCATAACATGCATTTTTGATTGGCCACCCAACATCCAGGAAAAGCCATAGTTAAACACAGTACTGTTAATGGCTTTGACTGTAAGGATTCCATATCACTATTATCGAAGCCAATCATGATGAATATGGCAAGATTTATGATGATAATAATGTTTTATATTAATGAGAAAATATATACCTGCATGAATAGGGCCACCCATCAACACACCAAGACACACTGTCAACTATACATGGTCTCAGGCATGGCAATGTGTTTGTGATTGTGGAGCCATAAAGCCTTCATTCATGACTGATAGCTTTGAGAGTGGTGGCAAAAAAAAAAACAGGTTGCTTCATATGCATTACATCTTAATTTGAGCGTGTATCCTGCGGCAACAGGAAATTTGAATTATTGTGTGGATTATAATGAATTTACATTTTTATAGGGGTTGATACAAGGAAAAATCAAGTCTGAAAGTTCAAAGTGGAAATTAAACTTCAAACGTCTTTTTAAACTGCAAATAGACATAATTGAAAAATGTCCTGCATTGCAGGAATGTTCTCCGTCGACAGGGTGATCGAATTAAGATACTACAACTGTAGAATCAGGTCATCAGCACAATATGACATATGCTATAATTATCCAAATGGTCTCTGTCCATCAGTGATTCATTCAAATGCATATCAAGAATAACACTCATTGCACTGTAGTCCTAGATTTGACCAAAGTAACATTTGAATCTTGACAGTGAAACATTTAGCAATAAAATAGTAATACATACATTCTTTCAAACATGTATGCTACTGTCTAATTTGTTGTCTAAATACAGAAAATGTAGGCTGTAAGATTTAAAAGAATGTCCTACAAAACAAATACAAACGTGAGAAGAACAGAAACAATAAACAATGTAGACCCAGAGGCAATAAGATTTACTTTTCATTATTATCTTTTAATTGCATTCTCTCTCCTGAGGCTAATACCGTTTAGATTCAATAATGGCTGCGTTATTATGGCATGATGAAAATGCCTTTCAAAAAGAACCAGCCTCTCCCCTATTCAAATTTAATCTAATCCATTAGAAGCTAAAAGATAACTATCAAATTATACAAGACAAGAGTAAAAAAAAAAAGATCCCAAACAAAATCTTGCACACAGCAAATTGGCCAGTGTTACCTACCCACTCGGCACACTCTGGTTGTTTCCATGTTTTTCAATGAAATTACGTTGAACCATCATGGAATAGACATTGAATTGACGTCTGTTCCCAGTGGATAGTGCAAATTTTTCAGTGCAACATTTCGAGTGTTGATTCAAGTGTTAAATGAACAGTCATTGGTGTTAATAACCAGCATTATCATTATTACCACACCCATCATTATCATATTTCCTAGCATGCTCTATTACAGGTTTAAAAAATGTAATTGTTTTTTAAAATATTTGTGTTTGCACGTACATTGATTGATTAATTAATTAATCTTATGCTACTCAAATTTTCTAAAGTAATCCTACCTGTTAATCCTATCTGGACTTATTGCATCTGTTAATGAAATGTCTGTTCCAGTTTAGATGGTTTAGGCAGTCTCATAACATAGTCTTCCCAACCTGGCAGGCAGTCATTCTGAATGTAGAGCCCAAAAAAATATGCGATGCAGAGAATGTAGGTGGAATCATGGAATCCAGACATTAAAACAGAATTCAACAAAATGCAATAATGTATTGAACTTTGTAGGAAATCAACTAAAGGTATTGAACCTTTTAGAATATTAATTCATTTGCACAAGATTATCATCAGACATGAACAAAATGCTTCAGTGATTCGTACTTTCTGAAGATGCAGTGCAGGAATGCCCCTGCCTGTGTGCGCGTTTGTCTACCACTTTGTGTAGCCGTTAGCGATGATGCTAATAATGATAACTGTTTTCTGGTAGATGGAAAGGCTTTCCCAAAAACCTTTTCAATTAAATGTTCACAACAACGTAGCCTATGCCTACCTGGCAGAATGATAATGATTATTTGCATCAATCCAGTGGTGATTCGTTTAGCAAATTCTAAAATCACGTGTGCTACAGAAACACCGCTAACCAAACAAGTTATTTTGCTGGTGTACACTGAATGAACTGTATCAACAAAAAAATATTCTTAGATTTTTCCCAGACCTCAACAGTGGTCTCCTTTCGTGGTTTAAGCATTGTGTTAATGTAACACTGAAAATGTGAACCCATATAGACACTGGATAATTTGCTGTGCACTAAAATCAAGATGATTCAAGCCAAGGTGATGTTCACAAGTTTGTACAGACTACTATGTCTTTCAACAGAAACGTATCTGGTCAATCAATGTTCATCAGGCTATGTTCTTTGCTCTCCTTAAATGAAAGCACATTTTCCTTGGTCCTGCCTTTGAGTAAAGGTTGGGATTACATTTGTGAATTGATCTATATATGGATTATCCATAAAATGATCAGAATGTAGCTAGGTGGACATCCTCACTTATTTTACACTGACCAAACACGAGACTTTCTTGAAGTAAACATGTTTGTGTTGTGGCTCTTGATTTCCGGTGAATCATTACATGCTCTTTTTTGTGTATGATATAAGAAATAGTCCAACAGATCAACATTTTACACATTTCTATACACCGACATTCACTCACAGGTTAGAAATAATAGTGGTATTTCACAACCACACAGATGTGTCTTCTACGGTGGGGATAGATAATGTCTGTTAATCTTCAGCTTCACCACCAGTGTATAACATAGAATTAGGTTTCACCCCCTGATGAAGGTGCATATACTGTACAGTATACACTGCCTTCAGAAAGTATTCATCTGTCTTGACTTAATACACTTTTTGTTGTGTTACAGCCTGAATTCAAAATGGATTAAATATATTTTCATCCATCTACACACAATACCCCATAATGACAAAGTGAAAACATGTTTTTAGAAATGTTTGCAAATGTATAGAATACAGAAATATCTAATTTACGTAAGTATTCACATCAAACCCATTACAATCACCGTTGGCAGGAATTACATCTGTAAGACTTTCTGGATAGGTGTCTAAGAGCTTTGCATACCTGGATTGTATAATAGTTGCCCATTGTTCTTTTCAACTCTTCAAGCTCGGTCAAATTGTTGATTGATCATTGCTAGACAACCATTTATGTCTTGCCATAGATTTTTAAGCAGATTTAAGTCAAAACTGTAACTCGGCCACTCAGGGACATTCAGTCTTCTTGGTAAGCAACTCCAGTGTAGATTTGGCATCGGGTTTTCCTGCTGAAAGGATAATGCATCTCCCAGTGTCTGGTGGAAAGCAGACTGAACCAGGTTTTCCTCTAGGATTTTGCCTGTGCTCTGCTCCATTACGTTCCTTTGTTATCCTGAAAAACTCCCCAGTCCTTAACGATTACAAGCATACCCATAACATGATGCAGCCGCAACTATGCTTCAAAATATGGAACGTGGTACTCAGTAATGTGTTGTATTGGATTTGCCCCAAATATAACATTTTGTATTCAGGACAAAAAGTTGATTGATTTTCCAGTATTACTTTAGTGCCTTGTGCAAACAGGTTGCATTTCTTTTTTAAAATTCCATACAGGCTTCCTTCTTTTCACTCTGTCAATTATGTTAGTATTGTTGTTGATACATCCTCAGTTTTCTTCTATAGTTTTCTTCTTTCAATGTGTGCTTTTCTTTATTCTTACCCATCTGCCTATATGTGCTATTCTTTGAGAGACATTGGAAAAACCTCCCTGGTCTTTGTGGTTGAATCTGTGTTTGAAATTCACTGCTCGACTGAGGACCTTACAGATAATTTTGTGTGTGGGGTACAGATATGAGGTAGTCATAAAACAAAATCAAGTCCGTCCAACTTATTATGGGACTTGTTAATTAAGACTATTTTTACCCCTGAACTTATTTAGGCTTTTGCCTTAACAAAGGGGTTGAATACTTATTGACTCAACACATTTCAGCTTTACATTTGAACCATTTGTAAACATTTCGAAAAACATAATTCCACTTTAACATTATGGGTTTATTGTGTGTCGGCCAGTGACCAACAATCTCAATGTAATCTATTTTAAATTCAGGCTGTAACAACAAAATGTGGAAAAAGTCAAGGGATGTGAATACCTCCTGAAGGTACGTATTTGACTGATAAATAATTGATTGAAGTGTCTATATTAATTTTGCAGGCATAAAAAAAATGTCTGCCTTGATTGACTCGCTGAGAGGTTTTTGAGGCTTCCTTCAGCTGTAGGGCACTATCCCTGCTGTGCACGGTAAGCCATGCATGCTCATCCCATTAGCTCACTACTGTACTGGAAAGTACATAGAGTAAGTAGGAAATGCATATATGTATATGAGTCTATGGTGAGATACAGTATGTACATCTCACAGTTGCACTCTGGGCAAGTGTATATAACATTTTATCTAGGAGTACATAACGTATAGGTCGTAGATGTTTTTGTATTTAGTTACTAGTCAAGCAATCCCACAGTAGCCTCACGTCAACTAACACATCCAGCAACTTCATTTCTGCTTAGGTCTTGTGGTAGCCCCAGAGGAGAAGTACAGGCCAGAGGACAACTGCAGGTCAAATGATTACCACTGCAATTTGGAATGAAGTTCACCATCCGTTGTGTGTTGTTCTGACGCATGGCTTGATTTGACCACTGTAGTTTTTCCTCCCATCAAAACAGGTTTTTTATTCCCTCTGGAAGGAATCCTTTCCGGCCACTCCAGCTGCAACCAGCGCACACTGCTAGTCCGGCCAATAGTGGAGACGCCTGATGCCTCTTGGCAATGTGAGACAGTTAGCTCTTCTAGCTCCAGCACTGAGAGGGCTTGTATTTGATATTCTTGTCCATACATAAGGAGAATGGGCCACTGCCTACCTCCCAGTTTATCTATTTAAGGAGAATGTGCTACTATGCACCCTAATCTCTCTCTGTGTGTGTGTGTGTGTGTGTGTGTGTGTGTGTGTGTGTGTGTGTGTGTGTGTGTGTGTGTGTGTGTGTGTGTGTGTGTGTGTGTGTGTGTGTGTGTGTGTGTGTATGTGTGTGTGTGTAAAAGTGTGTGTGTAAAAGTGTGTGTGTGTGTGTGTGTAAAAGTGTGTGTAGTCTCTAGTGTGTAGTCCTTTATTTGCCTTTGTGAATCATGGCAACATGAGGTTGCAATCAATCCATCATTGAAGTGCACAGCAGGAGTCACAAAACATCATGCTGCAGTGTGTACTCCCAGGCTTTGTCAACACAGTGTCACCAAGCATGGGACACAGCTGTAGCCTCAAGCTACTGCAGGCATTTTCTTTTTGGCATATGTGATTGTGAGCCATTTCTCTTTGAAAATGATTATATGTTGCCATCATATATGAAATATAAAGGCCATCTGATTGAATTAGGCATTTGAAATATTTTTAAAAAAGACTTTGTTTTGTGACTGTAGACATTTTTTCATGCATGTTAATCGCAGAATAATGTGATATAACATATTGGCATACTGTCAATATGTATGTGTTAATGCCTTGCCCGACAAAACAGTTCTTGGAAAGTGTCCATTGTAAAGAGCACTTAAAATGCAGAGTAGAAATGGAATGTCATTCAGAGTGGACTTGAAGAGAGCTATATCGATTGACAACTTTCAACTTAGTTCACAAAACAGACCACATGGCAGTATGGATATGATGTCAATACTGATATTAACAATGACAGTAAATCTGTTCTTGCTGCTGCTGTGCCCTACTTTTATCTTGGTAAATGAACATGTTGAAATGACCACTCTACAGTATATGTCTTTATTACGATTTGATTCATGCGAAGATGTCAAGAGAAAATGTATCTTAGTTCAATCATTGCTGTACCATGTCTGTTTGAAATTACATTTGTCTGATGTGGAATTAAAATGGGTTCAGGAGAGTAAAACTGAGAGTACATGATTGATCTGTAACGTGAAGGATGACGAACACCTATTGGCACATATCTAAAGGCACAAAGTAAAGAAGAAGTCCCCGTCGTTAGTTATAAAATCCAGTCGTTAGTTCTAAAAAACGAATTGCCCACTAAAAGTGGAGTTGCATTTCTAATCGTGTATTCATCAGCACCAGTCAATTATCCTGCCTGTAGATGATAATATGACACATGGGCCAAAAGAGCGCGAGCTCCCCCAGCAGTTAGTCGACAGTAGCGCACTCACACAACTTCACTTGAAGGGAGGGAGAGGCAACTTTGGCTCGTTGGTGCAACCTCATAAACATACATATATTTTCTGAACATAATATTTCTGCTCTGTTGAATTAATTTGAATAATCCATTAACATCAGCATATTTGTATTATTGATCAAGCTGCTCTCCAACATACAGGTCTGTGTTGAAAAGGTAGACTCATGAGGCAACAGTCCGGATATTGTCGCATTTGCTATATTTTTTACACACATACACACACGCATACACTTGCACGATGGATTCTGTCTAAACTGTGTTTGAAGGTATTCACGGATAAGATCAAATAAGTGACACACCAATTACTGCATATTTACAACTGAGAGACTAACATCAAACATTAATGCATTTCACCATTGTATTACACTCCATACAGCAGGTGAAACGGGTAGCCTTCATTCCACAATTAGCTAGAAACAAACTAACGATCCTTGAAATGTGAGCAATTGAAATGCGGCATAAATCTTGAATTTCAGAAGCTTCGGTATTTAAGTCGTATGTTGTAAAATGAACTGATAGGGACTCACATTGCACAATCAACTGTAGTAATGTTGATATAATCCCACATGGGAATCGACGTTTGAGCTGAACCCCGTTATTTCTAGAACAAAATACACAAGCATATTATGATGCTGTGCCTGGAACTTCAATGTGCCCTGGTCTGATTCCGACGGTCCATTCATTGAGGCGAGGGTCAGTGTGAAAGAAACTATGCGTGGACTGAAAACTGATTCTTAATGCTTTCTCCCCCTCACTATTACGCTCTTTCATTATTTCGTCCTCCTCTGCAGCCTCGCATTACATACATGCCGTCTCCAGTCATATGCGAGGAGAATTCAGCCTATCGCCTACTGCACTGAACCACCAACTCACTTTGCATGTAAATGTAAGGTATTAGGATCTAGCGTTGTTCATATCCACAGTAATGGACATTTAGTGAATGTTACTTGAGATAAATAACAACAACATAGGTTGGACACATGGAAACACAAAACTCACATAGGCTACATATAAGACAACACGCTGCATGATTTGACAATGATAAAGCAGAAAAACGCATCCGTCCAGAAAAAAACACTATATCCTATCATGTTGACCATGTAAAATCGCCATAACTGTCAATAAGCTACAGCATAACCTCTAGCTACTCTAATAACTGGTATAGTGTGTATATAAAACAATACAATTGAACGCAAATTAAGCTACACTTATTCAGGCTTACCTAAAACTGATTCTCCCCTGTGCTCGGAATATGTGGTCCAAGGTGCTTTAGTTTTCTGTCCGAAAACTTTTGCTGGAGCATATGTATCCAGTGTGCATGCTGGTAGCTCAATCTTAGATGTTGAATTGTGGATGAGTTGGCGGTCCTTCTCATGCTCAAGAGAGAGAAATCCTTCGGTTCGGCAAGTTGGTAAGCATGAGTACACAGATAAACAGAGTGACCAAGTCGACCCGTGGGGAAACGGGAGTTCGATAGTTAAGAAGAAATATCCCGATGTGTTCTAGGGAGGTTCGGGCGAGCTCGGATCCGTGAAAGTCGTTCGCAGGTGAAGAGGTGGTAGTGAGGATGCCAAGGAAGGTAGGCAGAGACTGATCGAGTCCAGGGCAAAAGGAAGCGAAACTAGGGGGAGGTACTGAGAATACAGCTTTGTATTGTAGAGGACGGCAATACCAGACGGCAGGGGGTGGGACTGAACCACACAAGCCGAACGGGAGAGGAGGGGGGAAAGTAGGGTTGGGGAGGAAGGATATACCGCGTCGTGACTTTATGTGTTGATAAAACAACGATTATAAAGGTTCAACTTTGAAAACCCCCAAAAGAAGACAGCATGACAAACGTTAAAGCAACCCCAAATCGGACTACTGGGGAAAGTGTAGAGTCTAGAGTCTATGGATTACCACCGCTCCTTTCATTGTGTGACTGTTTCTTGTGTGACTGTTTCAATGGAAACCTAGCAATATGAAACAGGAATAAAACCAACGACGCATGTATCTCTCTCTCTCTCTCGCACGCACGCAAAAACACAGACACATACACACACACTAATGGATTAGGGAGCACACACTTGCCAGATGACGAATAATGGTTGTACACCGTACCCAGAGTGAATTTATAACTAGTGAGTTTGTGTGTGGGATTTGTTTGCACCAACAAGAAAAAATATGTGGAGGCGCTGTCCAGTGTCCTGAAAGTGCTCCAGAACAGAGGGCTATGCATGTTGGCTGTCCATGGCCCTGAAAACCCTAAAAAGACCGATGCGTTCTGCTGGCCACTGTCCATGTTATAGAGGCCTATGCATTGCAGTTGGCTTTCCAAACACTTTTACATTTCGCTGTCCACACCTATGCATTTACAATAGCATTTAGTTTGTTTATTTTTTAGAACTAGGCAAATTCTTATTTTACAATAATGGAATACTCCGGCCAAACCCTCCCCTAACCCGAACGATTGTGCGCTGGCCGATCACAGCTGGTTGTGACACAGCCCAGGATCAAACCAGGGTCTGTAATGACGCCTCTAGCACTGAGATGCAGTGCCTTATGCCACTGCGCCACACAGGAGTTTAGCTTTGACAAGTGCATGTTTCATATCATTCACAGGTGAATGACTCCACTTAGTGACTTTTTCGGGTTTAAAATCACTTGTCTTGGAAATATTGCCATTGGACTAGAAGCTCACATTTTCCTTTTGATATTAGGTTTTATCAACCTGAGCATCCCTTGATCAGTGTTACATGTGCCTCTAACATGGCATATAGACCGCCCCTCTACTGTGTCTTTGATTTGGTACACGAGCTCCATACATGAGTATCTACTGAAGTGTACTTATGGTGTCGTACATGGAACATGCACACACGCACGCACGCACACACAGACTCTATCGCTCTCATAAAAACTGTTAAGCGGGGCGGAGCAGGTGAAACCAAGTGCAGACTCAGACGAGGAGACAGGGATAAGGTAATTAAGGTATTTATTGAAAAGAGATGGGGTGCAGGCAGGGGGGAGCTCGGGCAGGTAGCAGGGAACCAGGAACTGAGGCTGGGGCAAGGGGAGTAGGGGCAGAGTAAGCAGGTCTGGAGGTCTGGAGCGGAATCCAAGGAAACCAAGGAAGCAGTAGAGCAGGGGTCCAGTGCAGGGAAGCAGGACTGACGAGACGAGGGACTGGAGACAGGGACCAGGGTCAGAGCGGACGGAACTGTAGTGGAGAGAAGAGCAGCATCATGCTAGGGAAAAACAGGCACAACTGGATAAAAAGATCTATGCAGGAACAAACGACTTGAACTGCAGACTGACTGAGCAGTGGCTACGAACTGGCAGCGTGGAAGTGGCAGGGCTGAGTACTGTCTCCCCTCATACAATCAGATGCACACATACAGAGAGAGAGAGCACTAGGGGAGTAGCGGCAGGTTAAGGAGACACAGGATGAGAAGTAGAGGGCGTGGCAGGAGCAGATGTAACACACACACACTTACACACACATACATGTAGACACACTTCACTTGACTCAAAACAACATTTGATCTATCATTGCCTATGACATATTGTAGTACCATTTTTTATGCACTTTTGAGTGTATCATCTACATAATTTCAATTCACCAAACTCCAGGCCCATATCACCTAAATAGTTCTAACTGTAGCCAGGCTTATATGATCTCATGCTATTAGAAGTGAGGAGCTGACTTGTCCTGCCTAGAAGGCTGCTGGGGTGTTTGCTAGACTGACAACCTACTAATGGAAGTTCTCTGGGGGTAGCAGGGAGATAATTCTCCATCTCCCGTGTTATTCCACACTGGCCATGGGCCTGTCATACAGCCTCAGCTCTCTGGCTGAGCTGTGAGAGAGAAGACAGATGTCCAAATACCCAGCAGCTCCATCCGTCATTATATTTGCATGAGGATTTTCTCAATTTCTCCATGTAGAAGGCGTAAGGATGGAGCCAGATCAGTCTGAGTGAGTGTGAGTGTGAGTGTGAGAGAGAGAGAGAGAGAGAGAGAGAGAGAGAGAGAGAGAGAGAGAGAGAGAGAGAATGAGGTGTTACCATCCTGGCCTTCTCCTGACTCTAATGAGAAACAATATAATCTGCTGAAGGTTACCTGGGCAGTCAGTAGTCAGCCCATCACCACATACTACACCATCCTCCTCCTCCTATAGTCCACCTCATCAAGCCTCAATTCAAATCTCACATGGCCATTCCTCTGACAGCAAATGCCTGTTTAATTGTTCCACACTTAGGCACAGGATGGTGCAATCCACTGGTACCTGAGTAAATGTGTTGGTGCTGACAAAATAATTTACTATAATTAGGTTTAAAGGTAGATGACTAAAAAAGGCAGATTAAAGGTGAATGAGAAAAAAGATTATGCGAATGATACTATTATATGCTTGTCCAGGCCTGATGTGACCTGGATGATTTTTAAGTGACATATTTTCCTAATGCCTCCCCAGTTCAGTCTCCTAATGGACAAGCTCTTCACAGTCCCCCAATGGACAAGCTCTTCACAGTATCCTAATGGACAAGCTCTTCACAGTCCCCTAATGGACAAGCTCTTCACAGTATCCTAATGGACAAGCTCTTCACAGTATCCTAATGGACAAGCTCTTCACAGTCCCCCAATGGACAAGCTCTTCACAGTATCCTAATGGACAAGCTCTTCACAGTCCCCTAATGGACAAGCTCTTCACAGTATCCTAATGGACAAGCTCTTCACAGTATCCTAATGGACAAGCTCTTCACAGTCCCCTAATGGACAAGCTCTTCACAGTCCCTAATGGACAAGCTCTTCACAGGGAATTTAGAGTAATATACTCTGATCTTGGCTTGACTGGAGTGAGCTGTTTCACTCAGGACCTGATATTATATACAAGTCAACAAACTGCAATAATTCTATCAGCGCTAATGGCAGGGTTTATAGGAGAAACCATAAAACGGGAGCGGAAAATAAATCAATTAGTTCACACTCTCCGAGGTTAACAGGATTCCAATGGGGTGACCTGAATGTGTTTAACGAGGTGCAAGGCCTCTCATATTGTCATTGGGGTGTCATTGGTTTGCTGAGCTGACAAAAGGTCTTGGGTATTACCACCTTACAGGGTCCGTATTCATAAGGCTTCTCAGAGCGTGCTGATCTAAGATCAGGTCCTTCCCCTGCATGTACCCAATCAGGTAACTAATGAGCCTCAATGTGCATCATCACGTCTTGTCTCCAACAGGAACATTGCTGGAGCTGAACAGGTACCTACTAGACATTTCAATAACATCAGCAAGCAGAAGGCAATCTAACAGCAGCACTCACTCTCTCTTTCTCCTCCTTCACTGCTGTCGGCAAACTATGTCATTTGAAAGAGAATGCAGGGTTTGTTTGTTTCTCTCTTGTCGAGTGGAACAGAAGAGCATATGCAAGTACAATGGGAAAGGGAAACAAAGACAAGCCTTGATAGGCTGTTGTTCTGTGTAAATCATTAAGCAGTGATTAAGATGTGGCTGAGGGATTTTTGACGAGCCTCTCTTTGGGATGCTGGGATGTTGCATGAAGCATCCCTCGGTAATGTAGCCGCTAGTGCAGTAACTTGACAGTTACTCCCACTGCAGTCATTGACAGTCTCTTTACCTCTCTCCTTGTGCTATGTATCTCTCAATCACTTCTCTCTCACCTCCCCAATGTCTTTCTTTCTTTCTCTCTCTCTCTCTCTCTCTCTCTCTCTCTCTCTCTCTCTCTCTCACTTTCTTTCATCTAAACGCTCCAGGTTGTCCTTGCTCATTCTTGTGTGGCACAGTGGCTGGCTCTACAAAGGGACCTGATTTGTTGGCATTTTGCTTGATATTTCATTTCTGTGCCCTGCACCCCATTCGTTGGCTGTGGCACCGCAGAGCGTCTTTGTTCATGTGCTTCCTGGGCCGTCCCTGGTGAAATCCTCAGGTTTCTCTAATGAACTATTTGCACGGACATGATATTGTAATCACCTCCCTGGGCATTGTGGCTGTGTACATTACTAGAGCCTCCCCATAAGAGCTGTCCATTGTGCTGAAACTGGCTTCCCCCTATAAGAGCTGTCCATGGTTCTGAAACTGGTTTCCCCTATAAGCGCTGTCCATGGTTCTGAAACGGTTCCCCCTATAAGATCTGTGCATGGTTCTGAAACTGTTTCCACTGTAAGAGCTGTCCATGTTTCTGAAACCGGTTTCCCCTATAAGAGATGTCCATGGTTCTGAAACTGTTCCCTCTATAAGAGCTGTCCATGGTTCTGAAACCGGTTTCCCTGTAGGTGCTGTCCTTGGTTCTGAAACCGTTCCCCCTATAAGAGCTGTCCATGGTTCTGAAACTGTTCCCTCTATAAGAGCTGTCCATGGTTTTGAAACTGTTCCCCCTGTAAGAGCTTTCCATGGGACTGAAAAGGGTTTCCCATATAAGCGCTGTCCATGGTGCTGAAACTGTATTGCCACATTGGAGCTGTCCATGGTGCTGAAACTAGCTTCCCATGTTAGAGCTGTCCATGGTGCGAAAGCTGACCCACACTATGATAGACATAGGCCTCCTCCAATATTGAACGACAGTTAAGCCTAGCAACTAACTGTGACGGTACAGTAACGAGAACAGTTGATCTTACAACATTTTGCAGAAGGGAGAGGTATCTAATTTTTGGTTTTGATAAGGATGCACTGTATACAGGCTGTTGAACAATGGGTGTTTATATGCTTTAGGTGTGAATACATTTTAGTTATGGATAACATTACTGTTTGGCTATTTTTGGCACTGTGTATCAAACCGATGTTCGAGTTTCAACTTGTGATTATTGACGCTAAAAGCATGTTTCCCAAAATCATGCATTGTACTGTACACATAATACAAATATGGAGATGTGAAATTGCACCTCTGAATCAAAATCCAAAGAAAACAGCACCAGTTTTGAAGACCTTGTGTGTCGTCCACATCTTTGTCATGTGTTTGCAGTCCAATCTGAGACACTAATAAATTACTTAGCAATGCTAAATTAATCCCCAGAAATGTACTGGAACATTTTCATAATATTCACTAACTAATAGTTTTCCCTGGCTGCATATTGGACCCTCATTACCAGGGTAAGAGTGTGTGATCATAATCTGAAGTAGTATGGTGAAGTCTGGGAAACTGTGGCTTCACATGCTAGCTTGCTGCATATCTGAAAAGTGAAATCTCATTGTGACAGTTCCCTCTGTATTTCCTCTACACACAACAACCACAAAAATGTATTTGTGTCAACAAGCGGTAGTGTAAATGCGAACGTGAACATCTCTTTTCTCTGGAAACGCTAAGGATGCAACAGGCACAAAAAGATTACATATACTATACGGGACTTGTTAGAGATGCATGCGCAGCTGGTGTCGAATGCAAGTGGAATGTCATTCCCATTCCCATGAGGAAGAATAGTCCTGCTACAGTACAGAATGTTCCCACAGACCAAGTTAGAGCACAGACTACAAGAGCTTTGTCATGTATGAGCTTGTGATGCCAGTAATGTAAAATGTACTGTATGTGTATATATACACTGAAGTCCTTGACGTATTGCTTTTCTAAGAGATGTACCTTTCTTATGTTCTAAATAACATTAGGTCTGTCTTCACAGGTGATGAGGTCATAGGAGTGAATAAGACCTATGATATATCTCTGGATATTTGGAGAAGGAATTTTTTATTTAACTAGGTAAGTCAGTTAAGAACAAATTCTTATTTTCAATGATGGCCTAGGAACAGTGGGTTAACTGCCTTGTTCAGGCGGCAAAACAACACATTTTTACCTTGTCAGCTCGGGGATTCAATCTTGCAACTTTTCGGTTACAAGTCCAACGCTCTAACCACTAGGCTACCTGCCACCCCAATAAAACACACCACAATGCATCTGGGTATTATTTATTTTACAGCAGTGTTATGGTCTGAAATGTTCCTTCATTGCATTAGATGATTAGTTGGTCGTTATAGTATGGGGGGCCAGGTTGGGAATGGCCCATTCTGGGGGATAAATTGCTGGCTATGAGGTACGGTTACAGACCAAAGTGCCAACTGCAACATTTCGTCAACTCCGATTGGTGCTTTTTCTCTCTCTCAGCTCGGCCGGGGCCCATCTCGTGGACTCAGCATTCCTACCCAACGTCACACCAACTGACCCCCCTCACTCACCCCTCTCCCCTTGACAGTGAGGGTCTGTAATGGAGATGGGGGAGATAGGGACCAGAGGGTCTTAAATGTGAGTGATGGCCGTATGACAGCTTAATCTCATAAACAACCAGCAGCAGGCCTGAATGTTATTGGTGAAGGGCTGTCCAGACGTGTGCAGCCAAATCACTCGATCACACGGACCAATCTTCCCCCTGCTCTAATGTGATTAGTGTGGATCTCCTCTGCCTGCTCCAGCCTTTTGTTGTTGCTAAGTGTAATTAGATGAAATGTGCATCAGTTGCGCACTGGTCGGGGATCTCTGGTGTGGAAGTCTCTGTCATTGAGAGAGTGGCTGCAAATGGGATCAGTCAGTCCCCTTGAGCTGTGTGAAGCTAGAACACACACACACACACACACACACTGTATAAACACATTCACAGACGCATGCACACACAATGCTTTCACAGATGAAAGTGCTCTAAGCTCTATCTCACACTCACAGAGAGAATGAATGAAGGTGCATTTCATGTGTAATTGCTCTAGTAAATCTTGATTAAGCCACACTTACGAGAGACTGCATGAGTGCGATCACACTGTCACAGTGGTTTATTCCAGATATGTAACACAGTATACTTTTAGGAATCCGTAATACATGTATCAGAGAAAAAAGGAACCCATCACTTTCCACAAGAAAGAGCATACACCTGGGACACTTAATGTTGGTGTAAAGATTTTCTTAGCATCTGAAGATGTATAGCAACACAGGAAATGGCATAGCTGTTTGACCCCACCCTATTTCCTCCCAACTAATACAACAGTGTGTCTCATTCCATGGACAACTGTAAAATATGCACAGTGTGATTCATAAGGTCACTGTCTGTTTTGATATCCATATTGAAACTGTGACGGGGAACACTTTTTGGGGTGTGGGTTACACATCATAACAACAGAGAATAAACACTCAGTTTGTTGTTGTCAGCAGATCTGTCCTTTTGGAAAATGTAATGCAATACTGTGATGATAAACCTGAAGGCAGATTTAACATGCATAAAAAAATGTCATAGGCGTACGCTTTAATGCAAAGTAAACAATAAACCAGAATGGACTTCTTCAAGTTGGCAGTACACTGAATGTGTGAATTTGAATAAATATTTTTGCCCAACAAAGTAAACTGCAGTTTCTCTCTTCCCCCAAAGTCGGAAAAACCACATCAATCAATGTCTTTGATTGTCAAACACATTGTAAAAGCTGAGGAGTTATTGGTAGGTACAGTGTACATTAGAAACATTTAACTTTTCAGAGGAAGTGTTTTAAGTGTGTAAAAGCACATCAGCAAACAGTGACATTGACTATGGGAGAACACACTCATTGGACTCTGGAATCCATTTTGTCAGAGAGAGATGGAGGACCATCATCCTCAGTGAATTTCATAAAAATTTGACTAAAAGAGAGAGAAAGACAATATATGAACTGCTTTGAACTAATTTCTTCCAAAATGAAGGAGAAGCAAGAGAGAACGAGAGCTACAGTTGAAGTCGGAAGTTTACATTCAACTTAGCCAAATACATTTAAACTCAGTTTTTCACAATTCCTGACATTTAATCCTAGTAAAAAAAATCCCTGTTTTAAGTCAGTTAGGATCACCACGTTATTTTAAGAAAGTGAAATGTCAGAATAATAATAGAGAGAATGATTTACGTCAGCTTTGATTTCTTTCATCACATTCCCAGTGGGTCAGAAGTTTACATACACTCAATTAGTATTTGGTAGAATTGCCTTTAAATTGTTTAACTTGGGTCAAACATTTTGGGTAGCCTTCCCCAAGCTTCCCACAATAAGTTGGGTGAATGAATTCTGGCCCATTCCTACTGAAAGAGCTGGTGTAACTGAGTCAGGTTTGTAGGCCTCCTTGCTCGCACACACTTTTTCAGTTCTGCCCACATATTTTCTATGGGATTGAAGTCAGGGCTTTGAGATCAAATCAAATAGCCCTTCTTACATCAGCTGATATCTCAAAGTGCTGTACAGAAACCCAGCCTAAAACCCCAAACAGCAAGCAATGCAGGTGTAGCCACTCCAATACCTTGTCCATTTAGAGGACCAATTTGCGACCAAGCTTTAACTTCCTGACTGATGTGTTTAGATGTTGCCTCAATATATCCACGTAATTTCCTCCCTCATTACGCCATCTATTTTGTGAAGTGCACCAGTCCCTCCTGCATCAAAGCACCCCCACAACATGATGCTGCCACCCCCGTGCTTCACAGTTGGGATGGTGTTCATTCAGCTTGCAAGCATCCCCCTTTTTCCTCCAAACATAACAATGGTCATTATGGCCAAACAGTTCTATTTTTGTTAAATCAGACCAGAGGAAATTTCTCCAAAAAGTACAATATTTGTCCCCATGTGCAGTTGCAAACCGTAGTCTGGCTTTTTTATGGCGGTTTTGGAGAATTGGCTTATTCCTTGCTGAGTGGCCTTTCAGGTTATGTTGATATAGGACTCGTTTTAGTGTGGATATAGACACTTTTGTATCTGTATCCTCCAGCATCTTCACAAGGTCTTTTGCTGTTGTTCTGGGATGGATTTGCACTTTTCGCAACAAAGTACGTTCATCTCTACGAGTCAAAACGCGTTTCCTTCCTGAGCGGTATGACGGCTGCGTGGTCCTGTGGTGTTTATACTTGCGTACTATTGTTTGTACAGATGAACGTGGTACCTTCATGCATTTGGAAATTGCTCCCAAGGATGGACCAGACTTGTGGAGGTACTTTGGTGCGAAAAATGCAAATCAATCCCAGAACAACAGCAAAGGACTTTGTGAAGATGCTTGAGGAAACAGGTACAAAAGTATCTATATCCACAGTAAAACAAGTCCTATATTGACATTAGAGGTCGACCGATTATGATTTTTCAACGCCAATTATTGGATAACCGATTTATTGGAGGACCAAAAAAGCCGATACCGATTAATCAGACAATTTTTTATTTATTTATCTGTAACAATGACAATTACAACAATACTGAATGAACACTTATTTCAACTTAATATAATACATCAATAAAATAAATTTAGCCTCGAGTAAATAATGAAACATGTTCAATTTGGTTTAAATAATGCAAAAACAAAGTGTTGGAGAAGAAAGTAAAAGTGCAATTTGTGCTATGTAAGAAAGCTAACATTTCAGTTCCTTGCTCAGAACATGAGAACATATGAAAGCTGGTGGTTCCTTTTAACATGAGTTTTCAATATTCCCAAGTAAGAAGTTTTAGGTTGACCTAAGACAGGGAATTTTTAAAGGATTAAATGTCAGGAATTGTGAAAAACTGATGTATTTGGCTAAGGTGTATGTAAACCTCTGACTTCAACTGTATATGTAAACTTCCAACTTCAATTGTAATTTACAGACATCAATACCAACATAACCCAAAATATGCCTTGACTCCCAGCATTTGTTCTTCCACAATTGACATCCTCCCTTGAGACATGCCCACACTGGGAACAGCCAACAGTGGCAGATGTAAATGTTCTTGTTTTTGATAAGCAGGAAGCTGTCCCGCTGTGTATGATGATAATATTGCTGGGTCTATCTTTAACACTAAACCCAACTTCCAAAAGTATAGCCTACATTATCTTCTATGATTCACATTTGGGCATAGAGAATCAAACTACTCATGGGAATGTCTCTTGGGATCAAACATGACTAAATCCAGATTCATTTATCAGTGGATGACATTGGACCAGCTGTTAAATCAAGTGGTCCTTTGATTGTTAAAACTCTCCAGCAACACACAGCTTGCCAGCTGCATGGTAAAATGTGTCTTCTCACTCACTCCAAAATAGCCTCCAGCGATGTTTCGGGGTAAACCGGAAACACAAGCTGAACTTAATGACCTGCCACTGGCATTAAACAAAGCCTGTGTGTCCATGTATGCTGATGATACAACCATATTTGTGTCAGCAAACACAGCTAATGAAGTCACTGAAAATCTTAACAAGGAGTTGCAGTCGGTTTTGGAATGGGTGGCCAGTAATAAACTGGTCCTGAACATCTCTAAAACTAAGAGAACTGTATTTGGTACAAATAATTCCCTAAGCTTTAGACCTCAGCTGAATCTGGTAATGAATGGTGTGGCTGTTGAGAAGACTAAATTATTTGGTGTTACCTTAGATTGTAAACTGTCATGGTCAAAACATATAGATTCAATGGTTGTAAAAATGGGGAGATTTCTGTCCGTAATAAAGAGATGCTGTGCTTTTTTGACACGCCACTCCAAAAAGCAAGTCCTGCAGGCTCTAGTTTTGTCTCATTTTGACCCCATGAATGGACAAAAGTTAAGTGCTGCAAAGAAAGACCTAGTTAAGTTGCAGCTGGCCCAGAATAGAGCCGCACGTCTTTCTCTTCGTTGTAATCAGAGGGCTAATATAGATACTATGCATGCCAGTCTCTCTTGGCTAAGAGTTGAGGAGAGACTGACTGCATCATTTATTTTCATAAGAAACATTCATGTGTTGAAAATTCCAGATTGTTTGCGTAGTCAAGTTACTCACAGCTCGGACACACACATGTACCCCACCAGACAAGCCACCAAGGGTCTTTTCACAGTCCCCAAATACAGAACAAATTCAAGAAAGCGTACTGTATTATATAGAGCCATTATTGCATGGAACTCCTTTCCATCCAATATTGCTCAAATGAACAAACCTGCTTTTAAAAAATAGATAAAGTAACACCTCACGGCACAACGCCTCTCCCCTATTTGACCTAGAGTTTGTGTGTACATGTTGATATGGAGACTAAATGTATGTAGTTCTGTCCTTGAGCTGTTCTTGTGTTATGTGGGGTGGAGCAGGTGAACCCAAGTGCAGACTCAGACTCAGACGAGGAGACAGGGATAAGGCAACCAAGGTATCTATTGAAAAGTGTGTGTGTGTGGGGGGGGGTGCAGGCCAGGGGGAGCTCGGGTGGGTAGCAAGGAACCAGGAACTGAGGCTGTGGCCGGGGCAAGGGGAGTAGGGTAAGCAGGTCTGGAGCAGAATTCAAGGAAGCAGTAGAGCAGGGGTCCAGGGCAGGGAAGCAGGACTGACGAGACAAGGGACTGGAGACAGGGACCAGAGTCAGAGTGGACGGAACTGTAGTGGAGAGAAAAGCAGTGTCAGGCTAGGGAAAAACAGACATCACAGGATAACAAGATCTATGCAGGAACAAACGGCTTGAAATGCAGACTGATTGAGCAGTGGCTACGAACTGACAGCGTGGAAGTGGCAGGGCTGAGTATTTGTAGAGGCCATGATTATGGAACAGGTTGCAGCTGGTGGGGATCTGCTCTGACTCCAGCACACCTGTCTCCCCTCACACAATCAGATACCCACACACAGAAAGAAAGGGAGAGAGCACTGAGGGAGTAGCAGCAGGTTAAGGAGACACAGGATGAGAACTAGAGGGTGTGGATAACCTGACTTAAATCTATTTTCATGCTGGGGAAAGCAGAGGACCACTAAGCTGCTAAGAACATTGGCTGCACTTTGGAATTTGATGAGGACACTTGGTTAAGCAACCAACCTGTCAAAACAGATAGGCTTCCTCTTCATCTCCATTTTTCCCCGCCCAAAGACAGAAATTGGAATAGGTTCAATTCTTCAATATCCACACGAATAGGCTTTTTCTTTCCAAATCCAATTCAGGATTTTCCAATTTCCACTTTTAAGTAAACACCCGTTTCCAGTGAAATCCTCAAGGGGTATTGCACACCATTTACAACACTAACAAGCCCAAAATTACACTGGCGACTAGGAACTGCTTTGCAAGATTGAATCAATGGAATTGCTCAACTTTTTTGCATGATGCAAGGTAACAACCAATGACACTGTGGCTATCTGGCATACTGTATACTGACTAGTCCTGTACCAAGGGTACTAATGCAATCCTGTGTCCCGGACCCAATGCTAGACAGATAGCCTAGCGGCTAGAGAAGCAAGCCAGTTACCAGAGGGTTGCCAGTTTGAATCCTGGGTCTGACAGACAACATCTGGGGGGAAGTGAGCTGGCAACCACATGGTTGCTGGAATCAAATCCTAGACTCCATTGCCTGCTTGAGCAAGATACTTAACTCCCTGCAAGAACAGTTCCCTGGGTTCCCACTGTCATGATCTAGTGAGTTTGGATGTGCTGCCCAATATTGCAGTGCAAGCAGGGAGTATATATTGTACAGTGCCTTCAGAAAGTATTCACACATGTCATCGATTCGGTGCAGAGATGTAGCAGAGTCAGGCGCAGGACACAGGTGTGGAGCAACACAACGGCGTTTACTCAAAAAAGTCAAGCAGAAATTCCAAATAGGAACATACATACATACTAGCACAATCAACAACCACTAAAGACACCAACAATCACGGAAAGAACAGAAATGTATGCCAGAGGGTTAAATAAGGAACATGATATGGGAATTGAAACCAGGTGTGTGTAATACAGACAAAACAAAACGAAACTGAAACATGGATCGGTGGTGACTAGAAAGCCGGTGACGTCGACTGCCGAACACCACCTGAACAAGTCTTGACAGTACTCCCCCACTTTGACGCGCGGCTCCAGCAGTTCGCCGACACCAGCCTCGGTGACGACCCAGAGGACAGGACGCAGGGCGATCTGGGTGGAGACGGTGAAACTCCTGTAGCAATGAAGGATCTAGGATGTCCTCCACCGGTACCCAGCATCTCTCCTCCGGGCCGTACCCATCCCAATCCACGAGGTACTGAAGGCCCCTCGCCCAACGCCTTGAGTCCATGATGGCTCGTACGGTATACGCCGGGACTCCCTCGATGTCCAGAGGGGGCGGAGGAACCTCCCGCAACTCAGACTGCTGGAGCGGACCAGCCACCACCAACCTGAGGAGAGACACATGGAATGAGGGGTTAATGTGATAATCAGGGGGAGTTGTAACCTATAACAAACCTCGTTCAGTCTCCTCAGGACTTTAAATGGCCCCACAAACCGCGGACCCAGCTTCCGGCAGGGCAGGTTTCGGGTCGAGAGCCAGACCCGATCCCCCATACACCGGGGCCTCACTGCGGTGGCGGTCGGCACTCACCTTTTGCCTCCTGACGGCCCGTTGTAGCCGCACATGGGCAGTGTTCCATGTCTCCTCTGAGTTCCGAAACCATTCATCCACCACAGGAGCCTCGATCTGGCTCTGATGCCATGGTGCCAGGACCGGCTGATAACCCAGCACACACTGAAATGGTGATAGGTTGGTAGAGGAGTGGCGGAGGGAGTTTTGGGCCATCTCCACCCAGGGGATGTAAACCGCCCACTCCCCCGGTCGGTCCTGGCAATAGGACCGCAGAAACCTACCCACATCCTGGTTGACTCTTTCCACCTGCCCGAGACCCCCAGGCGTTCCATAAACGCCCTCCAGACTCTAGATGTGAATTGTGGACCCTGATCAGAAACTATATCCTCAGGCACGCAGTAGAGCCGGAATACGTGGGTGAGCAGGGCCTCCGCAGTTTGTAGAGCCGTAGGGAGACTGGGCAAAGGAAGGAGACGGCAGGACTTAGAAAACCGATCCACAACGACCAGGATCGTGGTGTTACCCCGCGACGGGGGAAGATCCGTCACGAAATCCACCGATAGGTGTGACCACGGTCATTGTGGAACGGGAAGGGGTTGTAATTTCCCTCTGGGCAGGTGTCTAGGTGCCTTGCACTGTGCGCATACCGAACAGGAGGAAACATAAACCCTCTCGTCCTTAGCTAAAGTGGGCCACCAGTACTTCCCAGCAAGGCAGCGCACCGTCCGACCGATGCCAGGATGACCAGAGGAGGGTGACGTGTGAGCCCAACAGATCAAACGATCACGGACATCAAACGGAACATACAGATGCCCAGCTGGACACTGAGGGGGAGTGGGCTCTGCATGTGACGCCTGCTCGATGTCCGCGTCCACCTCCCATACCACCGGTGCTACCAGGCGAGAAGCTGGAATTATGGGATTGGGATCCGTGGACCGCTGCTCTGTATCATACAGCCGGGACAGTGCATCTGCCTTAACGTTCTGGGAACCTGGTTTGTAGGAAAGGGTGAAAACAAAACGGGTGAAAAACATGGCCCACCTTGCCTGGCGAGGGTTCAATCTCTTCGCTGCTCGAATGTATTCCAGATTGCGGTGGTCAGTCCAAATGAGAAAAGGGTGTCTAGCCCCCTCATGCCAATGTCTCCACGCTTTCAGAGCCTTGACAACAGCCAACAACTCCCGGTCCCCCACATCATAGTTTCGCTCCGCCGGGCTGAGCTTCTTCGAAAAGAAAGCACAGGGGCGGAGTTTTAGTGGCGTACCCGAGCGCTGAGACAGCACAGCACCTATCCCTGCCTCGGACGCGTCAAACTCAACTATGAATGCTAAGGAGGGATCAGGATGAGCCAGCACGGGAGCCGAGGTAAACAGAGCCTTCAGGTGACCAAAAGCCCTGTCCGCCCCAGCTGTCCACTGCAGTCGCACCGGTCACACTTTCAGCAGTGAGGTAATGGGGGCTACCTGACCAAAACCCCGGATAAATCTCCGGTAGTAGTTGGCAAACCCTAAAAACCCCTGCACCTCCTTTACCGTGGTTGGAGTCGGCCAATTACGCACGGCTGAAATGCGGTCATTCTCCATCTCTACCCCTGACGCTGAAAAGCGGTACCCTAGGAAGGAGACGGACTGTTGGAAGAACAGACATGTCTCAGCCTTGACATACAGGTCATGTTCCAACAGTCTAACAAGCACCCTGCGTACCAGGGATACATGCTCGGCGCGTGTAGCGGAGTATATTAGAATGTCATCTATATACACCACTACACCCTGCCCGTGCAGGTCCCTGAAAATCTCATCTACAAAGGGTTGGAAGACTGATGGAGCATTCATTAACCCGTAAGGCATGACGAGGTACTCATAATGCCCAGAAGTGGTGCTAAATGCTGTCTTCCACTCATCTCCTGCCCGGATACGCACCAGGTTGTAAGCGCTCCTGAGGTCCAATTTTGTGAAGAAGCGCGCCCCGTGTAATGACTCGGTCATACTGGCTATGAGCGGTAGCGGGTAACTGTATTTTACCGTGATCTTATTTAAACCTCAATAATCAATACACGGGTGCAAACCTCCATCCTTCTTCTTCACAAAAAAGAAACTCGAGGAGACAGGTGAGATGGAAGGCTGAATGTATCCCTGTTCCAGAGTCGGTCCTCCTGTGACAGAGGATACACGTGACTCCTGGGAAGTGCAGCTTCTACCAAGAGATCTATCGCACAATCCCCCTGTCGATGGGGTGGTAATTCAGTCGCCTTCTTTTTACAAAAGGCAAGTGCCAAATCGGCATATTCGGGGGGAATGTGCATGGTAGAAACCTGGTTTGGACTTTCCACCGTAGTGGCACCTAAGGAAACACCTACACACCTCCCTGAACACTGACAGGACCATCCCTTGAGATCCCTCTGTTGCCACAAAATAATAGGATGATGAGAGGCCAACCAAGGAAGACCTAACACAACAGGAAACGCAGGAGAGTCGATCAGGAAGAGACTAATTCTCTCCTCGTGACCCCCTCTGTGTTCTCATAGCAATGGGCGCTGTGACCTCCCCAAAGGAGCCCCGACCCCAAAGGACGTCTATCTAAGGCATGTACAGGGAAGGGAACATCAACAGGAACAATAGGGATCCCTAATCTATGTGCTAAGGAGCGGTCAATAAAGTTCCCAGCTGCACCTGAATCTACTAGCGCCTTATGCTGGGAATGCGGGGAAAACTCAGGAAATTCTATAGGTAACCACATGTGTGCAACAGGGGGCTCTGGGTGAGTTGTGTGCCTACTCACCTGGGATGACCCACCAGTGCTCCGCCTGCTACCTCGACCTCCTGGAGAACCACCCCTGCACCGACCAGCAGTGTGCCCTCTGCGGCCACAGCTGGTGCAGGGAATGGTCCCCTCTCCGGTCCCCCTCATAGCAGCCCTTCCCAACTCCATCGATGTTGGATCTAAGGTGCTGGGAAATGGAATGGGCGGACCCCTATCCAGACGTCTGCGGGAGACCAACAGGTTATCCAGCCGGATAGACAAGTCCACCAGCTGGTCCAGGTTGAGAGTGGTGTCCCTGCAGGCTAGCTCCCTACGAACGTCCTCTCGTAAACTACACCTGTAGTGGTCGATCAGGGCCCGCTCGTTCCATCCCGCACAAGCTGCCAGAGTTCTGAAGTCCAGTACGAACTCTTGAGCGCTCCTCATCCCCTGTCTCAGATGGAACAATCGCCCTCCCGCCACTCTCCCTTCAGGTAGATTATCAAAAACTGCCCGGAAGTGGCGGGAGAAGTCCTCGTAGTCACCCAGAGTCGGGCCTTCCCTTCCCCAGATGGCGTTGGCCCACTCCAGGGCTTTTCTAATCAGGCAGGAGATGAGGGCGCTCTCTCTCTCTCGCGTCCCGAAGGGGCCGGCTGAACAGCTGCCAGGTAGAACTCCAGCTGGAGTAGGAACCTCTGGCACCCGGCATCTGTTCCGTCATACGCTCCCGGGAGCGAGAGCCGAATCCCATTGGGTTCTGACGACGGAGGGGTGGACATCGGTGCAGGTTGAGGTGCGGGCGGAGGTGATGATGTAGTATTGACAGGAAAGCCTTCTCTCTCCCATCTGTCCATTGTTTGCAGCACGCGATCCATGGCTGTCCCTAGACTGTGAAACATGGTTGTGTGCTGCTGGAAGCACTCCTCTACTGGGAGAGAAAGGCTGGCTTCACCTGCTGACTCCATTTGAACGGTCCGTGATTCTGTCATCGATTGGGTGCAGAGATGTAGCGGAGTCAGGCGCAGGACACAGGTGTGGAGCAACACAACGGCGTTTACTCAAAAAGTCAAGCAGAAATTCCAAATAGGAACATACATACAAACTAGCACAATCAACAACCACTAAAGACACCAACAATCACGGAGAGAACAGAAATGTATGCCAGAGGGTTAAATAAGGAACATGATATGGGAATTGAAACCAGGTGTGTGTAATACAGACAAAACAAAACGAAACTGAAACATGGATCGGTGGTGACTAGAAAGCCGGTGACGTCGACCGCCGAACACCACCCGAACAAGGAGAAGGGCTTACTTCGGCGGAAGTCGTGACAACACACCTTTACTTTTTTCCACATTTTGTTGTGTTACAGCCTGAATTTAGATTGAGATGTTCTGTCACTGGCCTACATGCAATACCCCACAATGTCAAAGTGGAATTATGTTTTTAGAATTCTTTACAAATTAATACAAAAATGAAAAGCTGAAATGTCTTGAGACAATAAGTATTCAACCCCTTTGCTATGGCAAGAATTGAAAAAAACAAATGTAATACACGTATATGTGTATTACAGTAGAGAAAGTTTTGTGACTACAAAGTTGTTGGATGCATTTGCTGTTTGTTTTAGTTGTGTTTCTGATTATTATGTGCCCAATAGAAATGAATGGTAAATAATGTATTGTGTCATTTTGGAGTCACTTGTATTGTAAATAAGAATAGAACATTGACTTCTACATTAATGTGAATGCTACCATGATTTTCCATAATCCCGAATGAATCATGAATAATGATGAGTGAGAAAGTTACAGAGGCATAAACAGATATCATACCCCCCCCAAAAAAAAAAAAAATACTAACCTCCACTGTTATTGTAATGGTGAGAGGTTAGCATGTCTTGGGGGGTATGATATTTATGCCTCTGTACACCCTCAGATTAAAGCTGACAGTCTGCACTTTAAACTCATAGACATTGTGATTTCTCAAATCCAAAGTGCTGGAGTGCAGAGCCAAAACAACAAAAATTGTGTCACTGTCCCAATACATTTGGAGCTCACTGTATATCACTGTATATTAACAACCTAAGGTATTTATGGGCAGTCAATTATTCTAACTTTTTTCAAAACAATTCTCAGAACAGTATAATATAATGGGCAGTTGGTTTGTCAATAAACTTTGCGAAGGAAAATAAGATCCCTCTGCAGTCCATTTGAATATTAAAGAACAGATGCTGAGATGGTTCTGCTCTGGTATTGAGATACTATTTGTGAGGTGTTGCATAAGGCATTATGTAATCAAATGATTTGTTTATAGTTTTTTTTTTTTCTAATTCAATGACTAAGGCATACAAATAGAGCAGAGCTCTCTGCATTGTTCTACCCACAATGTTTTGCCTGCTGTATTAATTTGTGTAACTGCTCAATTAAAACAGCTGAACCCTCTGTCCTCTGTGTTATATTAGGATCCAGCCCAAACAGACGCCTCTGTTTGGAGAGTTGAATAAATAAAAAGGCAGAACGGGCAAATAGTCTTCAACTCAGAGAATTGGGAATCCACAATAAACTCATCGGGCAAATACAGCTCTAGTGGAACTCTGAATTAGTTAGCTAGGAACAAACGTGTTATTTAGCTAGGGACCGATGTATTAATTAGGAACAGATGTGTTAGTTAGCTATGAATAGACGTGTTAAGGAATAGACGTGTTAGCTAGGAACTGATGTGTTAGTTAGGAACCGACGTGTTAATTAGGAACAGATGTGTTAGTTAGGAACAGACGTGTTAGTTAGGAACCGACGTGTTAATTAGGAACAGGCGTGTTAATTAGGAACATATGTGTTAGTCAGCTATGAATAGACATGTTAGTTAGGAACCAATGTGTTAATTAGGAATAGACGTGTTAGCCAGGAACAGATGTGTTAGGTAGAAACAGATGTGTTAGTTAGCTAGGAACAGACTTGTTAGTTAGCTAGGAACAGACATGTTAGTTAGGAACAGATGTGTTAGTTAGCTAGGAACAGATGTGTTAGTTAGCTAGGAACAGATGTGTTAGTTAGCTAGGAACAGATGTGTTAGTTAGCTAGGAACAGACTTGTTAGTTAGCTAGGAACAGATGTGTTAGTTAGCTAGGAACAGACATGTTAGTTAGCTAGGAACAGACATGTTAGTTAGGAACAGATGTGTTAGTTAGCTAGGAACAGATGTGTTAGTTAGCTAGGAACAGACTTGTTAGTTAGCTAGGAACAGACATGTTAGTTAGGAACAGATGTGTTAGTTAGCTAGGAACAGATGTGTTAGTTAGCTAGGAACAGATGTGTTAGTTAGCTAGGAACAGATGTGTTAGTTAGCTAGGAACAGATGTGTTAGTTAGCTAGGAACAGACTTGTTAGTTAGCTAGCAGACATGTTAGTTAGGAACAGATGTGTTAGTTAGCTAGGAACAGATGTGTTAGTTAGCTAGGAACAGATGTGTTAGTTAGCTAGGAACAGATGTGTTAGTTAGCTAGGAACAGATGTGTTAGTTAGCTAGGAACAGATGTGTTAGTTAGCTAGGAACAGATGTGTTAGTTAGCTAGGAACAGATGTGTTAGTTAGCTAGGAACAGATGTGTTTGTTAGCTAGGAACAGATGTGTTAGTTAGCAACGGACATACGTGTGTCTGCAAGAGTGCTGAGTTTGTCGAAAAGCGAGTAGACACAGAGACAGAAATCCCTGCTTCTTTATCTTGTGTTCTTTCTTACACGCTCTGCAGAGGGTCGGAAAAATGTATGTTGATGGAGGAGGGAGTTTTGGTATTCCAAGCAGGAAGCCTTCCAGCCAAGGCTCAGAGCTCAGTAGCCAGTCAATGCACAGTGATGCATTTCCAGAAGAACATCTGTTATAGTGATACATCTCACTGTGACCCCAACCGGTGAACAACAGCGCAACCCCTGCACCCCACCTCCCCTCCCTCCGTCGCTCATTCCCCACCCAATCACAGTCAAGCCAACGGCCAGTAGAGACTTCATAATGGCCAATATGGGAGGCATCACTCTCAGAGCCGGAGGCAAGGGGATTTTCCGGGTCAGACGTCTGTTTTAAGTAACATATTGACTCTGTGAGGCAGAACTACAGTACAGAACCCACAGCCAATAATAAGATGAGTCACCTTGGTGGGGCTGTGCTGCTAAAGTGAACAGCAGGCACCATGTTTGGTTGCTGCGTCTCTGCATCAAAGAATTTGTATTTGTATTTATTATGGATCTCCATTAGCTGCTGCCTAGGCAGCGGCTTCTCTTCCTGGGGTCCAGCAAAATTAAAGCCGTTAATAGAATTAAAAACATTACATTACATTTCACAACACATTAAGTGTGTGCCCTCAAGCCACTACTCTACTACCACATGGACTATATACACAAAAGTATATGGGCACCCCTTCAAATGAGTGTATTCGGCTATTTCAGCCACACCCGTTGCTGACAGGTGCATAAAATCGATCACACATGTAATTCCAGTGAAGGGTAATCTTAACACTACAGTGTACAATGACATTCTAGACAATTCTGAGCTTCCAATTTTGTGGCAACAGTTTGGAGAAGGCCCTTTCCTGTTTCAGTATGACAATGCCCCTGTGCACAAAGCGAGGTCCATACATAAATGGTTTGTCGAGATCGGTGTGGAAGAACTTGACTGGCCTTCACAGAGCCCTGACCTCAACCCCATCGAACACCTTTGGGATGAATTGGAATGCCAACTGCGAGCCAGACCTAATCGCCCAAAGTCAGTTCCCAACCTCACTAATGTTCTTGTGGCTGAATGGAAGCATGTCCCCTGCAGCAATGTTCCAACATCTAGTGGAAAGCCTTTCCAAAAGAGTGGAGGCTGTTATTGCAGCAAAGGGGGGGACCAACTCCATATTAATGTCCATGATTTTGGAATGAGATGTTCGACGAGCAGGTGTCCACATACTTTTGGTTATGTATCTACAACACAAAATCTGTGTGCATGTGTGTATAGTGCATATGTAATCATGTGTGTGTATGCGTGTGTCTGTGCCTGTGTGTGTCTCTTCACAATCCCCGCTGTTCCATAAGTTGTATTTTTATCTGTTTTTAAAATTAGATTTTACTGCTTGCATGAGTTACTTGACGTGGAGTAAAATTCCATGTAGTCATTGCTCTATGTCGTACTGTGCACCATAATCTGTGGATTGGAGACCCAAAGGTAGTACAAGTCAGTATGGATCCATCATTACTTAGTGTACTGCCTGAAGAAGAACAACTAGAGTTAAAATGGGTTGAAGTCTCAGTGTGCAGTGACATAGTCCCTGCTGTTATCCTGGTCTTGGGCTCTTTCATAAGGTAGCTAAGAAAGTACCCAAAGATGTACACTACACTAAATCCGGATTGTATTTGCATAATTGCTAAGACAACCTTGTAGCATACTGAACAGCCTCACTCTTTTTGCCTTGCAGTCTTACCCATAAACAAGGGTATCATTAAACAGGTAAGGGGTTCACCAAAGCTTACCTAGCTTTTATGATAGCTCAAGTCAAGGTCAATGGCAATTTGCAGATAAAAATTACAGAATGATTCACCAACGTTAATCATCCCTACCTCTTTTAACTGCCCCAGAGGACAGGCAGGGAAATATGATTATGTGTCATATTGTGCCCTTCAGTCACTTTTAATTGGAAGCCTAAACTACAGTTTAATTATTAACAATTGACTAAAAGGAATTAGTTTTATTGATTTGTTTACCAGTGTGAACGTCCCTCTCTGCATATGTAGCTACACCACAATATCATCAGTACATCGCTCCCATTATGGCGTCTGTGAGCGCCACCTCCATTTTGAAGTAGTCCATTTTATTATTGTTTTGTGTTTGATAAGCGCATACATCTTATTTTGTTCATTTACTGCCACCTGCAATGCTGGAGTCATGAACCAATACATTATTTGTGGCGACTTAACAGAGGTGTTAAGGCCATCTACAAAACATAGCACGGAATTTGAAGAAGAGGACAATGTTCTGATCATTGTCTGATTGCTCCCAACCCATAGGAATCCCCAGTTGACTACTTTACAATGGTGGAATCCCTCAATGGTAATGTGGCAATGTCCATGCTAAAATGTGTGACATAGAGGTTGAGTCCTCTATCCATTTCTATGAGCTACGTCTTCCACTGAGCAGGTCACATTTTTTGTCATAAATCTTGTTCTGGAGGCAGCTCTGCAAAGTGGTCACTAGCTGCACAACCACAAATTAATCAAATCTGATTTCAAACCTAGCCTTAACCTTAACCACACTGCTAACCCTAATTCCTAATCCTTACCTTAAATCAAGACCAAAAAGCACATTTTTGTTTTCATGAATTACAATATAGCCTATTTTGATTTTGCATCTAGCCTGTCTACGGCTAAATCACTTAGTTCTGTCTCCAGGACAAGAATCACGACAATAAACGTCAATCTGCTTCTTCTGAGAGAAGGAATAGGAAGCATAACGGTCTGTATGTTTCCAAGTGTGTGGTTATGAATAGCTTTTGAGAGAGCAAGGTAAACAGGAAACACAGTCAGTAGTTACACAGGGGCTCAAATGGATCCATCCCACAAGGCTGGATAATGGGTGTAATTATCTTAAAGGTATTATTATTTTGTACTGTACATTGCCAGTTGCACTGGGTGGCATTTTTGTACATTAAACTGTAACTCGTTAATCAATATTTGTGCGACTTTATAGCCCTAAAGGAAATGGCAGTATATGGTAGATGCTGCGGAGGATAGAAATAGTGTTGGTGAAAGGTGGACAGAGAGGTAAATCAGGACAAAATATGTTGCATCTAGCCTGGTTATCATCTCTATTCAGCTACTGCATTCAACTCCTTGCCACTCCTGTCAAATGGCAAAGAGACTGGCCTTTCGGCAATCTTCAAATATGAACAATCTATCATTAATGACCTTGAGGCGATCAGAGAATTTCATCCTGCTTTGATAACCCTCACAGCTATCATTCAATCACAACGTTTACGCAAATTAGACTGATAGGAAAACGTTCTAACTTAATTCATTAATTTGATTGGAAACATTCTAACATTGGGCATTCTGACATTGTCACGCCCTGATCTATTTCACCTGTCCTTGTGCTTGTCTCCACCCCCCTCCCGGTGTCGCCCATCTGGTCATCCCCAAAGCCAACACTTCCTTTGGCCGCCTTTCCTTCCAATTCTCTGCTGCCAATGACTGGAACGAATTGCAGTCTTATATCTCCCTCTCTAAATTTAAGCATCAGCTGTCAGAGCAACTTACTGTACCTGTACACAGCCAATCTGTAAATAGCAAATAAACTATCTCATCCCCATATTATTACTCACCCTCTTGCTCTTTTGCACCCCAGTATCTCTACTTGCACATCTTCATCTGCACTATCACTCCAGTATTAATGCTAAATTGTAATTACTTTGCCTCTACGGCCTATTTACTGCCTACCTCCCTACTCTTCTACATTTGCACACACTGTATATAGATTTTTTTGAAATTATATTGTGTTATTGACTGTACGTTTGTTTATGTGTAACTCTGGGTTGTTGTTTTTGTCACACTGCTTTGCTTTATCTTGGCCAGGTCACAGTTGTAAATGAGAACTTGTTCTCAACTGGCCTACATGGTTAAATAAAGGTGAAATAAATAAATAAATAAAAATCTTCCCCACTTATCCCCTGGGTATTTACACCTGTGTTTTCTGTCTGTCTGTGCCAGTTTGTCTTGTTTGTTCAAGCCTACCAGCGTTTTGAGTCTCAGCTCCTGCTTTTCTCGCCCTCCTGGTTTTGACGCCTGCCTGTCCTGACTCCCAGCCCGTCTGCCTGACCACTCCGCCTGCCTCTGAGCCTGCCTGCCATCCTGAACCTTTGCCCCTACTCTGGATTATCAACATCTGCCTGCCTTGACTTGTCATTTGCCTGTCCCTGTTGTTACAATAAACATGGTTACTTCTACACAGTCTGCACTTGAGTCTTACCTGAAACCTGATATTGGGCACATGGAAAGCAGAGGATTCCCGATTCTCTATGTCCATTCAGAAAATTTCCTGAAGAAGCATGTCTGGGTGAATTGGAATGCCAACTGCGAGCCAGGCCTAATCGCCCAACATCAGTACCTGACCTCACTAATGCTCTTGTGGCAGAATGGAAGCAAGTCCTGGCAGCAATGTTCCAACATCTAGTGGAAAGCCTTTCCAGAAGAGTGGAGGCTGTTATATCAGCAAAGGGGGGACAAACTCCACGTTAATGTCCATGATATTGGAATGAGATGTTCAATGAGCAGGTGTCCACGTACCTTTTGTTATGTAGTGTATCTACAACACAAAATCCATGTGTACATGTGTGTGTATGCGTGTGTATCTCTTCACAGTCCCAGCTGTTCCATAAGTTGTATTTTTATGTTTTTAAAATGAGATTGTACTGCTTGCATGAGTTACTTGATGTGAAATAGAGTCCCTCTCTATTTCACATCAAGTAACTCCATCTCCCAATATGAGAAAAGGGACAAACATGATAATGATCAGCATATGATCAGCATATCAGCATATACTTTCTTCAGAAAGTATTCATACCCCTTTTTCCTCATTTAGTTGTGTTACAGCTTGAATTTAAAATGGATTAAATTTAGATTTTGTCACCGGCATACACACGATACTCCATAATGTCAAAGTGTAATTATGTTTTCTTGAAATTATTAAAGCTGAAATGAGGAGTAAAAATGTGCCCAATAAGTCACATAATAAGTTGCGTGGCCTCACTCTGTCTGCAATAATAGTGTTTACCATGACTTTTGAATGACTACCTCATCTCTGTACCCCACACATAAAATTGTCTTTAAGGTCCCTCAGTCGAGCAGCAATATTTCAAACATAGATTCAACCACAAAGACCACAGTGGTTTTCCAATGCCTCGCAAAGAAGGGCACCTACTAGAATAGGTATATACATTTAAAAAAGTAGACATTGAATACCCCTTTGAGCATGGGGAAGTTACACATTACCGAGTACCACTCTCCATATTTTCATGCATAGTGTTGGCTGCATCAATTTATGGGTATGCTTGAAATCGTTAAGGACTGGGGAGGTGTTCAGGGTAAAAAAGAAACGGAATGGAGCTAAGCACAGACAAATCCTAGAGGAAATCCTTCTTCAGTCAGATTTTCACCATATACTGAAAGATTAATTCACCTTTCAGCAGGACAATAACCTAAAAAACAAGGCCAAATATACACTGGAGTTGCTTACCAAGATGACATTGAATGTTCCTGAGTGGCCTAATTAAAGTTTTGATTTATATCAGCTTAAAAATCTATAGCAAGACTTAAAAATGGATGTCTAGCAATGATCAACAACCAACTTGACACAGCTTGAAGAATTTTAAGAATAATAATGTGTAAATATTGTACAATCCAGGTGTGTGAAGCTCTTAGAGACTTCCCCAGAAAGACTTATCTAATAAGTTAGATAGTTTTATTAGTTATCTAATAAATGAGATATATCTACATATCTAATTTTGCTCCTGAGTGGCGCACCGGTCTAAGGTACTGCATCTCGGTGCTTGAGGCGTCACTACAGACACCCTGGTTTGAATCCAGGCTGTGATCACAACCGGCTGTGATTAGGAATCTCATAGGGCGGCGCACAATTGGCCCAGCGTCGTCTGGTGTAGGCCGTCATTGTAAATAAGAAAACTCCACGTGAAAATTTTACTTTCACATGTGGAATTGCAAGTGCACATGTGATGATGAAATAGTGTTATTCTCCTCACATATGAAAAGGTGGTGTTAATATGTAGCATATGTTTCCACATATGCAATTGCAAATTGTGTAATGCCATTCTGTAAAAAGGTAACTCAGTCCACCTGAGTTTAATAATTCACGCATGTTAAAAATAATGATTTCTTATTTCTGTACCATCCATTCAGAGTACTGCTGCTGGTACACGCCTCTATTCTTTATAGGTTGGGAGAAGCCCAGTGAAAATAATAGAGAAACTTGAGCTCTTTGTCTGCTTAGTTTATCCTTTTTAACATGTTCAAATTCATGCTGTCAGAGTTAATCAGTTAACTCAAGTATTTTTTAAATATTTTTTATAGTGCACAATTTATTTGAATGGCATTGTGTTAAAAATATACTGAAAACATCCAAAATACATAATCAATACAGCCAATAACAACGATGCAATGTTAAAACAAGTTGAATTTGAAGATAAAGAAAGTGAGTTTATCAATTTACCTGATTTTCCTACACGTTACTTCGGGCAACATCAAACCAGCAATATTGTTTTAGTATTAAAAAAAATGTAAATTACAGCTCAATCTGAGCAAATTATGAGTTTTGAGATTAATCGGTATTAATAATGGCTAATCTTGTCATAAACTCGATTACCTTTTTTAAAATTTTGACAGCCTCAGTACAGAGAGATCTAGAATGCTCAGGGCCTCAGACTGTGGCGAAGGTTCACCTTCCAACAGGACAACAACCCTAAACACACAGCCAAGACAACACACAAGTGACAAGTCTCTGAATGTCCTTGAGTGGCCCAGCCCGAGCCCGGACTTGAATCCGATCGAACATCTCTGGAGAAACCTGAAAATAGCTGTGCAGTGACGCTCCCCAGCCAACCTGACAGAGCTTGAGAGGATCTGCATAGAAGAATGGGGGAAATACAGGTGTGCCAAGCTTGTAGCGTCATACCCTTGAAGCCTCTAGGTTGTAATCGCTGCCAAAACCCTTTACTGAGTAAAGGGTCTGAATACTTATGCAAATGTAATATTTCAGTTGTTTATATATGTATATTTTTAAAATGTATATTTCTAAAAACCTGTTTTTACTTTATCATTATGGGGTATTGTGTCTAGATTGATAATTTTTGAACAAGGCGGTAACGTAACAAAATGTGGAAAAAGGGGTCTGAATAATTTCCAAATGCACTGTATATACACGTTTTTTTTTGTTTTCAGCTGTCCTAACATAATTGCAAAAGGGTTTTCAAATAATCAATTAACCTTTTAAAATGATAAACTTGGACTAGCTAACACAATGTGCCATTGGAACACAGGAATGATGGTTTCTGATAATTGGCCTCTGTACGCCTATGCAGATATTCCATAAAAAAATCTGCCGTTTCTAGCTACAATAGTCATTTCCAACATTAACAATGTCTACGCTGTATTTCTGATCAATTTGATGTTATTTAATGGACAAAAAATGTGCTTTTCTTTCAAAAACAAGGACATTTCTAAGTTACCCCAAACTTTTGAACGGTAGTGTATATATACACTATATATACACAAGTATGTGGACACCCCTTCACATTACTGGGTTCGGCTCTTCCAGCCAAACGCGTTGCTGACAGGTGTATAAATGTATATATACATGATTTTTTTAACATGTTTTTTTTTCATGTGTTTATTCCACGTGATTTTTTTCATGTGTTGTTTTGTAAGGGTTGAATCTTCTAGGCAATATTTTCAGTAGCTTATCATTATTTCTCTCTCATTACAGAGTCCTCTCTAGGCCCTTTGAACAACATGATCTTGCATTGACATTACCTTCTCACAAGGGAATGACTGCAGCAGGTCGTAACTGTACTGTGTATTGTTGTTTTTCAAAGGAAATGTATATATTGCTCCAAATTTGCATGCACCCCATGTTCCATAATGTTGCCAAGGAAAATCAGATTTTTTTTCCCAACTATCAATCAGCAACTGCGCTGTCAATCCGGCTGCATATAGAACATTGTGATTTCTGAAAGGCCATAACAGGAGAGTAACAGGAGAATTTTAGCTAAAAAGACTGGTACCCAGACTATGTTGCATCCAAATGTAGCCTATAATTTCAGTTGGGATGCAACAGCTCTCAAACTGGTAAAGGCCAGCAACAGAAATGGCTACCAGCTTTTATGGCTTTGTTCGCTATGAATCGAGCACGTTACAGGATTTAAAAAAAGATGCCCATGGTCTGCATTGCAGTGCATACACTTTCTCCCTAAATATATTAGAGACAGGTTGGTGGGCGAGGTTTATCAAAAATCTCCACCACGCAAACAGGTGTGGGTGGAGGAGCAAGGGTCAAGTATTGGATCTCTGCCACCATGGGAGCTGGGAAACATGCAACAGCCACAATACACAAACACATACACAGAAATACTCACCGTGTAAATGTGCATGCATGTGCTGTTCACATGCACACAGATGTACAATAGACACAAGCAAACACACTACTAGAGCTTCTAAATGAACAGGTTGGAACATCCTCATTACTGAGCAGGAAAGCAATTTCTTTCTCTCTTTTTATACACTGCTCAAAAAATAAAGGGAACACTAAAATAACACAGATCTGAATGAATGAAATATTCTTATTAAATACTTTTTTCTTTACATAGTTGAATGTGCTGACAACAAAATCACACAAAAATTATCAATGGAAATCAAATTTATCAACCCACGGAGGTCTGGATTTGGAGTCACACTCAAAATTAAAGTGGAAAACCACACTACAGGCTGATCCAACTTTGATGTAATGTCCTTAAAACAAGTCAAAATGAGGCTCAGTAGTGTGTGTGGCCTCCACGTGCCTGTATGACCTCCCTACAACGCCTGGGCATGCTCCTGATGAGGTGGTGGATGGTCTCCTGAGGGATCTCCTCCCAGACCTGGACTAGAGCATCTGCCAACTCCTGGACAGTCTGTGGTGCAACGTGGCTTTGGTGGATGGAGCGAGACATGATGTCCCAGATGTGCTCAATTGGATTCAGGTCTGGGGAACAGGCGGGCCAGTCCATAGCATCAATGCCTTCCTCTTGCAGGAACTGCTGACACACTCCAGCCACATGAGGTCTAGCATTGTCTTGCATTAGGAGGAACCCAGGGCCATCCGCACCAGCATATGGTCTCACAAGGGGTCTGAGGATCTCATCTCGGTACCTAATGGCAGTCAGGCTACCTCTGGCCCCCCAAAGAAATGCCACCCCATACCATGACTGACCCACCGCCAAACCGGTCATGCTGGAGGATGTTGCAGGCAGCTGAACGTTCTCCACGGCGTCTCCAGACTCTGTCACGTCTGTCACATGTGCTCAGCGTGAACCTGCTTTCATCTGTGAAGAGCACAGTGCGCCAGTGGCGAATTTGCCAATCTTGGTGTTCTCTGGCAAATGCCAAACGTCCTGCACAGTGTTGGGCTGTAAGCACAACCCCCACCTGTGGACGTCGGGCCCTCATACCACCCTCATGGAGTCTGTTTCTGACCGTTTGAGCAGACACATGCACATTTGTGGCCTGCTGGAGGTCATTTTGCAGGGCTATGGCAGTGCTCCTCCTGCTCCTCCTTGCACAAAGGCGGAGGTAGCGGTCCTGCTGCTGTGTTGTTGCCCTCCTACAGCCTCCTCCACATCTCCTGATGTACTGGCCTGTCTCCTGGTAGCGCCTCCATGCTCTGGACACTACGCTGACAGACACAGCAAACCTTCTTGCCACAGCTCGCATTGATGTTCCATCCTGGATGAGCTACACTACTTGAGCCACTTATGTGGGTTGTAGACTCTGTCTCATGCTACCACTAGAGTGAAAGCACCGTCAGCATTCAAAAGTGTCCAAAACATCAGCCAGGAAGCATAGGAACTGAGAAGTGGTCTGTGGTCACCACCTGCAGAACCACTCCTTTATTGGGGGTGTCTTGCTAATTGCCTATAATTTCCACCTGTTGTCTATTCCATTTGCACAACAGCATGTGAAATGTATTGTCAATCAGTGTTGCTTCCTAAGTGGACAGTTTGATTTCACAGAAGTGTGATTGACTTGGAGTTACATTGTGTTGTTTAAGTGTTCCCTTTATTTTTTTGAGCAGTGTATTTTTCTCAATCTCTGTCTCTATGTCTGTCTGTCTCTCTCTGTCTCTCTCAATTCAATTTCAATTTAAGGGCTTTATTGGCATGGGAAACGTATGTTGACATTGCCAAAGCAAGTGAAGTAGATAATAAACAAAGTGAAATAAACAATACAAATTAACAGTAAGCATTACACTCACATAAGTTCCAAAAGAATAAAGACATTTCAAATGTCATAAAATGTCTATATACAGTGTTGTAACGACGTACAAATAGTTAAAGTGCAAAAGGGAAAAAAAATTAACATAAATATGGGTTGCATTTACAATGGTGTTTGTTCTTCACTGGTTGCCCTTTTCTTGTGGCAACAGGTCACAAATGCTGCTGTTGCGATGGCACACTGTTATTTCACAGATATGGGAGTTTATCAAAATTGTGTATGTTTTCAAATTCTTTGTGGGTCTGTGTAATCTGTGTCTTTAATATGGTCATACATTTGGCAGGAGGTTAGGAAGTGCAGCTCAGTTTCCACCTCGTTTTGTGGGCAGTGTGCACACAACAGCCTTTCTCAATAGCAAGGCTATGCTCACTGAGTCTGTACATAGTCAAGGCTTTCCATAAGCTTGGGTTAGTCACAGTGGTCAGGTATTCTGCCACTGTGTGCTCTCTGTTTAGGGCCAAATAGCATTCTAGTTTGCTCTGTTTTTTTGTTTGTTAATTCTTTCCAATGTGTTTTCTCATGATTTGGTTGGGTCTAATTGTGTTGCTATCCTGGAGCTCTGTGGAGTCTGTTTGTGTTAGTGAACAGAGCCCCAGGAACAACTTGCTTAGGGGACTCTTCTCTGTAAAGGTGATGGCTTTGTTATGGAAGGTTTGGGAATCGCTTTCTTTTAGGTGGTTGTAGAATTTAACGTCTCTTTTCTGGATTTTGATAATTAGTGGGTATCAGCCTAATTCTGCTCTGCATTCATTATTTGGTGTTTTACGTTATACATGGAGGATTCTCTCTCTCTCTCCACATACACTGCATAGCTCATGGCAATTGGGCAGGAGTGCTCTCCCACCCCACCACGTCTACTCATTAGAGCCAAAATTACCTCACCCTCCCTGCCCTCAAACCTGCCCTCTACCTCTCTCTACTCCCCCTCTCCTTCTCCCAGCACCCCTCTTTGATCATTGCCACAGAGTGGCTTTAGTTGGGTACACACGGGAGCAGTGGTTAGGACAACGGACTGGGGGAGTTCAGTGGGTTGCCCGGGCGAGCCCCAGAGTTAGGTGCCCTGGCTGCACTCCCTTCTCCCATCCAGCCCCCTCAATGATTTATAGCCATGGCCAGCATTTCATGGCATTAACGATTTGTTTCATTGACCATACAGGACGTGGAGATGAAGTGAAAGCCCAGGGGAGAAAAGAAAAGAGTGAAACAGTTTCCTATCAATGCTAAGCCAGAATAGCAGTCTTTTACTGGGGGATGAATGCTGGGCAGCAGCTAGCTACGCTCCCAGTGACTGCTAAATAGATAGAAAGAGCTTTTCACGCTCTGCTTAGGCTTAGATTCATAGAAATAAGGTTGAAAAAGGTGTGTGTGCATCTCTGTGTGTGTGTGTGCATCTGTGTGTTGGTATGTGTGTGAAGGGTAGCCATTCATCATGGTTTTATTTCACAGCTCCCATGGATAATGTGCCTGAGCATGCATCTGTATGCTGTCACCCTATCACATGACTCCACTCCTTCTGTAGGGATTTTATTGTTTGTGAATCAGAATTGATCGATTTTCTGTGACCACTGCTATGCTAATAAAACTGAATTGCCCAGCAGTACCACCTTGCATCCTTCTACTGGCTTCTATCATGCACGGATGGGCTTGGCTAGTGCCTGGATGTGAGATAGTGGTGTGGAAGTGGCTCGTAAAGCTGTACTCCATACAATTCTTCCATGGAAGTGACTGGGACACTGTCCTGCAAAGGGTGCCATCCTTTGGAAGAGAGGTCAAACCAAGGTCCTGGCTCTTTTTAGTCACTAAAAAGCATGTGGCACATATAGCATGAGTAAAGGTGTTAATCCTTTTTTTTCCACTCTACATTACCAACATGGATCCTCTTACTATAATGGGCTTCTTATCTTTTCTAGCTTCTAATTGGTTCCTCAATTACTCCTCACCTCTGCACCACAATGGACAATGCATGGTGAGTTCAAGATGGCTTCAACAAATTGGCTGCTGTGCATTACCCATGTAGGTGTTACCACACATTAGATGTGTTGCTACAGTACAGTAGGGAGAGAGCTTTGCAGTTAGAAGACTGTGACGTACTGCATGCTAGGAGCTAAAACTTTCAAGGCACTCAAACAACATAATGCTAATCTACTACAAATAGGCCTACCTTTCAGCACTCACAACTAGTCTCCTTTGAAAATATATACAGTCCCAAAAAAGTGCTGTTCTCTCCGTGCCAAGGCTAGAAAACAGGTCAGTAACTCTCCTGAGGTGTTCTGTGTTGGTGGGACTTACCTCTTAATGTCTTATCAGGGCCAAAGAGGGCAAACTCATTAACTCTCATCATGACACCCATCCCAGGCTTTTTGATGGAGGGCTCAAATCCCTTCCCCCTCTCTCTTGTGGGAATTCAGCCCATTTTTCTTCTGAGATGATGCAGGATGAAGTATCAGTCAGTGGTTCGCTGGCATTATCGCTCAGCTATTTCCGTGCCATTTTGCAGCACAATTATCAAGCCGTTTCAAGGGGGAAAACAGAATTAGAACCCAGTCCAAATCCAATCGTTAATTTTCGCTTCAGTTTTCTTTGTGTGTGTGTGTGTGTACTTCCTCAATGCGAAGCTATGCTTCCTCTGTGGTAAGACAGTACAGGAAACTGTGGCATTGAGTCTGGAGTGTCAGTCTCTGTTGAACTGTCCTTCACGTTTACTGAGGTATTTTTTCCAACTACCCCATGTCACATGCTGTATCCATGGAAAAGTACCCAGAGAGTGGCCCTATGTATTCAGTCGTCAACAAACAAGGTCACAGAGGCTGTGTGCGGACAGAGATTGGCTGCATTATTAAATGGAATCCACTCCATACTGCATTCTGCACGTGTCACTCACATTTCTCAGGGTGTAGCCATAAAAAAGAGATGAAGAGTGAACAGAAATCTTGGGGAAAGTGAGCAGTACCATTACTCAAGTTTATTAACATCTGGTCACCTAATGTTCCTAATGACCAACCACTTGATCGATTTTGTGGCTTGTTTGTGTCCACAAAACACAGTGCCATTCATTGAAATTGAACAATGTGATATTGTCCACTAAAATATAATTAGTCAAATGACCTTGAACATATTGATTTCTATCTGCAATATGGTTGTATTATGACAGAATGAACAGAGAGCAAATACAATTAGAGTGATGACTATCTTCTCTCAAAGCAGCAACTCATTGAATAGAGCCAATAACAGCACAAAATAATATCTTTCCTTTGTCCTTGCTAGGTAGACGGTGTAATCTTGAGTGTGCACTACTGTGTTTTCCACTTCAGCAAGATAATTGCTTGTTCAATGGTAATTACATCACTTAACGTGTCTTAAAGAGACATCGCCCTACTGTGTGCCAAGCTTAATTAAAAGCCTCGGCCTCGGCCTCGGCCAAGCCAAATCCTAATCATTTACCCAATCAATAAAATGTTTGGATTAATTTGCGATGCAGTATGCAGCGCCAGCAGCTTGGCTCTGCCTCCTGCTTTCTTCACTCTTTTCTTTTTTTTATTTGTTGTCCAGCAATTGATTACGTTATCAATCTGCACCAAGAATCAGCCATTGCCATGGCAATTTGGTTATAGTGCTAGAAATTAGATGTAAGTCAACGTCATGTGTTTACTCCAAGGGTGAATCTGGGCAAAGTCAGGTAAAATGACCAAAAATAATAATAGTGTCTCCAGTGTGTTAGGCCTCTATTTTCCTGTGCCTGGATAAAATGATCTGGCCTCCATATCACTCCATCGTAAATGAATTAAAAAAATTACTTTGTATTTAATAATAAATAATATAAACGCAAAATGGAAATGGAAAATATAGAGGCATGACACATTCTAGACCCTAATTATTGGAGAGCTATTTTACCTGACTTTCCCCAGATTCACCCTTAGAGTAAATCAATTATATTGGCAAAAATGTAAAACTGCAGATTTGGACATCTTTAAGATCCAGAAGACTAGAGTAACCTATTCCAAGTAGATCAGACTCCTTCTCCTGGATGGTACCCGGTACTCACCTGATTCAGCTAATCAAAGCCTAAGGGCATAGGTCATTAGTTGTTTTGTTGAATCAGGGATTCTGGTACCACATTGGGGAAAAACAGCCTACATGACCTGGATGGGCCAGGAATTAAAAACACTATAATGGTCAAGCACCTAAACCATCGTTTGTGGTTGTAGTGTAGGCTGAGCTATAATGTATGTGCTTTCTGTCACCTGGAGCTGTATAGCAAATGGTCCAGGAACACACAGAAAGCACAAAGGACAATACCCAAGGATTAGTCAGCCCTTCCCCCTCTGAGGGGCCAAAATATATATCTCTGTAACAGTATGTGGAGGACTGACTACTGAATGAATGATAGAATAATACTATATTATCCATGTTTGGTATCTATCTGAAACTTTTCCCCTGAAGATAACTCTGAAGCTCTCTATATGCATATAATTGTTACCATTGGATAGAAAACACATTTAAGTTTGTAGAAATAATGTATGAGACTATAACACAATTGATAAAGTAGGAAAAATCCAAAGAAAAACCAACCGGAATTATATAGTTTTTGAGATCCCATGCTCTTACAATGGAAAGCTATGGGTCCTATGCAATTCCAACTCCTAGATTGCAATTCCTATGGCTTACACTAGATGTCAACAGTCTTTGTTCAAGGTTTCAGGCTTGTTTCTTCCAAAACTAGGAAGAATTTTGAGTTTTGGTACTGGGAGTCACAGTTGGAAATCAGTCTGTGGACGAAGAGGACGCGCACTTGCTAATTTAAAGAAGGATAATATAAAGAGTATTATTAAGAATTGCTAATATAAAGAAGGATTTTATCTAACAAAACGACCATGCATGTTGTAGCTGGGACGCTTGGGATTGCAAATCAGATGAAGATTTTCAAAAGGTAAGTGATTATTTAATCGCTATTTGTGATTTTATGAAGCCTGTCCTGGTTAAAAAAATATGTTGATGTGGGGGCGCCGTCCTCAAACAATAGCATGGCATGCTTTCGCTGTAAAGCCTATTGTAAATCGGACAATGCAGTTAGATATAAGACACTCGTATGTACCTAGATGTTTAAAATCCATCAGACGCATCAAAAGTCCTTCTAGGCAGAGTTGCAAAGAGAAAGCCCTATCTCAGACTGACAATAAAAAGAAAATATTAAGATGGGCAAAATAACACAAATACTGGAGAGAGGAACTCTGCCTAGAAGGCCAGAAGCCCGGAGTCGCCTCTTCACTGTTGAGGTCGAGACTGGTGTTTTGTGGGTAATATTTAATGAAGCTACCAGTTGAGGACTGTGAGGCATCGGTTTCTCAAACTAGACACTCTAATGTACATGTCCACTTGCCTCGTTCTATTCTGGTTAGGGCCAGTTTGCGCTGTTCTGTGAAGGGAGTAGTACACAGCGTTGTACGAGATCTTCAGATTCTTGGCAATTTCTCTCATAGAATAGCCTTCATTTCTCAGAACAAGAATAGACTGACGAGTTTCAGAAGAAAGTGCTTTGTTTCTGGCCATTTTGAGCCTGTAATCTCCAGATACTCAACGAGTCTAAAGAAGTCCAGTTTTATTGCTTCTTTAAATCAGGACAACAGTTTTCAGCTGTGTTAACATAATTGCAAAACGGTTTTCTGATGATCAATTAGCCTTTTAAAATTATAAACTTGGATGACCTAATACAGCGTGCCATTGGAACACAGGAGTGATGGTTGCTGATAATGGGATTCTGTACGCCTATGTAGATATTCCATAACAAAACAAGCCATTTCCAGCTACAAAAGTCATTTACAATATTAACAATGTCTACACTGTATTTCTGATCAATTTGATGCTATTTTAATGGACACAAAATGTGCTTTTCTTTCAAAAAGAAGGACATTTCTAAGTAGCCCCAAACTTTTGAAAAGTAGTGTATATGCCTACAATTATGCTTTGTTAATGTCAGTATTGCCTTGTAATTTAAGCTTTATGCCTTGTATGTGAATACATTCATTTTTACAAAGATATTAAACACACTTGTATTTAGAATTCCATTCTCAGACATTTCTTGATTGCCTATTACTGTAACTCAAGTTTAGTCTCTTGCATATTGCAATTAATCTTCATAGAGTCAGATAAATATTTTACAGGCTAATTACATAGTCTTATTACGAGTTGCATGTGAGGTATATATAATATGCATTTATCAAATCTTACCCCACTACAGCAGTTCCGCAATGGAAGAACAACATCAACATTACCAAGCACATCCTTTCGTAACAGAATGGGTGACAACTGTTAGCTAACCATGTTAAGTCCCCATCTGTTGGATACAGCACGTCCCAAAGACGATCAATAGCTGTCTGTGTGCCCTTTAGAATTTAAGGCATGAGTACATCACAGAGGCTGTTTACGCTGGGCTCAGTGTGATTAGGATAGGTAGGTGGTCAGTATAGGCCCTGATTAGTTCATCCCTGGATGAGTTCCTAATGATTTTGCACTACGTCTATCTTGATATGGACCAGTCATGAAATGTTTGTATTTGAGAGTCAGGGTTGTGTTATAACCCTTAACGTGTACATCTTGGGATGTAATTCAAATGTGACCCATTAAATAGATCCTGACTTGTGAAACAGAACACGAGTTAGATTAATTAAATGTATTAGCCGTTTACTAAGGATTTTTTCAAGTTGCACAGTTGTTGCATTAAACTGTGATGTTTTCAAAGACACTCAAATGTCAATAAATTCATGAACAAAAATGAGAATTCGGTGAGTGCAAGTATAATAATCTGGGTGGGTGATCTGATTAACAGATATACAGTAGGCGTACCTGTATCTGCACTGATGAAAGACACCACTCCAATTCTAAGAAATGAATAAAACAAATAAATCATAAACAGCTAGCTACTATAGAGTAATGTGGTAAGCAGAAGAGATGCCGTAGTGTACAGTATACTGTGCATTTTATAAACTGAACTTTAATTTCCTGAACTTTCTGTAGCACGTTTTGAAAACATTCCTATAGGGAGATTCTGGTAGTACAGGTAGTACACTCTGGTAGTACAGGATGAATGCAATACATCAATAACACATTCTGCCATTGATGAATCACAATGCATGCAGGTTAAATAATGCACACAGCACCAGGTCCAAAGGCAGGAATGAAGGGGATGATCAATATTTTAGAATTAGCTTCAATCCATGTTGACGGTCATGCCTTGGGTCTGTGTTACAGGTTCTATGATTCAGGTGGACTCAATTGGATATGAGGGGCTTGGTACAAAACAGAACTATCTGTCATCTTTGCCTCAATGTGTTTCATGATGTGTTGTGATTTAGTGCATTATTATTGGTGAGCATATTAAGCCACCTCAATAGCCTATTTGCAGCCATAGGTGGTCATTTCTCTCTAGGAGCTGATCCATCTTCAGTATTGTGGAATAATGCGCTGATTTTCTTTTAATCCTATCAGTATAGACACATGGTCTAACGACGCACTTAGCGAACATTCTCTCTACGTGCTTGTTTGGGAAACACTTCAAAAGTTGGCTGGTAAATAACGATGCATCTGGTACGATCATCGTAATGCTTAAGTTACAACGTAACTGGGAAACGAGGCCCTAAGGTGTGAGATACTGTATACTACGCACTGCACAGTTAGGATTGTTCAATAACTATCACTAATAACTATCACTATCATAACTATAACTATCACTAACTCCCTCACCTGTGAAATTGAAATGGCACCAACAGAACATTCTGAAAGCATCAGAAACATAAAAATGATCAAATAATAAAGTGTGGAGAACCAGTTGTCTAGTCAGTTTAGATTTTCCCTTTTGTTCCTCTACAGCAGTGGTATTCAACTTTTACCCTATGAGGTCCGGAGCCTGCTGGTTTTCTGTTACACCTGATAATGAATTGCACACACCTGGTGTCCCAGGTCTGAACAAGTCCCTGATTAGAGGGGAACAATGAAAAAAACAAAGTGGAACTGGCTTCGAGGTCCAGAGTGGAGGTTGAGGGCTCTACTCTACAGTATGTCAGAGTGGGGATCTGAGGCAATCGTTTCTTGTTTACATGCCATGAAGGACCATGAGGGGCACATCTCCAGTGTTGAGCGGAAGAGAATACGTTGAAATTGACTGGACACAGGTTTCTGTTGTGCTTCCCTCACCCTCATTAAAGATGAGCTCGCTGCTCTGTGAGTTTCATGTACTGTACATGGACTTAGCGAGCACACAGATACACATACAACGACACACACACACATAAATGCACACACAGACAAAGTTCTCCTGGGCTTGTATAATGAAGTTTGTCACCTACTATAATGAATGGATGCAGACTTTTGGGGGCCCTACGTGAGATTTGGATGCATGTGGTGTAGAGAAAATATTGCAGTTTTAAAGCAAGTTTTCTGCAGGGGAGGAGAGAACATTTAGCAATTTTCTAAGAAATTTCATGCAATTCTTCTCATTTTTCGATGTGGCAAAGATACATTTTAGCAATTGTAAAGCTAATTTCCTGCAATTTTACCCATTTTGCCATGGGGTGGAGATAAATATGGCAGTTTTAAAGCTAATTTCCTGCAAAACAAGTTTTGTTGCCATGACTTATGCCATGTTAATGACATCTGAGTGAGAGTGACTAACAAACTCAATGGGGATCCCCTGGAGATCAGGGCCCCTGGGCATGTGCCCTTCGTGCCCGGTCGTTATTCGGCCATGTTTACTAAAAGTTTAGATAACTGGTTAGACTAACTTACCAATCTAAAAATTGGTAGCTGACTTGGCTAATTGAGTGACTGTCAGTGACTGACAAAACAAGAGAAAAACTGCTGAGGCACAACCAGATTTCAAACGTACACCTTGTGTATTCTACTATTCTAACTATCAACAGTAAGTTGAGACCGCTTATGTTGCTAATGCTTGGTGCTGGCCCTGAAGAGATGTTTGGGAAGCTCTGCCTTGAGAACAAAGTGGAGCCAGGCTTTGACAGAGAACGACTTGCTGGAGTCATTCTATTATGCCCTTTGAAGCAGGGGTCTGTCAATCTCTGAAAGGTCTTTAATCACTGTTTGTTGGAATCACTGTCTTCATTATCCATCTCTCTCTCTCTCTCTCTCTTCCCCTCTGTCCCATGCGTTCCCATTGTACGTTAACGTTTGGGAGAAATGCATCCATTACTGAGCCAATGTAATTAAAGATGGCTGCCAAGGTAAGGCGAAGACATATATAGTCAGAGCCACAAAGAGAGAAGGGAAGGGTTTAATGACTGACAAACTTGAAATGAAAAATATTCAATTTGCTTAAGCCCATGGCCTTGGGTTATACTTTCCCTATTTTTCTAATATGAGCAAAACGGAATGCTATGCAGGTTAGTCTCCATATTTCTCTCAACCGTATGCAGTGTGTTTATAGTTTCATGAATATTGACCATGTTTCATGGCTCTTTAAAATTAGATGTTACATATCAGTAAGAGATGGGTTTCTTTCCTCTCTACTTGGCAATTAAAATTAAAATTGATGTATGATAATAAGCTGTAGCCTCTGAGTTCCACGTATGCTGCAATGAGAAATGTTCAGATTAAAGTACTGAGAGAGGAAAGAGATTCTTCAGACAATGAATGAAGACAATCTATTTCAGTATGTGAGACACCTGTGAGCTCCACACTATGGCCTTTCTCTTGCATTTCTAAGATGACGATACAAAAAAATACAAAAGAACAGTTGTTTTTTTATTTTGTATTATCTTTTACCAGATCTATAGTGTTATCTTCTCCTACATTAATTTGACATTTCCACAAACGTCAAAGTGTTTCCTTTCAAATGGTATTAAGAATATGCATATCCTTGCTTCAGGTCCTGAGCTACAGGCAGTTAGATTTGGGTATGTAATTTTAGGTGAAAATTGAAAAAAAGGGGTGTATCCTTCAGTGTGTGGCACTAAATCATCAGTTGCTCTTTTAACCTCTACACTTATAAATAAGGGTACGATATGGTACCGTATAGTTCTTTCGGGTGCTAAAAGTTCAAAATACACATAATGTACCTTTAGTGGTACACATAATGACCTCACATTGTCATGTTCAATACTTTTTAGGGTACATGTGCAGATGAGAAAATGGTACCAGAGGAGATGGCTAACCTTTAATGGGCTCCTAACCAATTGTGCTATTTTGTGTGTTTTTTCACGTTATTTGTATCTAATGTTTCTGCCACCGTCTCTTATGACCAAAAATAGCTTGTGGTTGTCAGAACAGCGATTACTCAACTCGAACTGGATGAAGATTTTTTTTCTTTAACGAGTCGGAAGCGAAGGATTTACTCCAGATACTCGACCAGGCCCAAATCTTCATCATTCGCATGAGAGAAGACGCAGATTTAGGGGACGCAGGTCTGGGTGCCTTGTGAGAATCAAATCAAATCATATTTTATTTGTCACATGCGCCGAATACAAAAGGTCTAGACCTTACAGTGAAATGCTTACTGACAAGCCCTTAATAACCAACAATGCAGTTTTAAGAAAATACCTTTAAAAAATTAAGAGAAAAAACGAACAAATTATTAAAGAGCAGTGGTAAATAACAATATACATTACGAGCCTCTTGGACCAAGACTAGTGCTCCAGTACCACTTGCCGTGCGGTATCAGAGAGAACAGTCTATGACTAGGGTGGCTGGAGTCTTTGACAATGTTTAGGGCCTTCCTCTGACACCGCCTTGTATAGAGGTCCTGGTTGGCAGGAAGCTTGACCCCGGTGATGTACTGGGCCGTTCGCACTACCCTCTGTAGTGCCTTGTGGTTGGAGGCCGAGCAGTTGCCATACCAGGCAGTGATGCAACCCGTCAGGATACTCTCGATGGTGCAGCTGTAAAACTTTGAGGATCTGAGGACCTATGCCAAATCTTTTCAGTCTCCTGAGGGGGAATAGGTTTTGTCATGACCTGTTCACGACTATCTTGGTGTGCTTGGACCATGTTTGTTTGTTGGTGATGTGGACGCCAAGGAACTTGAAGCTCTCAACCTGCTCCACTACAGCCCAGTCGATGACAATGGGGACGTGCTCCGTCCTCCTTTTCCTGTAGTCCACAATCATCTCCTTTGTTTTGATCACGTTGAGGGAGAGGTTTATGTCCTTGCACCATACGGTCAGGTCTCTGACCTCCTCCCTATAGGCTGTCTCATCATTGTCAGTGATCAGGCCTTCCACTGTTGTGTCATCAGCAAACTTAATGATGGCGTTGGAGTCGTGCCTGGCCGTGCAGTCATGAGTGAACAGGGAGTACAAGGGGGGACTGAGCATGCACCCCTGAGGGGCCCCCGTGTTCAGAATCAGCGTGTCGGATGTGTTTTTACCTAACCTTTCCCCCTGGGGCGGCCTGTCAGGAAGCCCAGGATCCAGTTGCAGAGGGAGGTGTTTAGTCCCAGGGTCCTTAGCTTAGAGATGAGCTTTGAGGGTACTACGGTGTTGAACGCTGAGCTGTAGTCATTCTCAAATAGGTGTTCCTTTTGTTCAGGTGTGAAAGGGCAGCGTGGAGTGCAATAGAGATTGCATCATCTGTGGATCTGTTTGATGAAAATTGAAGTGGGTCTAGGGTTTCTGGGACAATGGTGTTGATGTGAGCGATGACCAGCCTTTCAAAGCATTTCATGGCTACAGACGTGAGCGCTACGGGTCGTAGTCATTTAGGTCGGTTACCTTAGTGTTTTTGGGCTCAGGGACTATGGTGGTCTTCTTGAAACATGTTGGTATTACAGACTCAGACAGGGAGAGGTTGATATTGTCAGTGAAGACACTTGCCATCTGGTCAGCGCATGCTCGGAGTGCATGTCCTGGTAATCCATCTGGCCCTGCGGCCTTGTGAATGTTGACCTGTTTAAAGGTCTTACTGACATCGGCTGTGGAGAGCGTGATCACATGGTCGTCCGGAACAGTTGATGCGCTCATGCATGTTTCAGTGTTACTTGCCTCGAAGCAAGCATAGAAGTTATTTAGCTCATCTGATAGACTTATGTCACTGGGCAGCTCTCGGCTGTGCTTCAATTTGCAGTCTGTAATAGTTTGCATGCCCTGCCACATCCGATGAGCTTCGGAGTCGGTGTAGTACGATTCGATCTTAGTCCTGAATTTACGCTTTGCCTGTTTATGGTTCATCGGAGGGCATAGCGGGATTTCTTATAAGCTTCCGGTTAGAGTCCTGCTATTCATTGGCAAGTGGGTAACCCACCTCTACCACCCGTCCAAGTGGCCAACGTTCAATTATTGGAGAATAAAATGGATGAGCTCTGTTCAAGACTATCCTACCACGGGACAGTAAAACATATAATATATTATGTTTCACCAAGTCGTGGCTGAACGACGAAATGGATAATATACAGTTGGCTGTTTTTTCTGTGCTTAGGTAAGACAGAACAGCTGCCTCCGGTAAGACAAGGGTGTCTGTGTGTATTTGTCTATAACAGCTGATGCGCAAAATCAAACATTAAGGAAGCCTTGAGGTTTTGCGCGCCTGAACTGGAGTATCTCATGATAAGCTGTAGACCCAACTATTTTCCAAGAGAATTTTCATCTATATTTTCGTAGCTGTCTATTTACCACCACAAACTGATGCTGGCACTAAGACCGCACTCAGCGAGCTGTATAAAGCCATAAGCAAACAAGAAAATGATCATCTAGAGGCGATGCTCCTAGAGGCCATGGGCTTTGATGCAGCGAAACTTAAATGTGTTTTACCTTATTTCTTCCAGCATGTTACATGTGCAACAAGAGGAAAACAATCTCTAGACCACCTTTACTCCACACACAGTACAAAGCTCTCCCTCGCCCTGTAAAGGGAGCGACACAGGAGATGAGAAGCAGGTACAGGGAGTGAAGGTTATTTAGCTAACGGACATGAAACGGAACAGGAACAGCGTCTGGACAGGAACACATAACAAACACAATACGGAATAATGCGGACACCGGGAACAAGGAACAGACAGATATACACGGGGAATGCAAGAAAGTGAAGGAGTCCAATGAGGGCAGCTGAGTGTAATGTTGGTAACAGGTGTGTATGATGACGGGTAGCCTGGCGCCCTCGAGCGCCAGGGAGGGGGTGCGGGAGCAGGCATGACATTACCCCCCCCCTCTAGGGGTGCCGCCCGGCTTCCCGACTGGGCGAGCCTGACAGGCATGGGCGCTGGACAAGCCGGTAGGGGCGTAGAATGCCGACAAACCAGCAGAGGCGTGGGAGCCTGGCGACCAGCAGAGGCGTGGGAGCCTGAAGATCCGGTTGAGACGTGAAAGCCTGAAGATCCTGCTGCGGCGTAGAAACTCCATGGGCCGGCTGAAACATGACTTGGGATGGGAACCTGCCGAGCAAACCGAGGCAAGGAAACCTCTCGAGCCAGCTAAGGCGTGGAAGCCCGATGAGCTGGTCTAGGCACGACCGGTTCCATCGGCGGTGGAATCCAAGCCCGACGTCACCAAGAAAACAAGAAAACTCATGGGCTGGCTGAGGCATAGGAGCCCCACAAACCGGCTGAAACATGACGTGGGCTGGTAGCCCTGGCTTAGGCAGGGCCCCCGGGGTGGCCCCCGGGTCCGACATCACCCACAAAACAAAAATAACTATGCGATGCTTCTTGTAGTGGTGTCCGCATTCTGTAAAGGGAGCGACACAGGAGATAAGAAGCAGGTACAGGGAGTGAAGGTTTATTAGCTGACGGACATGAAACGGAACAGGAACAGCGTCTGGTCAGGAACACATAGCAAACACAATACCGAACAATGCGGACACCGGGAACACAACGAAGGAACAGACAGATATACACGGGGTAATCAACAAAGTGAAGGAGTCCAGGTGAGTCCAATGAGCGCAGCTGCACGTAATGTTTGCAACAGGTGTGTATGATGACGGGTAGCCTGGCGCCATCGAGCGCCAGGGAGGGGGAGCGGGAGCAGGCGTGACACCCCTCCATTTGGATAATCTGAGCATAATTCTATCCACCTGATTCCTTCTTAAAAGCAGAACTTAAGCACAAAGTACCAGTGACTCACTCAATATGAAAGTGGTTAGATGACGCAGATGCTAAGCTACATGACTGTTTTCCTAGCACAGATTGGAATATGTTCTGGGACTTATCCGATTCCATTGAGTAGTATACCACATCAGTCACCGGCTTCTTCACTAAGTGCATCAATGACGTCGTCCCCACATTGACTGTGTGTACATAACCCAACCAGAAGCCATACATTACAGGCAACATCCGCACTGAGCTAAGGGGTAGAGTTGCCAATTTCAAGGAGCGGGACTATAACCCGGACTCTTATAAGAAATCATGCTATGCCCTCAGTCAAATCATCAAACAGGCAACGCATGAAACAGGACTAAGATTGAATCCTACTACACCGGCTCTGACGCTCGTCAGATGTGGCAAGGCGTGCACATTTTTACAGACCACAAAGGGAATCCCAGCCGCTAGCTTCCCAGTGACACAAGCCTACCAGACGAGCTAAATTAATTATATACTTCAACGCACCCCCACACCATCACACCTGGTCCTCCATGCTTCACGGTGGCATCCACAGATGTGAAGATCATCCATTCACCTACTCTGCATCTCACAAGACACGGCGGTTGGAACCAAAAATCTCAAATTTAGACTCATCAGACCAAAGGACAGATTTCCACCAGTGTAATGTCCATTGCTCGTGTTTCTTGGCCCAAGCAAGTCTCTTCGTCTTATCAGTGTTCTTTATTAATGGTTTCTTTGCAGCAATTCGACCATGAAGGCCTGATTCACGCAGTCTCCTCTGAACAGTTGATGTTGAGATGTGTCTGGTACTTGAACTCTGTGAAGCATTTATTTGGGCTGCAATTTCTGAGGCTGGTAACGCTAATGAACTTATCTTCTGCTGCAGAGATAACTCTGGGTCTTCATTTCCTGTGGCGGTCCTCACGAGAGACAGTTTCATCATAGTGCTTGATGGTTTTTGTGACTGCACTTCAAAAATGTATGATGGACTGTCATTTCATTTTGCTTATTTGAGCTGTTCTTGCCATAATATGGACTTGGTATTTTACCAAATAGTGCTATCTTCTGTATACCATCCCTACCTTGTCATAACGCAACTGATTGGCTCAAACGCATTAAGAAGGAAATAAAGTCCACTATTTAACTTTTAAAAAGGCACACCTTTTAATTGAAGTGCATTTCAGGTGACTACCTCACGAAGCTGGTTGAGATAATGCCAAGAGTGTGCAAAGCTCAAATATATATTTTGAATTGTTTAACCATTTTTGGTTACTACATGATTCCATATGTTTTATTTTATAGGTTTGATGTCTTCAATAATATTAAACAATGCAAAAAATAGTAAAAATAAAGAAATACCCTAGAATGAGTAGGTGTGTCCAAACCTTTGACTGGAACTGTACTTCAATGGACTGAGGATGTACTTGAATGGAGAGTATAATGAAAATCTAACATCAAACACCTATTTCTGTTAAAACCAACTCTATATATTATACAGCATATCATTTTGACAGATGGGTTTGGTAATGTAGAACTTTTCTGATTAACATATGCCATCTGCACAGCCACGGTCCCATCCATACTAATGTATGGCAAAACTATCTTTTTCACTGTGGTGGTACCCTATAAAGACATCTACATTTTCTAAAAAAAAACACATTTGTACCAGTGGACTATATTTATGAAAGGTACTATCTGAGGTATGAACTGGGGTGCAATTATGTACCTAAACTCACTGTCCTCTCACTGTCAACTGCGTTTATTTTCAGCAAACATAACACGTGTAAATATTTGTATGAACATAACAAGTTTCAACAACAAACATAAACTGAACAAGTTCCACAGACATGTGACTAACAGAAATTGAATATTGTGTCCCTGAACAAAGGGGGAGGTCAAAATCAAAAGTAACAGTCAATATCTGGTGTGGCCACAAGCTGCATTAAGAACTGCAGTGCATCTCCTCCTAATGGATTGCACCAGATTTGCCAGTTCTTGCTGTGAGATGTTACCCCACTCTTCCACCAAGGCACCTTCAAGTTCCCTGACATTTCTTGGAAGGAATGGCCCTAACCCTCACCCTCCGATCCAACAAGTCCCAGACGTGCTCAATGGATTGAGATCCGGGTCAGTAGAAAGTGTTCTAAGTTTTCATAACTGTGACCTTAATTGCCTACCGTCTGTAAGCTTTTATTGTCTTAACGACCCTTCCACAGGTGCATGTTCATTAAGTGTTAATGGTTCATTGAACTTTTTTTTTTTTTTGCTGAGTTGTTAACTAAGGGTACAAAGAATGACCTTACAGGGTCACCACCCCAGTGACAAAGTTTGTACGCTTTTAAGAACAAATCTAAAGCTTTATTTTTCAGAGTGTAGTGTGTACAGTCAGAGAATGTGAGGCATTAAAACCAGCATACTCTTCTATGTCAGACATTTTGTGCACTGCTGCTGTCATTCTGTGCAATTACAATTATTCTGCAAATTTTACTGTAGCCTATATACTTCACTGGGCTGATGATGTACTTGAATGGACAGTATAATGAAAATCTAACTACAAAAACATTTATGTTGAAACCAACTCATTATATTACACACTGTATAATTTTGACAGATGGGTTTGGTAATGCAGGACTATTCTGATTAACATATGCTGTCTGTACTGTCACGGTCCCATCCATATTAATGTATGGATAAACAAACTTTCCCTCAGGGACTATACAACTTTATCATTGATTAGCACCAGTTAAATTAAACTAAACCGCATAGACCTGTGTACGTATACGTAGTTAATTTACGTACATAGCAAATGATACCACTGTATACTACAGCTGTAATCTACATATGCCACAATACTATACTTATTCTGTGTCAACACTCAAAGGTATTGTCATTATTCATCTACTATCTAAACATATCCCCAACATGTGACTTCTCACTGAGAATGTTTTCCCTATAAAACTCTGTTTATGTGTGCCACATGTAAAGAGCCTTGAAGTATTGTATCAACTTGACTGACTCGTAACATGGACTTTTTTGAGATGACGCGGTGCCCGGGGCGTTTTGGCAACACTGCTGTAGGGGATGAGGCCAGGGCAGCAGGTTACTGATGGTTACTGCTGACAGTTATTGACTTCAGTTTGATGCTGGCCCCTCTGTGTCTTATCTGTTCCTGTGATTACCATGTACTGACTGTTGACAAATGGAATATCTGTAGTATTGATGCCCCATGCCTATGCTGATGGAGTGGACCATGAGGAAATCATCCTGGTCCCTGGATTGAAATGGAAGAGGTTGTAAAGGATTTGACATGAGCATTTGACATAAGTATTTGACATTAGAGTCTTACATAGATATCCTTTTTAATGACGTTTTCCTCTATCACCATTTTCCTCAATCACCATTTTCCTCTATCACCATTTTCCTCTATCACCATTTTCCTCTATCATCTCTCTGTGTTTGTATTTCAAGTTCTTGTTTGCATTTATTAGTATAATGACAATCAGAGGACCGTGACACAAACTTTTGAGTAGTTATCAGCTTACTAAATCATATAATCATATAATTTGATATTTTCTCTAAGATCCAACTAAGTACATGAGTGCTATGTAGTACATTTTTAAATACCCTGTATTACATGATAGATAGCGCACTGTACAGTGCTGACTAAATCTCCTTAGATTCCATATCCTTTATTGAGACACATCTGACTGGAGTGGCAGGGGAATACTGTTATGGGACAAACTTTGACTTGGTTGCAAAGTTTGATTGATGACCACAAATCACCATCTGTCTCACGGTAAAATGGGATGGAGAGGGGCCTGTCAAACAATCAAAATGATTGACCCATGTCGACAATAATAACGATCTATGAATATATTTTCCTCTATGCGTGGACATGTCCTCTTTGGGTGGACAACATGTCCATGCTTGTGTCACTGTCCAAACCAATGATTTATACACAGCTGAAGTCGGAAGTTTACATACACTTAGGTTGGAGTCATTAAAACTCGTTTTTCAACCACTTCACAAATTTCTTGTTAACAAATTATAGTTTTGGCAAGTCGGTTATGACATCTACATTGTGCATGACACAAGTAATTTTTCAAACAATTGTTTACAGACAGATTATTTCACTTACAATTCACAGTATCGCAATTCAAGAGGGTCAGAAGTTTACATACACTAAGTTGACTGTGCCTTTAAACAGCTTGGAAAAATACAGAAAATTATCTCAGGGATATAGAAGCTTCTGATAGGCTAATTGACATCATTTGAGTCAATTGGAGGTGTACCTTTGTATGTATTTCAAGCCCTACCTTCAAACTCAGTACCTCTTTGCTTGACATCATGGGAAAATCAAAAGAAATCAGCCAAGACCTAAAAAAAAATTGTAGACCTCCACAAGTCTGGATCATCCTTGGGAGCAATTTCCAAATGCCTGAAGGCACCACGTTCATCTGTACAAACAATAGTATGCAAGTATAAACACCATGGGACCACACAGCCGTCATACTGCTCAGGAAGGAGAAGCTTTCTGTTTCCTAGAGATGAACGTACTTTGGTGTGAAAAGTGCAAATCAATCCCAGAACAAGAGCAAAGGACCGTGTGAAGATTCTGGAGGAAACAGGTACAAAAGTATCTATATCCACAGTAAAACGAGTCCTATATCGACATAAACTGAATGGCCGCTCAGCAAGGAAGAAGCCACTACTCCAAACCGCTATAAAAAAGCCAGACTACGGTTTGCAACTGCACATGGGGACAAAGATCTTACTTTTTGGAGAAATATCCTCTGGTATGATGAAACAAAAATAGAACTGTTATGCCATAATGACCATCATTATGTTTGGAGGAAAAAGGGGGAAGCTTGCAAGCCGAAGAACACCATCCCAACTGTGAAGCATGGAGGTGGCAGGGTCATGTTGTGGGGGTGCTTTGCTGCAGGAGGGACTGGTGCACTTCACAAAATAGATGGCATCATGAGGAATTTAAAATTAGGTGGATATATTGAAGCAACATCTCAAGACATCAGTTAAAGCTTGGTCGCAAATGGGTCTTCCAAATGGACAATGACCCCAAGCATACTTCCAAAGTTGTGGCAAAATGGCTAAAGGACAACAAAGCCAAGGTGTTGGAGTGGCTATCACAAAGCCCTGACCTCAACCCTATAGAACATTTGTGGACAGAACTGAAAAAGTGTGTGCGAGCAATCAGGCCTACAAATCTGACTCAGTAATACCAGCTCTGTCAGATGGAATGGGCCAAAATTCACCCAACTTATTGTGGGAAGCTTGTGGAAGGCTACCCGAAACGTTTGACCCAAGTTAAACAATTTAAAGTCAATGCTACCAAATACTAATTGAGTGTATGTGAACTTCTGACCCACTGGGAATGTGATGAAAGAAATAAAAGCTGAAATAAATCATTCTCTCTACTATTTTTCTGACATTTCACATTCTTAAAATAAAGTGGTGATCCTAACTGACCTAAGACACGGAACTTTTACTTGGATTAATTGTCAGGAATTGTGAAAAACTGAGTTTAAATGTATTTGGCTGAGGTGTATGTAATCTTCCGACTTCAACTGTATACAGTAGATGACTGATAGGGGGCACTGCATCCTGCCTCCATTTTGGCAATCCCCAACCATTGTACAAAAAATATTTTGGAAGCTATAGAAATGTATTTATAAAGTTCTATATTCACTTTTGCCACATTTTCTCTATTACCGACCACTTAAGTTAAATTATATTATGTGAGCTAAACATACAAATACATTTTTTTTTAAATATATGGAGATTAATAATGTTACTGTCCCCACCACAAAAACAAATTACTGAAATAAATTACAATTTTTCCTTAAAACATTTAATTAACTCTTTTGTAGTGTTCATGTTTTTATTATTCACCCAATGTCCGCAGGTCTGATGGACCCACAACATTATTGGGTTTTTAAAACAATACAGCCATAACAATTTACGTAAAAATACTTAATACTTAAATGTTGACATATCAATATAAACAGCATACATGGTTGATATTTACCATTTACCTCTGCTAGATCATATTTAGCTATAAAAGCTCTATTTGTTGTTTTTTTAAATGTGATTTTTGTAAACAAGACATGGTGGAATAAATAATGTTTATCTTGAAGAATTATAAATGAAACAAGGTTTTCATCATTATTGATGTGTATTTCTTTAAACTGAACAAATTGTAAGGAGTAATTTCACATACAGTATTTTATGGAAATGTTAAATGAGCCCCATTGAACACAAATGACTTCCGGTCTACACACCACATGAGGGACAGAGTTTTACTATGTGTGTGTTGCAAATGTATTTCTTGCACTTGTTGCATGTGTACTGTGTCTTCCTGTCCTTCTTGGGTCCAAACACATCGCAGTGCTTCTTCTTTTTGCCATCGGCTGCAATCTAGAATGATGAAAACACTTAGTTCAGGAATTTGACTAACATCTCACTCACATATATAGTTACAGCAGGCTGAGAGTCAGACACACACATGCAACAATATCACTCACACTCATTCCGGTATTGGAATGGTTGGTTCTGTGATTCGGGCAGATGGGGCACCAGCATCCTTGTTGTGGAAGTGTTAGATTACATGTTAGATATTGTTGCACTGTCAGAACTAGAAGCACAATCATTTTGCTACACTCGCAATAACATTTGCTAACCATGTCTATGTGACCAATTAAATTAGATTTGATTTGATTCCTCCTCATGATGGCTGCAGAAGCTGGGGTCCTTAGGATTTGTTGCCTCCTCTGGATTTGAGGTCTTGCCAATGCCTTGCCCAGCTCCTCTGGAGCTTCACTCTGTTCCAATCTGGGTTCAACACCATCCAGATTACAAACGTGTTGTACGCCAAGATGCCCAAGATGTTGAAGGATAGCACAAGTTGCCAGCGTAGAGTTCTTCTTTTGCAGCTGTAGCCAGTCACCAGCTAGTCTAAATTCTCACCCCTCCTTTTCTGGCATTGTAATCCATTATTATTTATGGTTTTTGATGTACCTGGCCACAGATTCTCCCATCCCTATGCAGCGTACTCATGAGTACCACATTTTTGCCTTTCTTTGGCATGTAGGGCACAAGGGACGTGTCGGCCGTGAACACAAACTTAGAGGAATTGATAGGCCTGTTCCGTGTATTCAACAGCTGAGTTGGGAGATCTGCCTTGTTTCTTCGTACTGTTTCTACCATTGTCAGCTTCCTCTTGAGGAGTTCCTGTCTCTGATTATGCAAAGTAAAAAACTTAGTGCATGTGACGTTGTGGCCACAGAGTCCCTGTGTCATGTCCAGGACAACCCGCATCCCTTGGTTCTTCTCAAGGGCTCCTCCATCTGTCTTTCCCGTATACACTTGCAAGTTCCACACATATGATGAAGCAGGCAGCCCAGATCTTGATTCCATATTTTGTGGGTTTAGACGGTATGTACTGCCTGAAGGGGCAGCGGTCCCTAAATGGCATAAGCTGCTCATCAACTGTAACGTTGGGCCCAGGGTTGTATAAACAGAGGAAGGCGGTCCACCCACTTGTCCGACACTGACCTGATTGCAGCTAGCTTGTCTCTCTGCCACCGAGCTGGTCTGGTGCCTCGGTTCTTGAAGCAGATAATACAGGAAATAATGTGGAAGTTTTCCAGAGACATTGTTGCACTGGAAAGTGCTCTGCATCCCACAGGGATTCTGTGGATTCCCATTGGATCTGAAAAGACCAGCAAGGATAAGAACCCCAAAGTATGCATGTAAATGAGTTTGGTTCATCTCACTCCAAAAACACACCTTCCCTCCAAATTAGTGCAGTCCAGAATGATTTTCTGTATGGTGTCTGGGAGGAACAGTTCAAAAGAAGACACTATGTCCTGAACATGAGTAACCGCTGTCCGCGTCGGCCCTGATTGCATCCGTATCACATTGGCAGCCATGCGGGTGGCTCATTCCTTGGGCAGGAAGACCATTCAATTTCACAATTTTTTGACATCCATATTTCTCCTCCTGCAGACTGCTGATGAGCTGGTTGCTGACGGGCTGGTCCTGGGGCTGGCTGCTGACGGGCTGGTCCTGGGGTTGGCTGAGGGTCAATCTCATCCTCTTCTTCCAACTCACTGTCAGACTCCGAATTGACAGAGACATGATCTTCATATTAAGAAATGTCTTCATCTTCCAAAGTGGAAGACACTCCTTACACACTAGCTTCACTCTGCAAAATGTTTTTCTAAGGCCCTTTGAGCAGTGATTATTTTTGCCATAGTGATAGATTGTAGTAAGGAGCCACACATTCAAAGCTATTTATTTGTTGTGTCACTCACCCAATTGCACCTGGATGGGGTAGAGCGTGGGAAAATACTTATTTTTTTATTTACAAAAAATAGTGTATTGTAATAACATTGTGCAGGTTCCCGCAAGACATTGTGTAGTTTCACACACTACAATGTCACGATCGTCGTAATGAGCGGACCAAGGCGCAGCGTGATTGAAGTTCCACATCTTCATTACGGTGAAACTTTAAAACAAAAACAATAAACCAATAACGAAACGTGAAAGTAGTGGTGCAAATGCACAAACACAAAACAATGTCCCACAAACACAGATGGGAAAATGGCTACCTAAATATGATCCCCAATTAGAGGCAACGAATACCAGCTGCCTCTAATTGGGAACCATACAAAACACCAGCATAGAAATATTGAGCTAGAACACCCCCTAGTCACACCCTGACCTACTACTCCATAGCGAACCAAGGGCTCTCTATGGTCAGGGTGTGACAACAATGGTAAAGAGTGCGAGAAAAGCGGGAGACAGACAGGTTCTTGGTGCTATGTTGAAACAGCAGGCCCAGGGAGGAGAAAGGCAGAGTGAAGGCACAAAGCAAACCTTTTTGTTTAAGTTTTTACCTACACACACTTTTCCACACTTTTATTACCCTCAGGTTCAGTGGACCCGAACACCACACATGTAATATAAATGTGTAGAGGGTGCACAGTGTGCACTCAATGGAATGCGTTATTTTATATGGTCTACACAGAAAAAGGCCAATGAGTCTCAGGTTGAAAAAATTATTTTTATTTTACTTTAGTAAACATTGAAAATGGGTCCCACAGACCCAAACACCACACACACAAGGGTTAAAATAGTGTAGAATTCCATTAGTTTCTATGGAGGAATGCTCCTACTGGGGAGTGCCAATATGGCCGACCGGTGGCTTCAAAGCCTCTCAATGACCAATGCATAGCATCATCAATCCAGTGTTTATATACGATACAGTATTGGTCCAAACATGTCTTCTGTGGCTGGATAACATGTCCAAAACCTGTTCTCTATGGGTGGACAACGTGTCTTAAACATGTCTCCTATGGGTTGATTACATGCAGAACACTTTCTCTATGTGTGGACAACATGTCCAAACATGTCTTCTACTCTATGGGTGAACAACATGTCCAAAGCACGTTCTCTATGGGTGAACAACATGTCCAAAGCACGTTCTCTATGGGTGAACAACATGTCCAAAGCACGTTCTCTATGGGTGAACAACAGTGCCATACAGAGCACACCTTTTTTATGAACACATATAGAAACACAAGGTTAGGAAAAGGCTCATTGTAAAATAACGAGCTGAATTAACCATAACCTAATAACTGGATTTGCTTTAGTCTATGAATTTATCAAGTGGATGAATAATACAATGAAAACCTTTTCTAGCAGACTCAAAGAGTAAACCTTTGGTCAGCAGCCCTAGGGGAGCAATGCACTGTGTACACATTTGGCAGCAACAACGTACTGTACAGTCTGCCTGCCTTGCTTCTTCTTTTTACAAGCATCACAAACTCCAGCCCAGCAAACACGTACTTTTGAACTGCAGACAGCCCGCAGCCTGCAGACATAACAATCACCTTTGACTGAGAGAAATAAGCTAGTTTGCAGCCGAATCTGTAGATCTGTGGGAAATCACATACTCTTCTACTTAAATAACTTATTACTGAGGCCGGCTACACCCACATCGCTGTGGTAGATTTCAGGGTCCAGTGCACATCTGAGCCTGACAAAAGGTGTTAGTTTTCGAATTGTGATGCAATTTAGGATACCACTGTCTCTCTGAAATAAATGAATACACATTCCTCATTTTGTGCACTGTTGTAAAAGCATCTGAGGAAGAAAGAGAATGAGAGGCAGCAAAGAGAAGGAGAGAGGCACTGGCATTCAGGCAATCTAACAGTACAGTATTTAGTTAATTATAAAATAACTCAAAGGGATGAAATATTCAAGGATGAATAAGTGGAGTATGCAATTATTGTTGCTTTCTCAAATATTCATAAGCGACAGTTTCTGCATACCAATCACACCGTTGTTGCAACTCGCATGGACAGAAAGACAAACATTTTGTAAGGACTCTACAGCAACCTTTAGCTCTTTATGTGTACCTGACATTTGGAAAAGATTTGTCTACATTAATTCTCAATTTTTTCATTAGCTTTTCTCTTACTCTCTAGTTAGTTAATCACATCGTATGTGATTAAGGTAATTTTAGATGTGTTTCAAGTAGTGAGGAAATAAGTTTAATTTATTAGCATTATGACGGATACACTTGATGACTTGATGAGGTTGAATTCACACCCAGCACACTGTACATATATATGTACCAGATTGCAGCGCAACAGACGTCAGTACTTGCTATTGGCCTAATAGCAGTAGTGTGATGTAGAGAGAGAGAGATGGATCTTTACATTACATAACGATATATACCCCCTAATGCTATACCTTGATTCCTCCATTTAAGTATATTGTTTTTACTTTAGTTCCAAGTCAAGGACTTCCTGAGGGAATCAATGGGGTTGCGGTCATGTAGTCCTTACTGTGGGTCCTTGATGTTCGTGTCAGATCCCCGTCCCTCCCCTCACCCCTTTCACAGCCACTGAGCAAGGGCAAGGCCCATGGCATGATCAATCATCTACAAATGGCTCACTTCCTGAAAAATAACATACAGTATGAAAACAGCTACATGCTGGTGGTGGGGTTCAAGTCTAAGGAATAGTGGTGGCTATTCAGCATGATAAATGTCCATTGGGTGGCTATTCAGCAGCCTGATGGTCTGGGGGTAGAAGCTATTGGCCAGTCTGTTAGATTTAGTCATGATGCTCCTGTACTGCCCACGTCTGAGTGATGTTAGTGGGGTGAACAGGCCGTGGCTCTGGTGCCTGTCCCTGATGATCTTCTTGGCCTTGCTACGACATCTGGTGTTGAAGGTGTCTTGGAGGGCAGGCAGTGTGCACCCAATGGTGCATTCCACTGAGCATATCACCCTCTATAGTGCCTTGTGGTCAGCGGCGGTGGAGTTGGTATGTTTAATCTCATTTAAAAAAATGAAATGATACTCTAAATTTGTAAGGATTCGACAAAGTCAGTACTTGAGATATTCATTTCTTCCTTTTTGCTTTGGGGCTTCTCGGCTTTGATGCTTTTTGACACCTTGGGGGGGAAAAACATCTTTCAGCTCTGCTAAAGTGACAGTGCGCTTCTCAGTCAGTTTGGCTTCGGATGAGAACATTTTTAGCTTCATATATCATGATATGTTGACTTTCTCATCTCCATGAGCATACTATGTAACTCTTCTCTGACTGGCATATGAATAAAACATAAACAAATTAAATGTAAATGATCTTTATTACATATTCAAGGTGGCAGACATTTCAAAGCAGCTATTTTGCCATCAGAACATCAGGTAACTGTTTAGATTAAAAAAGTTATTTGTACAAATGTCCACTGAAGAGACTGGTAAGTTGAAGCCAGTATTTAGTTTATTACAGCTCTCCACTCTAATAAAACAAAACCCTATGCAATTAGCACAATTACTATTCTTTATAGCTACCATATTCTGACTTAATGTCAAGGGAACAGCTGTTCTAAACTACTGTGTCCATGCATTATTTATTTTTATATTACTATCATTATACTGAGTGAACTTTCTATTAGTTTGAAAAAAATGTTCTGTAATTTGAGAAAAAAAGTTGTTTTATTATAACAAAAGTTGTCTTTTTTACAACAAAATCATCTTCCATATAATTAATGATCTGTCAATCACTTAAAACTTTTCTGTTTGGGTATATTTGTTTGATATTTGTTAGGGTACAATTAAAATGTTATTTAGTGTTTCTAGAGTTCAATGTCTATGTGAGTTATGTAAATCCATTTTACAATTGCCCCATATCATATTCTAATTAACAACTTGAATCAATTGAAAATGTGAAGAAGCCAATTATCGCCAAACGTTAGGTTATTATTAATTTTGGGAAGAACAGTAGCCATTAAATTATAGGGTAAACAATGTATACTCTTCAGGAACATATAGTATATGTGCTGCATCTGTCTACGACGGCTTCATTTGAGTTTTGGTATGAAGATATTTAATAGCATTCAACAGTGCACGTTTATTCCTCGACAGTAAACCTTGTCAAAAGTAAATAGTTTGCAATGTAATTCATTCATATCTAAGGGAATATTAGAGGGAACAATGCCTTTTTTTTGTTCACATTAAACTACCATCTGAATTGCCATCGCCTCTCCTAGATACACAACCATATTGCAGTGCCACAGCCACAATAGGCCAATAACTGGTTTATCATGCAAATAGGCCACTTATTATATGATGAACCCGCCCCAATTCACAACTATGCCTGTAGGAATTATCCAGCGATAACAGGGCTAGAGAAATTAATGGGGTTTTCATGCAAAGGAGGGATAGCAGAGATTACTTTATACAGAGAGACACACAAAAGGTATTGAGTGATATGAGTTCAGATACCAGGGCCTAATACTGTATCCAGCCAAGCCTTACGGGGAATCTGTCTCAGATCTGCTCTCCATTTACAGTCACGGCAAATGATACTTGAAGATGAGTATTGGGGAGGCTGGCATGGCACCAGAGGTGTATGGACTTCCTGTAAGGAGACAAAGGAGGTTTTAACATTTTCTAGCTGACTTCATCAGGTATACTGTAGCTTTTATTGATGTTATTTCTAAATAGTAGATGTTTGGTCATCGATATTTGAGAGTCTATGCAATGTAAATTGTTATTATGGGGTAAGCACACAGACATTTTTATTAAGTGAATGCCTTAGAACAAGACATTAATTCTCCTTTTTGCATGCTCATTCCAAACACCAACTGCATCAATCAAGCCATATTCAAGAAAATAAACAAACTTTGAATGTTTGGCCAAATCTTATAGAGTACACCCCCACTGCTGTCCTGTTGCAGTGTCATTCTAGATTTGTGTGAAGGTGGAAAAAGTAATTTTCCCTCTATGACACAATCAGTGTGTACAGTACCTGGCCACATCTGTTCTCTCAGGCAGAAGCTGTAAGGTGACATTTTATACTTGCTCTGCCTGTGTGTGTGTGATTGCAACTGTATCAAAGCTTGTATCGTATTTTAGAATATTAATAAACCTAACCATGGCATTTTGACATTTGTTTTTTGTGCCCATAAACACACAAGGTTGGAACATTATTGAAAGTTCAATTACAGATATTTCAAAAAGTGAAGAGGCAATTTTGGGCAAGATATAAAGTCAATACATGTGTTAAAGTTCAGTTATGCCATGGATTCAATTACTCCTAGAGAGCCTGTGAAGTTGAACTGCTACATGTGACAGCTCTGTGCAAATACATTGGTGTGATCAGAATTGAGAAGGGCAAGAACTAGCTCTAGAGAACATTATAAAAGAGCACCTTTTCCCTCCCATGCTCTAAGTTTCTTTTTAGCTCCAGCTCAGACTTCAGAGTAAATTGTGTTTTTAACCTTTCGGTTGTCCGAAGGGATCAGTGTCAAATACAGTCCAGTACACAAGTATGTAAATGTTTGCCCTGTGTAAATAATGACCTTTGTGTTTAAGCAGTTTGTTGTGCTATGAGGTGTTATAGATCACGATGAACGGGTATCAAAACCGTCTGGCAAATTGACGTTCAATAATGAGGCAATCAATTCCCACCATCAGCAAGGTTATGTGCACCACTCTTAATGACAGAGACTAATGCAGCATCCTATAATGCTTACATCTCTACCCCCAGTTACTGCTAAAGGAAGGAGCACATAAGGTGGGTTAAAATGACAAATCGCCAAGTATATTAAACAATGTAAAATATTAAGACACTACGACTGAAAATTACTAATCAGAACTACTTAACACATTAATATTTAAATTGAAGGGAGAATCAATTGTTATGTTCACTACAACAAATATTCCTGTACTAAGTTTCAATAATGATCGTTCAGAATACATAATGCAATTTAGTGTCAATATTCATAAAACACAAAACTTACAACTGACAAGAACCTAATAGGTAATGTCATGTTATTACATAAAGTATTGGACACTAAAATACTTTGAGTTGGGTTATTCAAATGGTTCTAGGCAATGGGTTTCCAACAAAAATGTAATGAGTGTAACTTATTACTTTTTAAAGTGCTTTAAACCAAAGAAAGTCCTCACGAATCGTATCAAAGTATCAAAGAAAACATCAGTACCTTGAGCTGTCGTAAGACTTTTGTCAAAACCCTTTTCTTCCAGCATAAAACCAGGGGGTTAAGGTGATTTGAGTGATGAGCGTGGTGTGTGTGTGTAGGTGTTTTTGCTAGTGACCTTGTCTGTAATAGAGTTTTACTTCTCAAAAATCTCAGGCCAATCAAGTGTCAGCAAGGTGTGAATGGATTCCAGTGGGTGCATTTTAATTGCCTCTCCCCTTCACAGTTGACACAGACAGGGCTATGTGTGGTACTTCTACCCTTTTGCTAGCTGAACAAAGAGAAACAACAATTAAAATGGCCACCAGACCAGAGAAAGAATGTCTGGAGAATTCAGCTAATGACAGGAGTTTGTTTCAAATGCAGTAGGGAAAGAGGAGAAGAACAGTGGACAAAGGACTCATTACAAGGCACTCAAAGCCTTAACACTCACAGTTTAAGGAACTTCTATCACAGCAAGTTTAATAAATGTATTTCATTCAGGACTATTTGATAGCTCTGGCACAAGTCGACATATGAACCTAACAGCCAAGGCTAGGGCCATCTAACCTAGAACAAGTCAGTCTGTCTGTTTGAGAAGTGAGCACAGCATCATTTGTATTCTTGCCATGGCAAACTACTAAAACACTTGACAGAAGTTAGACAGGCGATCAGAGAAAACAGAGGATCAGGCAAAACTATACCCAAACAAAAGATTTAAGGCACATCTCAGAAAAATGTTCAAAGGAAATAAAGGCACATAAAATGTGTACTTTGGAATTGGTTATACCATGTATTTGATAAGTGGAATCTAACAAGTAAATGGATATTCAGGTGGGTTAGGAGAGTAGGTTGACACATTTGTCAAGGGTTCAGCAACTCTGTGTCTGAATGCTAGGCAACGCTAGCTTTTTCGAACAGCTTACAACTTTCAAAACGTAGGCTAGTAAAAATAATATCATTAGGAAGAAAACAATGTCTCGATAGATAAATGGCAAAAAAAACATTCCATCATAATGTAATGCTCCAAGTCATATTTATAACAACCATAAAAATACATTATGACTCAACAATCTAAGGAAGTGATTGTGATAACTAATACACCGAAGCTCATACGAGATACACATCTGAAGAAAAGCTCATCAGGACGAATGGTCGTTATCTCAACATAACGCTCAGTGATTCAATCTTTTTCTTTCCCTCCTGTTATTCATTATCATATAGAATACCTGATGTAGCACAGCATCACGTCTCGTCGCTGTGCCCCGATTTTATCGCTTGGCACTGCTGGAGGACAATACACAACAGGCACAGATTAACGCAAGATAAAAACCCTTCCAATTAATCAAGAGTTGAGTGGGAGAGACTTTCAATTTAATCTCTAAAAGAAGAATCCTTCATGTACTCTATTGCACCATGTCAGACTTTAGGGGCTTAAGGGATTGCGATGAAGGCTTACCTCGTCTGGACAGTGGACAGTTATTGAGTGCACTTTTGTCCTTGGGGTCAGGCAACGGCCTATGTTCTAGTGGTGACACGGTTAGGAAAATGTGCAGCTCTGCATTACATCTCAGTGCTCTGTCTACTTTACTGGAGTGAAGTGGTATGAGAGCAACTTTGCTCTCGATGGCAGTCACAGTTGGATGGACTAACAACTATGAATAATTGCAAGATAAAAATGGTTGTTAAAAATGATTCAAACAAGTATCAGGTATATAGGATGCCGATATTAGAAATGCTAATATTGCTAACGCCATCACCAATGATAAATGATCCACTTTAATCACGAGATGCTCAGGAAGCATAAGAGAGTTTTGCTGTTCAATATCTCCAATAATTAAAAAGGTTTACCCCATAAACATATCATACTTCAAAATATCAGCCCACAGTACTGTCAAGCGTTTAATTATACAATGCTAACATGTACAGTATGTCTAACTTTAGAAAAACAACTATTGAAATAGCTAACTGTTTAATGTGGCTGCCAATTGTACTCAATCACACTTCACTAGAAAGCCCTCAGACGTACACTATAAGTGTGAACAAATTTGTTTTACTTCTCAAATAATATGTAACAAATAACAAAACAATTGTTCAACACACATATCACTCACACTTGTCCTCCTCAAGTGAGGCATGGCCTTTAACACCAACTTGAAGTAAATCATTCTTTGATTATCTCTCATTGTAACGGATCTCGTCCTCCTCTTCCGAGGAGGAGTAGCGAGAAGGATCGGAGGACCAATGTGCAGCGTGGTAAGTGTCCATAATGTTTAATCAAAATTTTTAATCATGGTTGTGCCATGGCAGAGATCTTTGTGGGCTATACTCAGCCTTGTCTCAGGATGGTAAGTTGGTGGTTGAAGATATCCCTCTAGTGGTGTGGGGGCTGTGCTTTGGCAAAGTGGGTGGGGTTATATCCTTCCTGTTTGGCCCTGTCCGGGGGTGTCATCGGATGGGGCCACAGTGTCTCCTGACCCCTCCTGTATCAGCCTCCAGTATTTATGCTGCAGTAGTTTATGTGTCGGGGGGCTCGGGTCAGTTATATCTGGAGTACTTCTCCTGTCCTATTCGGTGTCCTGTGTGAATCTAAGTGTGCGTTCTCTAATTCTCTCCTTCTCTCTTTCTTTCTCTCTCTCGGAGGACCTGAGCCCTAGGACCATGCCCCAGGACTACCTGACATGATGACTCCTTGCTGTCCCCAGTCCACCTGACCGTGCTGCTGCTCCAGTTTCAACTGTTCTGCCTTATTATTATTCGACCATGCTGGTCATTTATGAACATTTGAACATCTTGGCCATGTTCTGTTATAATCTCCACCCGGCACAGCCAGAAGAGGACTGGCCACCCCACATAGCCTGGTTCCTCTCTAGGTTTCTTCCTAGGTTTTGGCCTTTCTAGGGAGTTTTTCCTAGCCACCGTGCTTCTACACCTGCATTGCTTGCTGTTTGAGGTTTTAGGCTGGGTTTCTGTACAGCACTTTGAGATATCAGCTGATGTACGAAGGGCTATATAAATAAATTTGATTTGATTTGATTTGAAAACACAACACTGGAACAAAACAATAAACATGAATAACCGAAACAGTCCCGTGTGGCAACAAGCACTGACACGGAAGACAACCACACACAACTCAAAAGTGAAACCAGGCTACCTAAGTATGATTCTCAATCAGGGACAACGATTGACAGCTGCCTCTGATTGAGAACCATACTAGGCCGAACACAGAAATCCCAAATTATAGAAAAACGAACATAGACAACCCACCCAACTCACGCCCTGACCATACTAAAACAAAGACATAACAAAGGAACTAAGGTCAGAACGTGACACTCATTGTACCTAAATAGCATCATGTCGGCAGTGAGCCAAACCCAATACAATACAATCTAATTGTTTTTAGATGTGTGGTTGGTAAATTGATTCCTGCATTTATTTTCTACCACTAATTCTACCTCATATGCTTTCAAGCTTGTTTATTCTTTACAAAGACACAAGGACAACTGAATTAAATGTTTACTTTGCTTTGTCTTTACTTTGCAATGCCTTTTTGCCACAATCACAAATTCTGTTCACCAGCTCTATTGAAATGCCCATGGAAATTGTATTCTCAATATATGTGAGGCTGAGAGACTGTTTTCTGCATTTGAATGAATCCATGCCATTACCTGAGGCTTCCCTGATAAGAGAGACAGGGAATTAGGTGAATTTTCTCCCACTTCTCTGAAAATATCTATTTTTCGATGGTATTATCTCCTGGGACATAAATGAAGTTTGCTCAAAATGTCAGCTTCAGCAGATATATCATTTGCTATCCATAGGATAGAGACAAAAATGATAAATAAGTGTGACAATATCATGATGCTTGGTGTACATTTTACACCCATAGAGAATTTAATTGATGCCTTCACTTTAAAAGGAGTTGATTCAAAATTCTCATGAGGCAGAAGAACTTCCAAATGTTTGTTCTAGTGACAACAATGGTGCAAATGTTGCTTAGTGTGTACAGTATTTTTTTTACAGTGTGTGCAGTGTACTCTACCATTCAAAAGTTTGGGGTCACTTAGAAATGTCCTTGTTATCAATGACAACATACATGAAATGAGTTTCAAAATTAATCAGAAATATAGTCAAGATGTTGATAAGGTTAAAAATAATGATTTTTAATTGAAATAATAACTGTGTCGTTCAAACTTGGCTTTTGTCAAGGAATCCTCAATTTACAGCAATTACAGCCTTGCAGACCTTTGGCATTCAAGTTGTCAATTTGTTGAGGTAATCTGAAGAGATTTCACCCTATGCTTCCTGAAGCACCTCCCACAAGTTGGATTGGCTTGATGGGCATTTCTTACGTACCATGCGGTCAAGCTGCTCCCACAACAGCTCAGTAGGGTTGAGATCCAATAACTGTGCTGGCCACTCCATTATAGACAGAATACCAGCTGACTGCTTCTTCCCTAAATAGTTATTGCATAGTGTAGAGCTGTGCTTTGGGTCATTGTCCTGTTGTAGGAGAAAATTGGCTCCAATTAAGCGCCGTTCATAGGGTATGGCATGGCATTGCAAAATGGAGTGATCCTTTTTTTCAAGGTCCCTTTTACCCTGTACAAATCTCCCACTTTACCACCACCAAAGCAACACCAGACCATCACATTGCCTCCACCATGCTTGACAGATGGCGACGAGCACTCCTCTAGCATCTTTACATTTTTTCTGCGTCTCACGAACGTTCTTCTTTGTGATCTGAACACCTCAAACTTGTATTTGTTTGTCCATAACACATACCCCAAGAGACTCATGCTGTGCAGATTATTTTCAACAACTGGGACTTGAGACTAGTCAGGATGAAGGCAAAGATGAATGGAGAAAATACAGAGTGATCCTTCATCAAAACCTGCTCCAGAGTGCTCAGGACCTCAAACTGGGCGAAGGTTCACCTTCCAACAGGACGCCGACCGTTAGCACACAGCCAAGACAACGCAGGAGTGGCTTCAGAACAAGTCTCTGAATGGCTGGGCCACTCAAGGACAGAGCCCGGACTTGCACACGTCATAACATCTCTAAAAAAGACCTGAAAATAGCTGAAAAAAATTTCAACTTTGACAGACAAAATGAGAAAAAAACATCCAGAAAATCACATTGTAGGATTTTTAATGAATTTATTTGCAAATTATGGTGGAAAATAAGTATGTACTTATATGAACAGTTTAGGGTTCCATAGCAGTTGAAACTGGAACAGCAGCAAGGCCAGGTGGACTGGGGACAGCAAGGAGTCATCATGCCAGGTAGTCCTGACGCATGGTCCTAGGGCTCAGGTCCTCCGAGAGAGAGAAAGAGAGAATTAGAGAGAGCATACTTAAATTCACACAGGACACCAGATAAAACAGAAGAAGTACTCCAGATAAAACAAACTGATCCTAGCCCCCCGACACATAAACTACTGCAGCATAAATACTGGAGGCTGAGACAGAAGGGGTCAGGAGACACTGTGGCCCTTCCGATGAGACCCCCGGACAGGGCCAAACAGGAAGGATATAACCCCACCCACTTTGCCAAAGCTCTACACAATATTGTGAAGCTGATTCCAGGTGCCATAGAAGTCTCTTTCTGCTGTAAAGCAGAGGGTCACCAAGCATATGGTACAGGTGATGGGGGTCTTCATCTTGCAAACAACACAGCGACGCCTCCATGCTGTGCCCTTTTGGCCCTTAGGCACATCCATGCCTGCATAAATACATTTGGGCAGATGAACACTTGTGGCAGGAGCAGAAGGGACAGAAGGGACAGAGGTAGAGTAGGTAGAACGTGGTGCAGTGGTGCTGTTGCCAGCAAGCTCCTTGATGAGCAGCTCTCTGAAGGCTTTCTGTGAGAGGAAGGGGTTTCCACAGCTCTTAGCCATTTCCTTGTGTAGGATGAATGCATTCACCACAGCAATGTCGATGAAATGATAGAAGGATGTCTTGTACCATTTCATCATCTTATGGAGGACATTGTAATAGACGATCAGTGCGTCTGATAGGTCCACACCTGCCATGCTCTTGTTGTAGTCCTTTACTGCAGTTGGAATGGGGATATTTTTGGTGGTCCATGCCCCGGCACCGTCCTTCACACGTCTGACGACATGATCCCCATTGAAGGACTTGTGGATTGTTGTGCACATCACCACCTCTCTGGTATCCATCCACTTTACAAAAAGCAGGCCATCTTCACGGATCCATCGCATGGTCCCCCGCTCAGCCCGCTTAGGCATGTCGTTCACCTTCGTCTTCGGAAAGCCCAGCCTGTTGGTACGAATGGTGCCACAAGCCCACACATCCAGCTTCCTTAGGTCTGCAAACAGGGTAGGGCTTGTGTAGAAGTTATCCACAAACAGTTTGTAGCCCTTCCCTAGCAGTTGAAAATCCAATAACTCCATTACAGCGTCATAGCTAAGTCCCTTACCGGTAGCAAAACTGTTCTTCCCCTCATAGACAAAAAAATTGCATGTGTAGGCACACACAGAATCAGCCAACACAAACAACCCCAGTTGGTTGGTTTGTTTCTCATGTACTGTTTGAGGCCAATTCTGGCCTTTGAGGCTACCATCCTCTCATCTATTGACACGTTCTGGGCTGGCTGAAAGTAGGTTTTGCAGGCCTCAACAATGCTGTAGTAGAGAGGTTTTATTTTGCACAGTCTATCAAACGTTGCTGTGCCTCTATTCTTGTCATTCGCTTCATCATCCTTTGGGTCACTGATATGAAGTGCCTGTGAGAACCAGAAACCTTTTGCAAGACATAACAGTCATGGGGAAAGGCAGTTGGTAGAGAGATTATGTTTTCCAGTAGTCCCTCAGGCTTTTCAGCTTCACCAGCCCCATGTAGACGACCAGTGAAAGGTAGCAGAAAAGGTCTGACATGAATATGGGCTTCCATGCTACCTTTTTGCCTGCTTGCTTCTTCTCCCCATACTTATTTGTGTTAGACACGAGCGACTCGACAATGGATTGGGTGAAAAACAGCTGAAAAAGCTGAAGGGGGAAGTAAGTTGATGTCATGTTCACCTGAGGTCCTGGCTTCCTTTTCGGCCTAAATGTTGGTTGAGGTGGCTCCACATCATCTTCTAGGACAGTGTGCCAACGCCCTTCTGTCCCTTCGTTAGCAGGTGGCACACTTCCCCTCTATGCCTTCATGATGGCCCGGGAGGTATACACTTCAGTGGGGGATGGACACCTTGGCACCCCCTTTCGGACACACCACACCCTGTATCACATGTATAATAAACAAACATAGGCTATTTCACTTTGGTTATTCACATTCATTCTACAAACATACCCCCACCCACAAACATAGGCTATAGCCAATACAAACATACCCCCACCCACAATGCATAGCCAATGTGTACTTTACACATTTCATTACATTTTTATATATTGCAAATAAAATGTTTTTTTTAAAAATCACACATAACTTACCAGTCCAAAACAATGTCCTCTTCATTCAAAAAATATGCTTCCATTTTGGAGTCATAGCTATGGTCGCTAGCTGAATCTGAATCTTCCAAAAGAAGATCTGTTTCACTATCACGATCAATTTCCTCTATAATTTTGTCTACATTTGTATATCTCCTTCCAGTATGAATGTTCAATGGTGAATGACCGTCTTTACGCAGGAGTTTACTACATGGGTGGGTCTTCCAACACATAACCATTACATATTGCTGTTTACCTCAGCTCATTGGCTATCTACCCAGCTAGATTTCAAGACGATCAGTGGTCATTGGGTTAAAATACAGTCAATCAACGAAACAGTGGTCATATCATTGGTGCACAGTGATGTCATTACTTGTTGTCTTCAAATCGGTTTCTTTCAGTCAATACGTCCCGCGAAATGGCCCATCACGTTTGGTTGTGTTACAAACAAACCAAAGGCCCACAACAATGGCCAAAGTGTGTTACAAACAAACCAGTTGATTGCAATGAAACCAAACATGACTGGAAAAGTCACGTTTTGTGTGGGTATTTACCTCGAATGTGTCGTCGAAAATGGAAGGAAACAGAATTCATGACACAAGCGGTTCACAAAATGTTTCTTGTTAGTCTATAAAAATTTATTTTATCAAACAAAAGAGCATTCATTGTGTAACAATAAGCATTGGGATTGCAAACAGAGGAAGATCGTCAAAGGTAAACTATTTATTTAATTGCAGTTTGTGATTTTGTTATGCCTGTGCTGGTTGAAATAGTTGTTTTTTATGGGGCTCTATCCTCAGATAATGGCATCGTATTCTTTCGCAGTAAATCCTTTTTTAAATCTGACGACGCAGTTGGATTAGCAAGAGTCTAGGCTTTCGAATCATGTGAGACACTTGTATTTTCATTAATGTTTAATATGACTATTTATGTAGCGATCACCGTTTGTTGTCGAATTTCATCCCGCTACCGGGTTCCGTGCGCAGAGAGGTTAATATAGGACTCGTTTTATTGTGGATATAGATATTTTTGTACCTGTTTCCTCCAGCATCTTCACAAGGTCCTTTGCTGTTGTTCTGGAAATGATTTGCACTTTTCGCACCAAAGTAGGTTCATCTCTAGCAGACAGAGCTCATCTTCTTCCTGAGCAGTTTTACGGCTACGTGGTCCCATGGTGTTTATACTTGCGTACTATTGTTTGTACAGATGAACGTGGTACCTTCAGGCAGTTGGAAATTGCTCCCAAGGATGAACCAGACTTGTGGAGGTCTACAATTTTTTTTTCTGAGGTTTTGGCTGATCTCTTTTGATTTTCCCATGATGTCAAGCAAAGAGGCAGTGAGTTTGAAGGTAGGCCTTGAAATACATCCAAAGGTACACCTTCAATTGACTCAAATGATGTAAATTAGCTTACCAGAATCTTCTAAAGCCATGACATAATTTTCTGGAATTTTCCAAGCTCTTTAAAGGCACAGTCAACTTGGTATATGTAAACATCTGACCCACTGGAATTGTGATGCATTGAATTATAAGTGAAATAATCTGTCTACAAACAATTGTTAGAAAAATACTTGTGTCATGCACAAAGTAGATGTCCTAACCAACTTGCCAAAACTATAGTTTGTTAACAAGAAATGTATGGAGTGGTTGAAAAATGAGTTTTAACAACTCCAACCAGCGCATCAAGCTTAATGACAAGCTTGAAGCGTACTATGATGTTGAATGCTGAGCTATAGTCAATGAACAGCATTCATACATAGTTATTCCTCTTGTCCAGATGAGATAGGGCAGTGTGCAGTGTGATGGTGATTGCATTTTCTGTGGACCTATTGGGGTCCAGCAATTTAAAGTTTGTCTAGTGTGACAGGTAAAGTGGAGGTGATATGATCCTTGACTCATCTCTCAAAGCACTTCATGATGACATTAGTGAGTGCTACGGGGCGATAGTCATTTAGTTCAGTTACCTTTGTATTCTTGTGTAGAGGAACAATTGTGGCCATCTTGAAGCATGTGGGGACAGCAGACAGGGATAGGGAGAGATTGAATATGTCTGTTAATACACCAGCCAGCTGGTCTGCACATGCTCTGAGTACGTGGCTAGGGATGCAGTCTGGGCTGGCAGCCTTGCGTGGGTTAAGACTTTTAAATGTCTTACTCATGTCAGCCACAGAGAAGGAGAATCCACAGTCCACTGTATTATCCTCAAAGCGGGCAAAGAAGGTATTTCGTTTGTCTAGAAGCAAGACGTCGGTGTCCGTGACGTGGATGTTTTTCCTTTTGTAGTCCATGACTGTCTGTAGACCCTGCCACATACGTCATGTGTGTGAGCCGTTGAAAAGCGACTCCACTTTGTCTCTATACAGAAATGTTCTTTTTTGATTACCTTGTGAAGGGAATAACTACACTGTTTGTATTCGGCCATATTCCCAGTCACCTTTCCATGGTTAAATGTGGTGGTTCACGCTTTCAGTTTGGCGAGAATGCCGACATCTATCCACTGTTTCTGGTTAGGGTAGGTTTTAATAGTCACAATTCTCTTGGGAGGTAATATGGTCGGCATTCGATTGTGAGGAATTCTAGGCGAACAAAAATACTTGAGTTCCTGTATGTTGTTACAATTACACCATGAGTCGTTAATCATGAAACATACACCCCCGCCCTTCTTCTGATTTCATCTAACTTGTTATCTCGAGACTGGACATTAGCGAGTGATATACTTGGTAGCGGTGGGTGGTGTGCGTGCCTCAGAAGTTTGACCAGGAGACTGCTTTGTCTTCCTCTTCTCCGGTGGCGTTGTTTCGGGTCAGCCTCTGGAATCAGTTCAAATGCCCTAGGTGATTCGGTCATAGGATCCGCTACAGGAAATCGTATTCCTTGTCGTAGTGCTGGTAAGTTGACGTTGCTCTGATATCCAATAGTTCTTCCCGGCTTTATGTAATAACACTTAAGATTTTCTGGGCTAACAATGTAAGAAATAATACGTAAAAAAAATAAAATACTGCAAAGTTTCCCAAGGACTAGAAGCGAGGCAGCCCTCTCTGTCGGCGCCATCCCTACTAATTCAATCTGCAGAGAAGAATGGGACCAAATCCGCAAATACAGGTGTGCCAAGCTTGTATCGTCAAACTCGAGGCTGTAATCGATGCCAAAGGTGATTCAACAAAGTACTGAGTAAAGGGTCTGAATACTTATGTGAATGTGATATTTCAGGTTTTTATTTTTAATTACTTTGCTACAATGTCTAAAATTATGGGGTATTGTGTGTAGATTGATGAGGGGGAGAACGATTTTAATACATTTCAGAACAAGGCTGTAACGTAAAAAAACTATTATTTATACAACCGGTGGGTCTAATCCTGAATGCTGATTGGTTAAAACTGCATTCCAGCCGGTGTCTATTCCACAAGTTTCCACCGGCTAAACCTATGACGTTTAAATACCTATTTACTCTCTTCCATATATATATATATATATATATATATTCCACCCACAATTACATAGAACTTCTTGATATTTCAGTCCAATAATATCACTGGAAAGAGTGGCAAGATGTACTTCAAAAAACATTTTAATGTTATAGCTCAAGAGATCTGTCTAATTTGAAAGCTATTCTCAGATACACGTCCCCAAAGGCTCAAAGCATACACTGATCCAGATTCATCACAGATAAGGATACACATACACATTTCCGCCGAAGTGCATGTGGCGATGATTATACCATTCGAATATCTCTTTTCAGAAACACTGTCATTGCACTATTATTTCTTTGTGCTTCTCTCTTCAGAAGTGTTATCGGAGGTTTCAGTTCCAAAATTAAAATTGGAGGCTTCTGGATATCCTTATAGATATAATTACAGCTTACAAGCATCAATTTCACATACACACATAATTGAGAAACAGAGTGGGAAGATGATATTGGTCATAATTAGTTGCTTTGCAGGGAAAGGACACCTGGTTGCCATGCCTCAGTGTTCCCCCGCTAAGGAACTCATAGGGGTGTCACGCCCTGACCTTAGAGATCAATTAAATTCTCTATTTGGTAGGTCAGGGTGTGACTAGGGTGGGAAATCTATGTTTAAATTTCTTTGTTGGCCGAGTATGGTTCCCAATCAGAGGCAGCTGTCTATCGTTGTCGCTGATTGGTGATCATACTTAGGCAGCCCTTTTTCCCACCTTCTGTTGTGGGATCTTGTCTTTGGTTGTTGCATGGGTTGCACTCCTAGCTTTACATTCATTGAGTTGTTTATTGTTTTTGGTGGAACATTTATAATTAAAAGAAAATATACGCCTACCACGCTGCACCTTGGTCTTCATTTAAAGACGGACGTTACAAGGGGGGGTTTGGGAGATTTCAGGTATACTGTCGTTATACTGTTACACTTTAATAACATTGTAAAAATGTTCTCATTTGACCTGCATTTAGCCTATATGGTCATTACTCAAAATAATTCTGTTTCACCTGGTGCCATGCTGTTTTATTCACTGAGGTAGTTTTTTTTCTGTAGCACCTGTGTAGCACCTTAGAGATGTACTCTATATCTCAAGAATGAGAATCTATTGTATATTTTCTTTGGCATCCAACATATTTGCACCCTCGTTGCTATGAAACCTTACACATTAAAAGGAAAAGGGGTTACTGACAGACACTAGGTTGCTATTCTCTCCAGTTAGATCCAAACATAGCTAGACATGTTCCACTGTGTGAGCCTGTGTGTGTGTGTGTGTTTAGGGTCATTCAATATTATGTGGATGAAGGGCGGGTTGAATAAAGAGAAAATAATACATAAAAAAATCTTGTGCAATTTATATCTATAGGCTACATTGAGGTATTTCTTTCAATATTTGAGGATGGCATTAGTGCAATAGCCTACGCTTTAGGGCCTAAATGTACACGTGCCAAATAGCCTACAAGCCAATCCCCAAATGCTTTTGGGAAGTACAGAAAAAGTTGTCGCTCCACTAGGCAAAAAGGACATACAGTAATTCAATAAGGGACAGAAAATTAATGTTTGGAAAATATTTGGTGAAGTGGTAAATGAGGATGATAGCAGTGCCGGCTATGTTGTGTGTGATGACTGTGAGGCATTATACAAATTCAACAGTTGGGACTTCAAATAGGCCTATGGCACGTCAAGGGATCTGTAGCCCACTGTTCAGGTGGGTTAAATGGAAACTGAAATCTGGACACTGACTGTAAGTCTATAACCTCTCACATAGCCCTAATAATAACGCCTGAAGACTTAGGCATTTCTTGCAGTAAAATGATACACCAAATGTAGGCTTAGGAACAGGAGTGGGGAAATATTATTTATTTCAGCATCTTGAGAGAATGAGAATGTGAGGTTACATACCATCTGTAGAGGTACTATCTTTATCAGCATCATAATAGCTGATAGTATTTCAACCACATAAAATATGCATCCAAGCCTAACTGAAATCTTATCAGAAACATGTTTGGTAATTTTTCACATCTGTATTCCCAGTAATGTGAAATCCATATTTTAGGGCCAATTTTTTTAAACTTCAATTGACTGATTTAGAAACTGTTGCATATTGTGTATATATTTTTGTTCTGTGTAGTTGACATCATTAAGGTTCTCTCTGTCATCTCTGTTTCTTCCGTGGAGAAAATATGTTTAGGGACCGGAGAGAAAATGCAATTGTGTTCGTTGTCTGTAGCTTATGCCTGCCAATACCATAACCCCACCACCACCATGGGGCACTCTGTTCACATGGTTGACATCAGCAAACTGCTCACCCACACAACGCCATACACGCTGTCGGCCATCTGCCCGGTACAGTTGAAACCGGGATTCATCTGTGAAGAGCACACTTCTCCAGTGTGCCAGTGGTCATCAAAGGTGAGCATTTGCCCACTGAAATAGGTTAAAACGCCAAAATGCAGTCATGTCAAGACCCCGGTGAGGACGACGAGCTCTCAGATGAACTCCCCTGAGACATTTTCTTACAGTTTGTGCAGAAATTCTTCAGTTGTGCAAACCCACAGTTTCATCAGCTGTCCAGGTGGCTGGTCTCAGACCATCCTGCAGGTGAAGAAGTTGGATGTGGAGGTCCTGGGCTGGCGTGGTTGCACGTGGTCTGCGGTTGTGAAGCCTGTTGGACGTACTGCCAAATTCTCTAAAACGACGTTGGAGGCGGCTTATGGTAAAAACAAATGTATTCCATTCTCTGGCCAAAGCTCTGGTGGACATACCTGCAGTCAGCATGCCAATTGCACACTCTTAAAAACTTGAGACATCTGTGGCATTGTGTTGTGTGAGAACACTGCACATTTTAGAGTGGCCTTTTATTGTCCCCGGCACAAGGTGCACCTGTGGAATGATCATGCTGTTTAATCAGCTTAAGGTGGACGGAGTATCTTGGCAAAGGATAAATATTCACTAACAAGTATATAAACAAAATTATACACAAAAGAGAAATCAGCATTTTGTGAGTATGGAACATTTCTATGATCTTTTATTCCAGCTCATGAAACATGGGACCAACACTTTACATGTTGCGTTTATATTTTTGTTCAGTGTAGATTGAAGCATTCATTCTAGCGATTTATAACATTATTTGTTTGTTTTCTAGGGCAGAATATAATGATAGAAGAGAAGCTGGATGCATCTAATAATAGACAAGTTGACTAACAAATAGCCTACCAAAATGTCAGAAATTATAAGCAGGAACATGTATAAATCCGGTCGAAAAAAATCCTGCACCCCCTGTCAATAAATCGTTCCGCCATCTCTGACTGTACCCTAAAGCACATTTTTTATATTAGCGGGTTAGGTTCTGGTGCAGGAGTCAGATTTTCACTTTATCACATATAGTCAGGCAGGTGCGGGTGAACAAACAGCTGACTCACGCACCACTAGTATGCATGCGTGTTTCTGTGTGTATGCTTGCTTGTGTGATTATGGCTTCTTACACTGTTCCTGGATCTACCCCCCCCTTCTTTCCTCTCTGCATGCATTCTTTCACAGCTGGGTTTGTAGGCATTACTCAGTCATATACAATATTTCTCAGCTTTTGATGCTGGGGCTTGAGTCCCAATGTGCTGCTGAGCTAGCAATAAATAAATACTGAGACAGGTTTCTCATGGTGGTTTCAAATGCCAATCCTCTGTGGGTATAGAAAAGAGACCATAGGTTGCATGAAATATATACATACCTACATTATCTGTTGAAATAAGTCAGGAATTTATTTGTCAAGCTTTCACTGCAGGCTCTGTTCCAGTAACTTTCCACTACCTGAATATTTCTGTTCTGGCTTTAAGTAGACATATGCATGCATGTGCTCACACAGTCATACACACACACGTGTGCACTCTTGTATTTATGTGCTCACACACGCACACAATCATGCTCTGTATGAAAATATATCCTAGTATGGTATAGGCAAACACACGCTACATATCCTCTCTCTCTCTCTCTAACACACACGCACATACCCTCTGTGTGTGTGTTTGTGTAGAATCTGGAGGAGCTGCACTTCAGGACTGCAGTTTCTACAGGGGGATTTTATGCTGGCTCTGCAGAAGGCAGAGAGGTAGGAGGCGTGATGGAGCAGTTTTCCTCGGATCGATACCCCCGGACCACTGTGCTCAGAGGACAGCAGATTCGAGATCCCACCCACCCTCCACACCCACCTCAGCCCACCTCCCCACCTGCCTGCCCCTCCACTGTGAGGACCTGCTGCCATGGGTTAGGAGGGAGACAATGGCTGCATATGATTCATCCTTAATGCTGGGGAGTCTGGGCCGGGCCGGATAAGCAGGCCCTCATTAGTCACTCATCCCCAGGCCTCCAAACTGAGCCTCTGTCTCTTCTCTATCCGCCCCCTCATACCACACACATATACCTCTTCACACACTGTTCTCACACACACACGGACACTCACATGGATCATACACAGCCCTTGCTTTAATTGATTGTCTTAGATATTAAGAAACAGGCCACATCGAAAGATCCCACAGGTGGGGTGAGCACATCAAGGGTATAAGGACCTGTGCCTGTCTCTACTGTATTGCAGGCCACCTCCACCTACCACCATTTTTGGAAGGGTTTTGTAATAGTTAAGTGGGTAGCTTTACTTCTTAAACAAGTATTGTAATTGCTCCAGGCAATCTCAATCGAAGATTCAGTCTACATGTTTTACTGTGTGCCAATTCAGTTCATAGTATCTTAATTTCAAGGACTTGTATTGTCCTGTAACTCTGATTACATTTAGATTCATTATATGCCTGCAGGCCAGAAAAACTAGCATTCACCAAAGATAGCATGTTTACATCACCTAGTACAAACTCGGTCCTGGGGCCTCCCAGGGCTGCACGTTTTGGCATTTGGCCTAGCACTACACAGATTTAAATAATCAACTCATCATCAAAACCAAAATATTCACCCATGGGAAGCCCCAGGACCGAGTTTGGGAAACCCTGACCTAATGCAATTGACCAAAATAACAGGCATGCGAGAAGAGTATGTCAGACGCAGGCATAGCTAATCCGGGTATCCCATCATTTGAGAGCACCGGGTAGCAGAGACGAGCAATGAGAGTGCAGTGATTATACAGTAACAGTACTGGTCTGAGGCTGGGCTGGGCTGGCTGGCTGACTGACTGACTCAATGTAGAAGAAGACAATGTGTGGGAGGTTTATATAATGTCAAACTGTCACTGCTGCCTGTGTTCCTGATGCCATTATATCATGAGGTACAGCAATTATGTTTCGTCTATGGATCTCTCTGAAGTCCTAACAAGGAGAGAGAACAGTAGGAGAAGAGAGAATGATTGTATAGTGGACACAACTAAAAGGGACCCAGCTTTCAGGTTTCAAAGAAAGGAAATTCAGAGGCCCAGTAGGAGTGAATGCTGTAATTGCCCCCTTCAAGGACCCCTTGCTTCCCTCAGGATACAATGTAATGACCTTCTAGTCTGTGTCTGTGAAATGGTGGTATTGGTGTACTACCCAAAACCAGACCACATCACATGTTGTTCCCTTCATCTTGATTCTTTGAAGTTGACAATGTTGTAATTTCATAGTTTTTGCATGTACCTCCCCAATATTTATTTAGCAAGACAAATTTGTGTTGTTTTTTAATTCAGCCGAAACTGTACTTCTCAGGCCTCAGTGAAACGCTTGCTGCACATACTGTGCCCTTGTTTTAAAATATGAGTCACTTTGGTTAGGAAAAACGAAGGCATGTCTTCCAGGCCGTCAGCTTAGCTACTCACCATCTGGCTGTTCTCTGAAAGAGTGACAATTTGGACATGTTTTTTTGAATCACTGATACGTCATGGGAGCCATTCGGTGGATTTATTTCCACACAGAATGCAGGTTTAATTCACTTCTGTGGCAGGCCTTGTGTTTAGTCGAGAAAGGGAAAATGTAGCCCAGTTCTCCTCTTCTGTTCTTTCATTGTCAAACACAACGGGAAACGAACCTTAGTACGACACCAAAAAGAACTGTCACTAGATGAATCATCGTGTGTGAATACCCCATATCTATGAACTGTGGGAGACCCTGAATCAATTAACAGATTCTGACAGTAGTTATGTTTTTATGACTACCTGCCACAGTGCTAACCACGGATTCCTCAGCCTCCGACAGTCTCCCAAAGACCTCTGTGAGTGACCGAGCAGAGACACAGCTGCCAGACAGGAAGTGACCAGATCAAGAGTATCACACTGTGACAGGAAGCGAAAGAGCACTCAACCGGTCTCATTTGAGGTGTTCCACCTATCTGGCCTGGCCATTTCAAACCTGTCAGTCTGTGATTTGTGAGGGCAGGTCATAGTCCTGTGAATTAGCCCAGGCTGGACCAGAGGAACCTTCCAGCACAGCTCATTACCCTCTCCAGTTCCAGCTCCAATAGAAATACTGCCATGGCCCCATAGGCACATATGTGCTTAAAACCCTTAAGGTGAGAAGACCGCTCGCTGAATCAACGTAACTATGATATGTGTCAAAAATGTGTTGGGATTCAGCTTAAAATCATAGCCAGTCCTTTGGTAAATTGATTAAAGAGAGTAATCTTATAATATGACCGAGCAAATCCAAGAGTTCAGCCCTCTTGAAGTCAATCAGAGTTCGCAAGAGCTTGACTGAAGTGTTTGATCAGACAGTGCACTTTTCTTTCCATAATCGCTCTCTGTGATCACCATTCCAAATGAAAAGTAATAGCAGATGCTTCAATATTTGTTGGCTGGGATTTGATAATGGACCATCTGGTAAAATATGCAGCCCGTTGTATCTTGAGATTCTTTACACGTTTCGGTTTGGTGTCGTTGCAATCAAATGTACATCACGCTGGTGGATCTCAGGCCACAAACCCATTAATCATCTATGCACAAGTAAATGTCTAAATTATGAATCATTTGGACTAACTCAAATTTATGAAAACTGTGTAAATATGTTCAAACGTATATTTCCCGTGAAGTGTTTTGCAATTTTCACAATAACTGCATTCACTTGAAACATCAAACTTAAGTGCCATGCCCTATGAAGGACTTTAAATTAATTAAAGGAACAAAACATAAATGGACAATCTCATGTTCTCCTAGAGAATTTATGGGCATGTGTATAGCAACATCCGGATTGGCATTGTGACTGATGAATGCCAAATAATCCTTCAGAAATCGAATGGTACTGCACATTGTGTAGCTATTCTGTGATCCATATGCTAGTCTTATTAATAGTACATCACCACAACGTCTAATACTTTCAGGGGAAGACCCTCGGCTCAAAAATACTATTTCAATTTTTAAGGGGCTTGTTTATCTACTATGAAGAAATATTAACATGATCACAAGGACTTAATGACACACGGCATGCTGCTGAATGAACTGATGAGGCTGAAAAGTGTCCTTCTGTAATTACCCCAGTGGTCAACATGTTAATTATCTGAGTTTCTATGAGCTACCATAATCCTAATATGCTTTCTCTGTAAAGCCGTGGTGTGGGGCCTTGCATCAGCCCAGATCAGATGAGGGATCAGCGGGTACGTAGTAAAGCATTAATCCATCCCCTTTATTTTAACCAGGGCCTTTATTGAGGGGATCAAAAGGGCTTAGAGTCCTGTCTGCATAGTTGAACAAAATCAGAGGTGTCAGGGAGGCATAGAGGTCAGGACTTGTCGATTACTGATAGACTGTCCGTGTGCCTCAAGACTATTCATCCTGACAACACACTCCTCCCATTGAGGCTGCCTCTGGTCCCAGATCAACGCACCAGATTAGCGTAATGAGTCTCTGGTGGCATTCACAGTCCAACACTTGAGGAGAGGAGCGTTTCACCTCAGAGAAACGGAGGATGTGGCATGATGATTGTCCTAAACCCCCTCGGGTTAGAACAAGAACTGTTTTCGGATGCAGTTTTAGGACTGTCTAGAATGTAGAGGATAGCTGCATTTTGCATGGTACTTGAATACAATGCTGATAGATTTCTGTTTGTATTCCAGGCAGAGAATAGTTATACTGTAGGTCACCAGTTCAGCTGTGTGGTGTACAGTTGTTGCTGAAGATAAGCCTATTGCACAGATGCAACCTTCACTAATTAGGACAATTAGCAATGGCAAACGTATTACATGATTTAACATTAATTTCCACTGGCTTTTACTTACTGCACAGATGAATTAATATCATCAAATTATATACAACATAGTACATAGAACTCCCACTCACAGTAATATAACTTTACAAGTCATTGTCATACCCTGATCTGTTTCACCTGTCTTTATGATTGTCTCCACCCCCCTCCAGGCATCGCCCATCTTCTCCATTATCCCCTGTGTATTTATACCTGTGTTCTCTGTGTGTCTGTTGCCAGTTCGTTTTGTTTGTTCAAGTCAACCAGCGTTTTGTGTCTCAGCTCCTGCTTTTTCTAGTCTCTCTTTTCTCACCCTCCAGGTTCCTCCATTGGTGGCCACAAGGAATTGCTTTGTGGGCTGATGGAGGGGGTCCAAACGATGGCTGAGCGCCATGACCGGGCATTGGACATGCTGCTGGAGAAATTCCACGGGTCGCCTGGGGGGCAGCCTGCCACGGTGGTACCACCGCCCCTCAGCAACTCTGCGGTTAGCAGCGCAGCCCCAACGGCCACTCCACCTTCCCAGAAGCCCTGGTTTCTAGCTCAGCGTGTCCTTACTTTCGAGCTTCAGCCCTCCTCCTTCCCCTCGGATTGCTCCAAAATAGCTTACCTCATCACGCTGATCTGGAAGGGCTCTCACCTGTGGGAACAGTAGCCATATGGGAAGAGCAGGTGCCCTTATGATTCCGGATGGGTTCGTGGGTGAAGTGAGGAAGGTCTTTGATTCCCCGTTCTCCGGGAGAGAAGCTGCCTGGAAGCTAATCCAGCTCCGACAGAAAGCCTGCACTGTGGCCGATTATGCGGTGGATTTCCGTACGTTGGCAGCGGAGAGTGCGTGGAACCCGGAAGCGCTGTTCGACATGTTCCTGCTTGGTGTCTCAGACGAGGTTAAGGATGAGCTTGTGGCTCAGGAGTTACCCACAGATTTTGACTCCCTCATCGCTTTGACCATCCACATCGATGGGTGGTTGTGGTAAAGACAGATGGAGAGGAAATTTGATCACTTGCACGTCCAAGGATTCCACCTTGCCTCTGAGTAATCCCGGAAGTCCCCGACGGTCCCGTGACAGAGAGCACCCAAGATTTCCCGACCTTCCTCGAGAGTCACCGAGGAGGGCAGAGGCACTGCCCATAAAACTAGGCAGGGCTTGGCTGTTGCCAGCGGAACGGCAACACCAGATCAGCATAAGGAGCTGTCTGTATTGAGGGACTTTTGGACCTTTTGTGTCCTCATGCCCGGTAAAAGACTAGGCTCACCGGTAGGAGCGAGTACTCTGGTGGGCCATATGGAGATTTTTCTGCTTACCTTACTTGCACCCCCAGGGATTGACCTTCTTCCTAGCACCACCCTGTCCTGGGGGCGTTTGTACTCGCTGTCGGGACCTGAAACCAAGGCTATGGAGGACTATATTGGGGACTCCCTAGCTACTGTATTTATCCGTTCGTCTTACATTTATGACTGGCGCAGGGTTCTTCTTCGCGGAGAAGAAGTAGAAGACCCTGCGCCCGTGCATTGACTACCAGGGACTCAATGACACCACTGTAAAGAACCGTTATCCACTGCCACTAATTTCCTCTGACTTCGAGCTGCTCTATGGGGCCACTGTGTTCTCCAAGCTGGATCCACGTAACGCCTAAAACCTGGTGCAGATACGAGAGGGGGACGAGTGGAAAACCGCCTTCAACATGGTCAGCGGCAACTATGGATATCTGGTCATGCCCTTTGGCCTCACCAACGCCCCTGGCTCTGGTGAATGACTTTCTCCACGACATGCCAAACCGGTTCGTCTTGGTCTACATTGATGACATTCTCGTCTTCTCCCGCTCCCCCCAAGAACACGTGCTCCATGTCCGGCAGGTTCTCCGGCGCCTTCTGGACAACCAGTTGTTCATTAAGGCGGAAAAGTGCAAGTTCCATCGCTCCACCATTCTCTTTCTGGGTTACATCATCTCTGCTGGGAGCGTCAAGATGGATCCCGAGAAGGTAAAAGTGGTGGTGGATTGGCCTCAGCCTACGTCCAGGGTGCAGTTGCAATGCTTCCTGGGGTTCATGTGGTCCAGGGCCACGTGGACCTTAAGCTGCATCTCTGCGCCTTCTTCTCCCACCGCCTCACTGCCACATAAAGGAATTACGATGTGGGGAATCGGGAATGTCTTATGGTGAAGGTGGAGTGGAGGCACTGGCTCGAAGGGGCAGAACAGCCTTTCATTGTTGTGTACCAACCACAAAAACCTGGAGTATCTCTGCACCACCAAGCGCCTTAACTCCAGGCAGGCGAGATGGGCCCTGCTGTTAACTCAGTTCAACTTTTCCCTCTCCTACATGATGGAATTTCCCATTTGATTGATGAGGATCTCCATATTGCAAATGTACGGTCCCTTACTAGATGTCCGCAAATGTTTTTAAAATAGGCCGACAACCTCAGGTTGTGCCCCTGGGCCAGATCTTCCGGGAAGTCATCAAATAAAGTCTCTCAGACATTTGGTTTCTGTTTTATAACATGTTTAATTTTGGGTCATTTTTCCGCTCTTCTGGAAAATTCCACCAGATGGCGATTGCAAACGGACAAAACATCACCAAAGTGACATGGCCATTTCTCCTAAACAGAAAAAACTTTGAAGACAAAACCTTGTGAGCACAGGATTGGCCAAATGGGCTTTTAGCCCAGAATGAAGATGGCGTCAAGGCCTCAACGATTTTTGAGTTAAGGCCCATTTTCTGGGATTAAAGGTCAAAAATGGTAATAGAGTGCTAATTTGACCGCTTCATGTCAAAGTACATTAACCTCCCTGGGATATGTGGGCTAGCGTCCCACCTGGCCAAAAGCCAGGGAAAATGCAGAGCGCCAAATTCAAATAAATTACTATAAAAATCCAACTTTCATTAAATCACATATGCAAGATAGCAAATTAAAGCTACACTGAATCCAGCCAACATGTCAGATTTCAAAAAGGCTTTTCGGCGAAAGCAAACGATGCTATTATCTGAGGATAGCACCATAGTAAACAAAGAGAGAAAAGCATGTTTCAATCCTGCAGGCGCGACACGAAACGCAGAAATAAAAATTTAATTCATGCCTTACCCTTGCCGAGCTTCTTTTGTTGGCACTCCAATATGTCCCATAAACATCACAAATGGTCCTTTGTTCAATTAATTCCATCGATATATATCCAAAATTTCAATTTACTTGGCAGTTCCAACTTGTGCAACGTGACTACAAAACATCTCAAAAGTTACCTGTAAACTTTGCCAAAACATTTCAAACTACTTTTGTAATACAACTTTAGGTATTTTTTTACGTAAATAATCGATAAATTGAAGACGGGATGTGTTCAATACAGGAGGAAAACAAACTGTAGCTAGCTTTCTGGTCACGCGCCTCTATCTAACAGTACACTTCAAGTGACCCTCGTTCAAGATGGCCGTACTTCTTTATTACACAAAGGAAAAACTCAACCAATTTCTAAAGACTGTTGACATCCAGTGGAAGCGATAGGAACTGCAAGAAGGTCCCTTAGAAATCTGGATTCCCAATGACACCCCATTGAAAAGAGAGTGACCTAAAAAAAAATCGGAATGGTTTGTCCTCAGGGTTTCGCCTGTTAAATACGTTCTGTTATACTCACAGACATGATTCTTATCTTCTGGGGAAGAGTAGCAGGCAGTTGAATTTGGGCATGCATTTCATCCAGACGTGAAAATACTGCCCCCTGTCACCAAGAAGTTAAGCCCTGAATCAACCTAGAAGGTCTATTTATCATGTTTGATCATAGGAAGTAAGAATTTGGTGCAATGAGAAGAGGGACTCTCGTTTTTTAAATATTTTTTGAAAAACGTCCAAAATGACCAGGGAGGGGCCCTATTGGATGGGCACGGGTGGGGGGTACTCCCTACCCGGACATGGACCCATTGCAGCCCCCTAAAGGCATTAAAAAACAACATTTTAAAAATTTGCTCCTGGTAACCTGCTCCGATCACCAGGTGCATGACTGTCCATTTACCATCACGAATTTGACATGCTCTGATATGCTGCAGAAATGCCCAATTGACTGGCCAATTGAACTCGGGATGGCCGGGCAGTGAAGTGGTTCTTCTCCATCGCTCGTTGTGTTGATTTCATCATGTCCATTTGGTAAATCCCTCATTAAAAACATTGGAAATGTACTGTCCATTTGCAATGTCTTACAGTGGGCATTTACCATCATGAATTTGACATGCTCTAATATACTGCAGAAATGCCCAATTGACTGTCCCGTTGAATTCGGGATGGCCAGGCAGTGATAATGGTTCCTCTCCATCGCTCATTGGTGTTGATTTCAGCATGTCAATTTGGTGATGGTTCATCACTGTTTAAACTTCTTGCGAATGGACAAAAGTCAGCCATCAAGTCAGTGTCCATCAGTCAATAAGATATCATTCTGACACCAAACTGATACATACTCACACCAAACCCACTTTGTCCAACACGTTTAGAAGCCAACTACCACGTATTTCAGAGCAGGCCCAAAATTCACAGCGCCTGGTTTTCCCCATCTCTGGTTTACTGACCCCTGCCTGCCTTGACCTGTCAATTGCCTGCCCCTGTTGGTATATTAAACTATTGTTTATTCAAAGGGGTCTGCATCTGGGTCATACCTTCATACCTGATGGTCATGGTAATTAGTGTAATTTTATGACTATATCACAGTTTAATTTATTGGCAATTATTAGTAAGTGTTTACCTAATTATTTCATTAAATAGGGACTTTTAAATTAAGAGCTCTAAAATGAGGGGGAACATTTCGGTGTCATACGGTATTGGTTCTGCACGGCAAATGATAGGAAATTTGGTTTTGGTCCA